>NW_020837972.1:4025255-4379778 GCF_003676395.1 Aethalodelphis obliquidens
GAGAGAGAGAGAGAGAGAGAGAGAGAGAGAGAGAGAGAGAGAGAGAGGGAAAGAGATCTGCCTTCTTATTATTAGGACGCTAATCTCATTATGGGGGACCCACCTTCATGACCTCATCTAAACCTATTTACCTCCTAGAGGCCCCACCTCCAAGTACCATCACATGGGGGTTAGGGCTTCAACACTGGAATTTGAAGGGGGAACACAAACATTCCATCCATAACAGTATCTTTATTGGGGACAACTGTGCAGCTCCTGTATAGAGTTATGGCAAAGGGCTAAATGAAGTGAGGAGTATAAGTGCCTGGAACCTAGAAAGCTTTCAGCAAAGGAGAGTGACAACAAAGATGATGACAGAGACGGTGATGACGGTGATGATGATGATGATGATGATGATGATGGAAAAAGTCAGCTCTGTACCCTGGTCTTGACTCCACTGGGTGACTTTTGGCAAATCACCTAACTCTTTGGGCCTCCGTCTCCCCCATCATTCTAATGAAGACTTTAGCCTAAGGCAGTGATTCTCAGGGTGTGTCTCCTGGCTAGCAGCATCACTGTCACTTGAGAGCTTATTGGAAATGTGCATTTCTGAGCCCTCCCTGGACCAACTCTGAAACTCTGGGAGGAGCACTTAGCAATCTGTGTTTAACAAGTCCTCCTGGTAAGTCTGATGCATGTTCAAGTTTGATCTGGTCTACATGAATGATTTTTCAATTTTTTAAAAATGACATAAATGCTTTCTTATAAACAAAATCAGGAGAAGGCAGGTACATAAAGCAGATAAAAGTGGCAGTGCTAGGTTGGAGCAGCAACCAGCGCCCACAGCTCTGTCCATTCTCCCACCCTTGCCCACGTGAAGGCCAAGGGGAGGTGGAAGCTCTCTCCACCCTGTGTCAATTCCTCCTGCCAGCCAGAGCCCCATGCTCCCCATCCACCCACCTCCCACCCCCCCAGCCTCCATTCCCGTTGACATGCTCGGTAACGTATGGATTTGTTGTGGCCTCCTGCAACCTGGTCTATTTCTTCTCTCCCTGTTTATTTTTTTTTTTAACGATAGGTTTGAGCCCGTAATTCAGTTAATTATTTCCCAGAGCACCGGTTTGGTGGCTGTGGCACAGCACGAGTCAGGGGAACAGGAGACAGGTCCTCAGAAGCTTCTTTCCAGAAAATCTAATTTCATCATTGAGAAATCTTCTGTCTTAAGCAGGCTCCGCCAGCACCATAAATTTACATATTCTATATGCCGCTGCCAGAACGCACTGGGCCCTATTTGCATAATGCTGCTGGAGGGGCTGGCACTTCTCCTGAACCCAAATGCAGGGGGAGCAAGGAAGCAATTATTAAGCTGTAGACATTGGCAGGAAGAGAGGCCTCAGATGGATTTCAACTGCAAACCTCATTCGCCGCCTGGGCTGCTCATTACCCAAGGCCTAGATCCCAGGCTGATGTTGGATCCGAGGGCCTGGAACATTAGCGAATTGCTTTCTTCGGGTTATGTCTATAGCCAGGCTGAGGCCTGGTGTAGGGGAGCAGCTTTGGTTTTCCAGTGTTGATGGTTGGAGTAATCTTGTCCCTTTTCCCACAGGTAAATTTGTTTGTTGGAGGGTTTTGTCAAGTTGCCTTTGCCAACACATCCCTGCCCTTTTCTGTAACACACTTCCAAACACCTACAAGACAGGTCAGCAAGGGTTTGCCCACCTCCTTCTGACAAATCCCCAGAAATGCTTAGTTAAGAAAATGATCTTCAACAAAATCCCAGTTGGAAAGGGCATGTGGAAACAGGGATTGTCTCATGCCGTGGTGGTCCTGCTTCACATTTCTCCTTCTCCAAACTTAGGCTGCTGGAGAAGGTGGGGTCTTCCCTACTGCTGGCCTCTGAGAGGGTATAATCTTGTATACCTAGGCTCTGGGTCTCAGACCAGGGATCCTTTGATGTTCCAGGATCCACAGGCCACTCTCTGTAGTTTCTGGACCTTCCAGAGCTCTGAGCTTGACCTCCAAGCCACTCCATGACCCACCACTCCCAACCTCAGTAGTCCATGGATGAAAATAGCTGCTGCTGACTTGGGACACCATCTTCGTTTTACTCTAGCATTGATGTAAAAGGCTTCTTTATGGTCTCAATACTCAAAAAACAAGTCATGAGCACAGAGTGAACTCCTGGGCAGACTTCAAACCCAGCCCTTCCTGACAGTTTTTTCAACCAAGTTAATTCATGAAACACACAGACAGAAACCCACCTGTCCACTCCTACAGGTAAATTCCATGAGCATACTTGCCAGGTGATGCCAACAAAAGTGCTAGGCACACTTGAGAAGTTTACCAACAGAACAAAATATCATCATGGGAAAGGTAGAAAGCTGACTGAAGACAGCCAGTGCTTTACTTCAGGTATTTAATAACAGACTAGGCGACTTTAATTTTTTCCAGCAAACATCTGTTATTTCTGAGGAAGTGGAGATACATTTGCAAATACCAGTTTCACTTCTGGCAGCCTTGATGCTCAAAATTGGTGGAGTTCATCAGAAATGCCATGACATCAGAGATGACCCGTGGCATGAAAAGTTCACTCCACGCCAGTATTCGAACAGAGACCCAGTTGTAAGAAATTTGAAACAGCAGGTCTTTCCACTGAGAAAAAAAAATTAAGCATCTCCACTTACTAAGAGGTACCATCTCCTCAAAAGACCTCAACATTTTGTCCTCAGCACTGACTGTCTCATTGCAAGAATTTGGAGGGAATTCACTTTTTCCATGATTGCATCCAACAGTGAATTATTTCTCCAAGAAAAGGAGATTGCTCCTGATTAGCCAAACCCAGGACTTCAAAAGCACAAATCGTGACTTTTCCAAAGGAAACCATTTTGATGCATAACTGGGGTTAGTCCTTCAGAGCAACAGATGGTCTTTAAAATTAGAATCCAGGGTGCAGATGTGGGTGTGTCCCCAAGCAAGTCCTTACCGTTTCTAAGCCTCAGGTTCTGGATCTATCAAGTGAGGATGATAGCAGTACCTCTTCCTTATTGTCATTGGGGGAATTAGATGAGCTAAGGTTAAATAACCTGCCCAAAGTCACAGAATATTGATGGTCCAGGCGGGATTTGAACGCAGGTGTGTTTGTCTAGCCACCCCATTGCATGCTGGTACCCACCACGGCACAGGAATGCTGGACAGCTGGTGCTTATCAGTCACAGCAGCTGGCTTTCTGGGCTGAACTGCTGAGAGGGGCTGGGATAGGAGGTCTTCAAAGGGAGACATTCAAGGGAACATGGGATTCACTGAACAAGTCAGCCTTGACCACTAGACCATAAGGCTCTGGTGACCATGATCCATGGGTGGCAGGTAACCACACTGAGGGGAGGAAGCCCAGCAGAAAATCCAGGGGACATCAGAGGGCATCCTTGGGTTCAAGGTCACCCACCCGCTCAGCCCTGGGTCTCCACTTGTCTGAGCCCTAAGTGTCTCAGATGCCAGGCATGACCTGGGGGGAAACCAGCTGGTCTGACCCATCCCACCTTGGGAACTAAGCTGTGGAGTCCTGGCCAGCCCAGGTCCATGATCCCCGGAGGACACAGGACTCCTAAGTGATGCTGGGTAAACTGAGCTCCATCCGTCTGTATCCGAGGGAGGAGGGAGGTGGAAGTTATGGTAGTGAGGGAAGGGAGAGCAAAATTCAGAAAAGTGTGCACCTGAGAATGACATGACCTGCAGATGCAGGTCGGGAGTGCACACGTGGGCAGGTCCACGTTGAGGATGGAGCGTCTAGGTGCACATGCGTGCAAGATTCCCTGGGCACGTGTGAGTGTGAATGTAAATGCTGGGAAGGTGGCGGCTGTGTCTATCTCCCTCACTGCTGAATTCCCAGCACCTGGCGCATGGTGCGAGATCAGTAAACATTTGTAGAGTGAATGCATAAGTGTGTGCTTGCGTGGAAAGGTTAAAGTTATCTGTTTTCTAACTTGACAATCTGTTATTTGCGCTTTCTGCCCAGGAAATACATTGAGAAAATGCTTGGCATGGTGATCTACACCCACCGTTTCTTTTTTTATTTATTTTAAAAATTTTATCGATGAACAACATACATACACAGAAGTGTGCACATCATCTGTGTACATTTTAATGGACTGTCACGAAATGAACACCCATTGCCACCCAGATGGAGAAGCAGCAGAACATTTCCAGCGCCCATAAGCTGCCACGTGCCCTGTTTAGTTACTATCCTCCACGGGTAACCTGTCTTCCAGCAATGTAGAATAGTTCTGCTTGTCTTTACACTTAATATAAATACAATTGTGCAACTGGTACTCATTTGTGTTGGCTTCTTTCATTCAAAATTTTGTTTGTGAAAATCATCCACATTGCCCAGGGAAGTTGTAGACTGCTTCTTTTCTTTTTTTTTTTTTTTTTTTTTGCGGTACGCGGGCCTCTCACTGTTGTGGCCTCTCCCGTTGCGGAGCACAGGCTCCGGATGCGCAGGCTCAGCGGCTGTGGCTCACAGGCCCAGCCGCTCCGCGGCATGTGGGATCCTCCCGGACCGGGGCACAAACCCGTGTCCCCTGCATCGGCAGGCAGACTCTCAACCACTGCGCCACCAGGGAAGCCTGCTTATTTTCATTTTTATATAGCAAGGCTTGGCAAATTTGTTCTGGAAAGGGCCAGAGAGTAAATACTTGAGGATCTGCAGGCTATAGTATTTCTTTCGTAACTGCTCATCTTTGCTAGTTAGTGCAAAAGCTGCCATAGACTATATGTAATGAATGGATATGGCTGTGTTCCAATAAAACTTCATTTACAAAATAGGAAATGGTCAGATATGACCATGGGCTGGATTTGCCCATCTTGTTATGTGGTATACCTTTCTGGGAGTATGGCACAATCTTTCAGTTTAAATGTTGATGGAGATTTGGCTAGTTCTCAGTTTTAGGCTGTTACAAAGAATGCTGCTCACACACATCTTCCGGCACACATATATTTTCATTTTTCATTTTTGTTGGGTGTATACCTAGGCATGGGATCTCTGGGTGCTAGGAGGTCCTGTCAAATGAGCAACTGTAGCGCCACTTGTTCTTAATTAGTTGAGCTGTTATATTTTCTACAGTGCAACTGTTTTCTCCTCTTCCTGCATGCTGTTGCTTTGCATGGGCACTGCTTATTTCTGCCACCAGGACCTACCCTCAGAGGCTGCAACTTCACTGCAAGGACACAGGGAAGACAGCTAGCAGCTTGCACGAAACATGGCGGATTCATGGTGCAACCTGAAATTGAGGGGTTGGTGACACAAAGACCCAGGCCCAGCTCAAAGGAGTCAACTCTTCTCTTTGGTACATTTGCTTTTCCTGCCATTTCATCTCCCACTTCCTTGACCACAATAACTTGCATCTCATGGCAAGCAAAGGGGGCCTTACCTGAGTGACTGATATGTGTGGAGGTTGTATATCTGCATCCCATGTCCTTGAAAGAAGGTCAGAATGTCAGAGCTGGAAGGTCATGAGCCGATGTCCTGCATGTTGTGAATAAGGAAATAGAAGTTCCATGATGGGAGGAGCTGGCCAAGGCTTCCACACTCAGGCAGAGCTGGGTCTGCCAGACTCCAGCCAGGAGCCTGTCCCTAACTCCAGGTCAATGAATGCCTCATTGCTAAGGGGCCCACACTGAAAGGGGCTGGCCATTCATCCTCCAATGGCTTCATCACTTAAAACAAATCCAACCCCTTACTCCTTTCTGTTCCTCCAACATCCCAAGCTCTTTCCCATCCCAGGGCCTTTGCACATGCTGTTCCCTATACCTGGAGCACCCTTCCCCCTGTGTTCACGCGGCTGACTCCTTCTACTCATTAGGATCTTAGCCAGAGGTCACCTTCTCAGAGAGGCGTTCCCCAATTGTCCAATATCAGCGAGACACCATCCCCCTCCACCCACTCTCCATCTACCTCCCTTATGTGACTTTCTTCACAGCACTCAACACTGTCTGAAATTATCTTATTTATTTATTTGTCTATTCTGTGAGCCCCGTCAGGGCAAGGATTGCCTTCGTGCCCACTGCTCTATCCCAGTGCCTCCAAGAAGCTTGACGTGTAGTAAGCATTTAGAATATGTTGAATGAATGAATGAATGAACAAATGAATGAACAAACGAATGGAAAGAGCACCTACAGCAGAGTAGCTCACAATGCAGATACATCCTCAAGCAGTGCAAGCTCTCGCGGCCACCCGGACTAAGACCTCCCCAGTATCGGCAACAGCTGCTAGCTTCTTTGTATATGGAAGCATATTGACCCAGGGCTGAAGAAACACTTGCAGTGATTTGTGTTTACTTCTCTGATCAATAGGTATCTCAGTGCTCACCCCAACACTATCTATTGCTGATGGTTATTAATTACTCCGCCTGCCTTTTCTTGCATCTCTTGACCCTTCATGAAGTTTGTCCTTGTCCATCCTCTGCTTTGGGGATTCCCCAGGCCTGTGGCTGAAGTCAGGAGGGGGCCCGAGAGTGTTGTTTATTTTCTTCTCCTTCTGAACTTGATGTTTGAACCACAGGTCTAGACTCTGCCCCGTTCTCTCCTGTGCATTTTCAGAAAAGCACCTGTGGAGAGGCTGGGGTGGGAACATTGTAGGAAAAAGAGCACCTTGGTTCCAACCTCAAGCCTGCCCTTCACTTGCTGTGTGTCCTTCGCCCCACCACTTTCCCTCTCTGGGCCTTGATTCTACTCCCCTTCAAAATGAGAAGTCTCTCAGAGACTCCCTCAAGTCATGATATGTTAGGATTCTTCAAGTTTGGGATTCTTCATGAACAGCCTCCACACTCTAAATGCCCAAAGGGTCAAGCAACCCAAGTCCTGCCATCTTTCTTGATTGGGGACATTGTCCATCCCTGTAACCTCTGAACAGCATACCTTCATATATTCATTCAACAATCACTCATTCATCTAGATACACTTCTAATAGACACTTTTGGGGATCTGCACATATATCTGGTATGTGCTTAGTCAGTCACTGTTAAATGAAAGCCATTCCATCTCCCTTCCTCTGGTCATATAAAACGAAGCTCTATCATCCCTATTATATGGATGAGGAAACTGCAGTTAAGGACTCACCCAAGGTCACACAGCTAGTGGGTGGCTGAACCAGGATTTCAACCCAGAGCTGCCTGGCTTAAAGTTTGTCATCTGGCCATTCCAACTGAGAACCCCAACCCTAAAATTCTCACCTCCTCTGCCCCCCTTGAAGAGAGATCCCTGGAGGTGAACTTGGCCATATGCCATTGCTTTTCGTCAAAGGTAGAGCACTTTAGAAAAGGACTGTGGTCACTACAACACTGAACCAAAGTATGAGTGGCTTATGGCCTGGAGGAGTTCATAAACTAGGTCCAGTTAGTTGCCGCCAATTAACACTGCACCACAGACCCCTCCCTCCTGGCACCAAAGTCCTTTCAGAATCAAAAAGACAGACGACCCAGGTCATACCTGAAGAAAGAAGCTACGCAGCAAATACCATTTACTATGCAAAGCAGATTCCTTTTTCCTAGAATGTGCTGATGTTGAGACACGGAAATACATTCAAATTAACCCCTGAGCTATCCTCTTGCAAATTCCTCATTTACGGTTGACTCCCTGACACATGATATTACTAATCCAGAGCTCCAGGAAGGCACACTGATTACCTTGGATGCATACGAGAGCTCCACTAACACACTATGTAGTTCAGGGTGGAAATCAGAGCTCATGGTACAAGCTCCAGCCCCAGTGCAGCATCAAACGTCCCCCAGGACCTGGCTCCAACCAACTTCATTCATGAACTCATTAAACAAATACTTATTGAGCACCTACTATATGCCAGACACTGTTCCCTGTGCTGGAGATACAGTAGCGAATAAAACAGTCAAAAGTCCCTGCCCTCCAGGAATTTACATTCTAGTGGGAGAGAAAGATAACAACAATAATAAATTCTATAGCATAGTAGATGGGGAGAAGTGTTATGAAGAAAAACAAAGCAGGACCCAGCAGCAGACAGTGCTGCGAGGTGAGGATGATGATTCAAAATAGGGTTATCAGGGAAGATCTTAAGGAGGCAGTTGGACCAAAACTTTATTCCAAGGCTGCCGAAATGATGTAAGGAGAGCTGATGGGGGTTCCATGCGGGGTAGAAACCGGGGAGGTACAAGAGGAGCACAGAGTCTCTCAAAGTATTTGGAAAGTACAGCCCACTGTGTTTACAATGGATTAAAAGTGGGGAAGGGGCATCCCTGGTGGCGCAGTGGTTGAGAGTCCACCTGCCGATGTGGGGGACACGGGTTCGTGCCCCGGTCCGGGAGGATCCCACATGCCACGGAGCGGCTGGGCCCATGAGCCATGGCCACTGAGCCTGCGCATCCGGAGCCTGTGCTCTGCAACGGGAGAGGCCACAACAGTGAGAGGCCCGTGTACCGCAAAAAAAAAAAAAAAAAAAAAAAAAAAAAAAAAGTGGGGAGGGAGTGGAATCAAGGGAAGAATCAAAGATGACCCCAAGGTGTCCTGAGCCCCTGGAGGGTGGATTTGTTGACTCCTGCAACGGGCACGCCTGCAAAATAAATTGGCGGGATTGGGCTTCCCCGGTGGCGCAGTGGTTGAGAATCTCTGCCTGCTAATGCAGGGTACATGGGTTCAAGCCCTGGTCTGGAAGGATCCCACATGCCGCGGAGCGGCTAGGCCCGTGAGCCACAACTACTGAGCCTGCATGTCTGGAGCCTGTGCTCCGCAACAAGACAGGCCGCGATAGTGAGAGAGGCCCGTGCACCGCGATGAAGAGTGGCCCCCGCTTGCCACAACTAGAGAAAGCCCTCGCACAGAAATGAAGACCCAACACAGCAAAAATAAATAAATAAATGAATTAATAAACTCCTACCCCCAACATCTTAAAAAATAAATAAATAAATAAATAAAAATAAATTGGCAGGATCAGTTCAGGTTGGGGGATAGCAAGTTTGAGGTGCATATTCAACACGCAAGTGGAGTTGGCAAGCAGGCCAGGTAGTTTCCTTACAGATCTTCTACTCCATGAAGAGTCTCTACAATCTATCTTTGTTCACACAGAACCTCTACCTGAAGGGCCCTCCCCATCTCAGCAGGAGCGGTCCCTACCCTCACTGCCAACTTATCCACGAACCCAGAATACTGCCCCTCTTCAGAAATCTCCCAGCCCCTCTCCCTACAGCTTTTCCAGGCATTTGCTCTTTCCTACCAGAACTTAACAGGCTGACAAAAGAGGAAATATTTAGGAGTTGAGCAGGGGACGGAGGGAACTGCTGCCCTCATATCTCATGAGTGACCGACTCTCTCCTCGGGAGTATGTTGACCTGCCTTCTCCCCCTGCCTCCTGAGGACCCCACTCTCTTCTTAAGAGTCACAGGCCTTTTCACAATATGCCTTTATCAATATGATTCCAATAAACGTTTCAGTTCCGCATATAAATTCCAGGGCCTGGCTGCCCAGCAGAGGCGACCTGCTCAATCAGCAGACCATAAAGATGTAATAATGCAATTAAAAGGTATGGCCTGTCACCCTCATAAAGCTGGAGATCAATGCAGGGGGAGCTGAGGACATCAGGGAGAGGAATCTGGATTCTCTGCAACATCTGAAGGATGAGGAAACCGGATGATTCAACAGAATCGGGGAACAAGATACCTGGACCTGGAGAGGTTCCAGCTCCAGCTTAGGATCCCATCTTGGACCTCTGGCCTCCTTCAGTGGGTTGGATGTCAAGAGATGTGGGATCTGTCTCCAGGTCACACTCAGAGACCCTGAGATTTTTAAACAAGTCCCTTCAATTCTTTAAGCCTCAGACTCCTCACCAGTAAAGTGGGTGTAATGATAATACTACCTTCTTCACAAGATTGTTGAGACAGAGCAGACGCAGAAAAATTTAATGCTGGAGGGATCCTAGTCCATAAGCTGCAAAATCAAACACCTACAGGGGCTATAGGCAAATGATGGTATGAGCTGGACCACTGAGGCTGAAGAACCTCTTGCCATTCATAAAATCATACAGAATTTGAGTGGAAGGAATCTCAGATCAAACCTTCTCCATCTTGTTTATTGCAGGCATAACACTGAGATCTGGGGAGGGGGAGGGATTCCATGAAGCCCAAAAGAGCATCAGTGATGGAGATGGGACCACAACTCAAATACACTGACTCTGAATTTAGTGCTTAAAGCACTGTCCCACTCAGATGTCCAAGGGAAAGAGGCTGAGAGTGGGAGTAAGAATCACTGGAAGAGAGAAGAGATGAGCCCTAATTTACCTGCAGACAGAAGATAGTCAAGGAGAGATGAACCATAAAAGGCCAAGTTATCTCTGGAATGATGGGCACCCATGGATGACCTTGGAAATTATGGACTTGAAACCAGAGAACTCTAAGTTCAAGTCTTATGCTTATATTGCTTCCAATAGTGATATACTGCTTACAAAACTGGCCTTATTCTCCATTCCTCTCTGTGTGTTTGCCATTTGCAATGTGTCTTTGCAGTTCCTTAAGTTGGGAAGTGGAGTCTATTTCTCTACCTCTTTAGTTTGGATTAGCCATCTGGTGGAGGAGATTGTGTGTCTTTTCCAAGCCTGGGCCTCAAGAGGCCTTATGCATTTCTGTTCTTTATTTTGGAATTTGCTGTCTACCATGAGTCTGCTGGAGGATGAAAAACACGTGGTTCTTAATCCCCGTCAACACAGCTCAACAGTTAGCCAAATAACAGACTTAAGGAAGACTATCCTAGACCATCTAGAAGCATGAGTGAGCCCAGTCATGATTAGTCTTCCTAGACCATCTAGAAGCATGAGTGAGCCCAGTCATGATTAGCTGAACCCAGCCAAGACCAGAAGAAGCACCTATATGACTGTAGGGTTGTAAACAATAATAAGTGCTTATTATTTGAAGCCACTGAGCTTTGGCATTGTTTGTTACTCAGCAACAGCTAACTGATACATCTTGGTTCCTTACTTTCTAGTCTTATAATCTTGGGAAAATTCCCTCACCTCGTCAAGCCTCAGTTTCCCCAGTTGCAAAATAGTGAAAGTGGTGATGATAATGATAATGTCAACCCACCGAGGTCTTTGTGGCGATTAAACAAGAGAATGCACTCAAGACTAAGAGCATAGTACCTGGCATACAGTGAGTGCTCAATATATGTTGATTTCTTTCTTCCAGGAAGCCATGTCACAGCCTTGGTCCACCAAGAGATTAGAGGATATGTGGTTTGCTCCCATTGAGAAAGACTTGTAGTTAAATAGAAGCTAGGTCTTGGAATTGCAAACCCAAGTCCTTAGGCACCCCTGGACTCCTCTGGAACCCCTGGCCTGCAGGCCAGTCAGGGCAGGGGTAAGTGCCAGGGCAGGCAGCCTTGATGCCGGCTGAGTTCAGCAGTGCAGTTTGCTCTGCTTGCCAGAGCTTGCATGTTTACATACATCCCATAATTACCATCTGCACAGCCAGCGGCATTTGTTGCAAATGGGCCGTTTCCATCTGTTGAAGCAATTTCCTCAGAGGAATTTGCATTGATCACTTTTTTATGCAAAGCTTTTGTATAGATCATTTTAACCCCCAATGGTTTTTAATAGGTCTAGATATCTGAAGGGCAGGGAGGGGCCTCAGAAGGAAGGAGGCTGAGGACTGGGGAGAGTCGCGGTGCGGGGGAGGTGGGGGGAAGATGGGGAGAGATGCGCTCTTCCACAAAACCCCACCTGTATTCCTCATCTGCAGTGACCCAACTCAACCACTGTTCAGGACCCCTGCCCAGGCAATGCCATTTCAAATATTTATTGTTTGCCTTTATACTTGAGCTGGTAGCTCGTGGTTAATGGAGAGGCCTCGGAATGAGGGAAAATGGGGCGTGGTAATTAGCCAAGCAACTGGTGACTGCAGCTCAGAGCTTCGTACCTGAGAGGACCAGATGGACAACTTTGCATATTTTTGACAGCTGTAATGAACAGGGCAGCTCCATATTGATTAAATGTCTGGGAAATTAGTGCAACCCTCTGGAGCTTCATTATTTACTATTTCTGCTCAAATTCTCAGCAAAGTTTATACAAGCAGAAGTCTGCGGTAAGAGAAGGGGAAAAAGAGGAGACAGTTGAACAAGATGATAAATGCTTTCTAGAGGCCCCAGCGCGATAGATGCGAAATGGGGGCTGACTGTGGTTTTAACATTGAGCTCCTGGAGGGTAAAGATCTAGGTTGATTCATTTCTGCATTCCCAGTGTCCAACGTGGTACCTGGCACAGAGTAGGCTCTCAGGAGATGACTGGCCCTAGACAGAACATTTAACTAGAAATAAAAATCTAGATTCTGGGCTCAGGCAGAGATTTGAGGCTCAACAGGCAGATGACAGACTGTGCCTTTAAAGTAGATGAAGTCACGTCCTTGAAAATATAACTAGATCTTTAGTAAACAAAAAAAAAAATCATGTGGAGGTAAGTGATGTCCCTGCCGTTACCCCAGCCCCACATCGACTCTCCTTTTTCTCCTTTGAGCACCATGACACTCAGTGGCTATGGAACACTGGATAAATAAAACAAGACTGGTCTAAACATGCCCTGACAAGACTCAGGTGGAGTTTTTCAAGGTATGGTCTGCAAAACACCTGCATCAGAATCAGCTGGGAAGTGGATTACAAATGCAGATTCTAGGGCCCTTGTTAAGGAAAAATTTATTCAGACGTGTCAACAATGGTGAGGAAGACTTCATTCAACGGGGTAGGGGGTATGTCACTACTACAATGAGGATTTTGCAATAGGTGAGAGATTTTGGGCTCAACTCCAAATGAATACAACGAGCCAAAGTGGGAATTTACAGCCAAGGAGCAGAACTGGGGGAGAGGGGGCATCTGTGGATGGAAAATTACTAAGAGGCAGGGTAATTCTTTGCTAGACTGATCTAATAGGATTCTTGCTGAATGCAGGCCAGAGTGATAAGATATCAAGGGTCGGGGATTAGGAATTTGACCAGATATCAAGGGTGATCAGACTGTCAGACCTGCGCGGTCTCCTAGGAGTTTCGACTCGCCCAGGAAACAACAAGAGTCGGAAGTCGATGCAAAACGCAAGAGGTTTATTGAAGGCCGGTGCACCGGGGTTCCTTGGTCCTCACGCAGGAGGTCGAAGAAGGAACCCTTTTGGGCGCGAATATGTCAGTTTTATAGGTTCCCACTTCCCCGTATGTAAATTATAGATTTGGTTGTGTTCTCCTGCTGATTGGTCCCGGCTTAGGCTCGGACCAGAGAGGGAACTTGTCCCCAGCTGCCTGATTGGTCTTTGACAGACACCTTTTTTACATTTTGTTATCTCCCTCCTTCTCGGAAGGGGGCCGGACATCCTGGAAATTCACCCATTGTCTAAGAAGCCCCTATTGTCTGGAGAGTTCTTAATCATTAGCTGGAACAATGTCCCTCGAGTCCCACAAGACCAAGAATGGGGGATTTTGGCTAAACTGACTCAGCAAGATTCTTGCTAAAACTGGAGTAAGCAGGTCAGAGACAGAGTCCATGGTCCACGTCTAATCAGAAAGAGGACTCAGAGGAGCCTGACTCAAATTTGACCAAAAGAGAGAGTCATTGTCACCCCCAAGAATCAACAGGTTAAATAAGTTCCGAAGGGATTCTAATGTGCTGATGTTGGAGGATCACCGTAGGCTCTGGAATCCTGGGTTAGAATCCTAGCCCTGCCTCTTGCCAGTCATGTGACCTGAACAGGCCAGAGCTGCCCAATTGAAAGGCCTTGGAGCTGTCCCTGGTGCTGCCCTGGGCTTCGGTGCCTCACTCTACTAGTCTGTTTTTCCCACCTAATTCATGACCTCTCTTCATTCAGTAAGCCATGTTCTGTCCCTCCCACAGATGTCTGGTCTCCTGTGCATGACCTCATGCTAGGAAAACACATTCTGAAACTCCTGTATATGCTCTGACCCTTCTCTTCATTGTTTGTAGAGATCTCTCCTACTTCTGATTCCAGGGGACTGGCCACACTTCACCTAACACCTATTGATTCTGATCTTTGGCAAATGCAATCACTGCAACAGAATCTCAATGCCTCCATCAGGAGAGAAGAGAGAAAAATCCTGGGTGGGAGTCTAGGCATCAGACAGATATGCAGATTGGTCTAAGTGACTTATTTGCTATACTTTTTTTCATTTGTCATATTCACAGAGGTAAATCGGGTCTTGAATAGCACAGTAAGTCTTCAATAAATGTTGAAAGCATAGAGGGAAAAAGGACAGATTCAATACATGACAGATTGATGGAAATGATGATGATGATGGCGACGACAACGCGGATGTCGATCATGGGGACCGTGATGATAGTAACGGCTCCATTTTGCCACAGGCCCCGCAAAGAGTTACTCATTTATATCACTGGCTCCTGAAGACATCTGGGTTTGAGACCCTGGTTTATTAGCTGGATGAAGAAATGGATGGATGGATGGACGGAGGAGTACAGGGGTGGAGGGAGGGATGGCGTGATAGATGTATGAATGGATGGAAAGAAGGACAAAAAGAAAGGTTGGAGGAAGAAAGGTAAAGTGAGATATAAAAAAAAGAAAGAAAAGGAAGATAGTGAAGACTAGAGAAAGAAAAGAAAAATGGGGGGATGAGGGAGACCATAAATTCTATCGCGCTGTAAACACTCATCAAGCCAGACTAAGAGAAAATGAAGTAAATTCACCCAATTCATCACAGAATATTACTGTACTTCATTTACTTTCCCTCCAATTAGGTAAAAAGCCTATTCTATTAACAGCCACCCTTGCAGATCCAGACAAAATTAACTCCCAGTGCCTCATCCAGGCAGCAGGGCAATTGATTCTTCCCCCTAATCCGTTTACTTCATTAGCAATACATTTATCTGGTACATGCATTTTGCCACGCTGCAGCAATGAAACGTCCCTGCAAGGTGTGGGGTATGGGGGAGGGTTTGGAATATTAACCAAATCACTATTACCACCATGGCAGTGCTTAAAGATCATATGTAAATCAAATGTCAAGGGAGAAAATTGTAGCGAGGGCTGTCAGGAAACAATTTAGCGGTGGTTAAAGGCACAGCTCATGGCTGGGTGAATCGTGAACTTTGCAAATGGAAAACCGAGCTGGCTTCCACTGTGGAGGCTGATGAGACCCAGGGGAAAAAGAGTGGGGAGGCTGGGGAAATGCTGGATATTTGTACCCCTCAAAAATGAAAACAAACAAACAAACAATGCATTAGCTTTTAAATATTCACAGCCAGCTGCTATGGTGAGTTCCCATTGAAAGTGAATTTGGTCTATTCAAGAATTTCACCACCATTTCTGTCTTTTTCATTTAGAAGGAGGATTTAATTACACGGAAAGAGCAGCTTTAAAAAAAAAATACTGTGGGCTCTTTATTTGTCCAGACTTCAGGAGGTTGGTTTCCATGTTGCGAAACAGATGATAATGATGATGATGATTTTATTATCACATGCCCTAAGGATGTTTGATCTGTAATTCTTTTCTTGTTAAGTTATCCTTTTCTTGGGGAGTTGATCGTGTGTGTGTGTTTGTGTGTGTGTGTGTGTGTATGTGTTTGTAAAATGATTGGTGGCTTACTCTGTCATCGTTCAGTCACTGCACAAGGTATTTCAAGCAGGAAGGGATTTAATACAGGGAGTTAGAAGCTTCCTTAATTGTTAGAAACACAGAAGGAACCCAGCTCAGGAAATCCAGAAGCACCAGAATCACAGGGAGTATCACAGAAATGTTGGTTGCCTGTCTCCTGGAAATAGACGATTCCCAAAGTTAATGTAGACGCCACCTGCAAAACCCATGCCTTCCTTTTGCCAACACCTCGCCCCTGCTTGCAGATCCCTCCAGGGTATTATGTCTTCTCCTTTCCCACCTTCAAATCTCACGCAAGGGCTCCTCCTTCTTTCAGACAACTCCGCTCTCCATAAACTGTATCTCATGTAAAGAAAATTGCTTTGGAACTCAAATCATGACTCCAGAGGCCAAACCTGAGACGTTGTGCAAGGAGATTCACCTCTGAGAGCCTTAGATCCCCCAGCTCTGATGTGGGCTTAATAGTACCTGGTCACAACAGAGATGTTGCTGGGACGAAGTGTAAAATATTTAGGTACCCAGCACATAGTAGACACCAAATCAATGCCAATTGCTTTTTTTCCTCTTCCTTTTACCTTTGTGCCTCCCTGGGAAGTTCATTTGAAGCCAATTTCCTCCACAGAGATATTGCCAGGGCAGAGGGAGAGAATTCCCAAGGTTCCAGGTCCCCTTGGGAAAAGTCCTCCTTTAAAGAAAGCCATTAAGGATTTAATTTCTTATCATCTTCGATTCCAACTAGCCAGAGTGTTATGAATAATATCCTATTAGCTGGAGACGTTCAAACAATCACCCGTTAACATGTTCTTACTGCGAAATGATGAAGCGTCCTCCGAAATCACGGTGCTTATCTGCATCCCACTCAGCAGGCACTCCATCACGCCCACCAACGACACTTCTTGTATTGCTGTCTTGGATTCCAACTAATCATTACGGGGAGGTAGGCAGTGGGAGAGCTGGGAGCCTCCCTTGGCCTCAGGCTCCTGAGACAGGGCCCTGCTTCACTTTGGCCTGCCCCCTGGTGTATGGTAAAGTACCTGCCCCAGAGGGGATCGGAGCAGATTCTCGAGAGATAATCGTTAGGCAAATCACCAACATTCAGTGATTTTGTAATAGGGAAACCAAGTCAGGGAAGCACTGATTGCAAAATGCATCGAGCCAAGAACAGACAAAAAGAGAGGAAAATTACACAAAGGAGTTATTTAAAATAGAGAAAGATATAAATGAAACAGCTAAAATAGAGACATCAAGTTTCAAGAGTAAGAAGAGCCCCCAAGATTGGCTATTCCAGTTTTCATTCCTCTCCCCCCAAACCCCAGAAAAATGTGTGTTATAGAAGCTGAGCCCAGCAAGGCATTCTCTGGCCAGGTAAATTAGGGAAGCACTGAGTAATCAGAGCCCATCTTGCTGCTTCAAAGTATACATCACATGCTAAGGACTCCGACCTGCCCTGTAGGTAAGACAACCACTTAATTCTTTCGGTACAATGCTTACCAAACCTGTTTAACCACAGAATCCCTCTTTTTGTCCCTGCATCTGCCAGAAACATTCATTGGTAGTGACAAGGCTTTCTGTGAGACAGTGAGCCTAAGTTCTCTTTGTTTTTAGAGTCTCTCTTAATTAAAAGAGATTTTCCCCTATTTTTATACTGATCCAAGATCAAAAGGAAGTGTGATATGTATTTCATAAAATGGCTCCTTTTGAGAATTCTGGATGGTGATGGTGACCCCACTGAGCTCTGCAACAAGGAAAGAGGAAAAGGAGTTAATAGGTACTGTGTTCCTACTATGTGCTAAGCACTTCAGAAGCATTGCCCCACTAACCCCCCCCCATTAATCCTATGGAGTACATCCCATTGTTTCCCCCTTTACAGATAAGAAAACTGCGGCCAGCAAGGCTTGCTAAAGAGCCCCGTTTCCCTGAGCCAGTGACAGCCCATGTGTGGATTCTGAGTCCTGGCCCAGAGCACTTTTACCTGGGACAAGACACTCCTTAGTCCTTAGGGTGCCGGGACCCACTTTAAAAATATGATGATTCTGGGTGTTCAAATGCAGAGGATTCATGGACCCAATAAGGTCCAGAATTAAGGATACTATGCTTCCACAGTGCTGCTACCAGAGGCAGAACAGTGCCCAGATGCAAGTAGGGGAAGAGTCTACCGGTCCCCACTGCCACCCTCGGCTGTGAAAAGACAAAACCCATCAAGACAGGTGAGGCTCAGTCTCCCATCTCAGCGTGCAATAGCTCCAAACATTTCACTAATCCCCCCAATCAACTTGTAAGTTCTTCCTGTTATTGTACCCACTTTACAGATGAGGAAACTCAAGGCTTGGGGAGGTTGTTTACCTTGCCAAGAAGTAAAGTCATTTAGAATTTAGGAAAGAAAAAAAAAAATGGGAAGGAAGGAAGCTCCAAGAAAGGACAAATGATCATTTTTGAGTACTTTGTATATGGCCTTCCAGGCTGGCGTTCCTCATTTAGTTTTCTCAGAAATTAGAACTAAACAGGTGCCTGGCTCCCACTTTACAGATGATGCTGCTGAGGTCAGAGGTTTTAAGTGAGTCCTTCCAGACCACAACAGGGTTAGATCTGGACCCGCTCCTGCTCCCAGCCCAGACCTGTTCCCTTTCCTCTTCCCTTCCCTTAGCTCCCTGAGGAATTTCAGGGACTGTTCTTATTCCTTGGGTTGTGGATATGGAGGACAATGGATCAGTCACTTGGCGGGTGGGGGAGAGGAACAGCTAGAGGAAGGATGCGACTATTTAGGGGAACTTCTATGCTTAAACACTTCCCTGCCGGTTCTCTCTGACCTTGGGCGGCTGCCATCACCTTAAATGCACAGTAATACACGCTCAGTCACTGTTCAATGCCCAGGGGAATGGTTTAAGGCCCTCCACTGGAGTGAATATTTTTATGCAGGGTATAATTCCTTTTAAGACCTTCACAGCGTTCCTGCAGCCTCCACCATGCCCTCTCCTCCAGAGAGCGTGCGGCAGAAAGAAAAGCCACTTTCTAATGAGGGAGCAACGAGCTTCAGGCAGAGGAGCCCAGGCGGCACCGCCCCCGGGCTGAGGGAAGTGTCTGCTTTCTTATTATCTTCTATTTTGCCCCCTAAAATCCATCCTCGGTAATAATAATTACGGCCAACTGTTTGCTGTGCGTCAGGCCTATTGTAGAGACCAACACTTATAATCTCATTTAATCCTAACAACACTGAGAGACTGGTATCCCATTTTACAGATGAGTAACTGAAACACAGAGAAGGCAAGTGCTATATGACTTACCCAAGGTCACACAGCAAGAAAGGGGGAAGCCAGACTAGAAAACTAGGGAGTCTGGGTTCCATATATAACACCAAAATACATTCCATCCAGCAATCAACCAGGGGGATCACCCCAAAGAACAAACCTAATCATGTCACTCCCCAGCTCCAAATCCTCCAGGCTCCCTACTGCCCTTGGGCTGGAGATCAGATCCTTCCCCACTGCATCTTCAGACCCTGCCTACCTCTCCGTCTTTGTTTTGTCCCACACTATTCCTGGCTCTCAGCATGATGCTGCACTGGTCTCTTGTGTTTCTAGAACCCTCCACACTCTTGCCTTTGCCACAAAGGGCCTTTGCATCTGCCTTTCCTCTGCTTGGAACACTCTTAGCCACACACCTTCAATCCATTCTCACCTGGTTAACTCCATCTCATCCAAACACCACTTCCTCAAGGAAGCCTGCCCTGATTGCCACTCTTGGTCAACACCTCCATTAGTTCCCTTTGCTGCGACTGCCACATATCTACTCGTACATTTGTTTAAGAGATTATTTCATCCACATCTGTTGCTAAAATTAAACGGTCCATGCCAGGAAGGCAGAAACCATGATTATCTTGTACACTGCTATTTTTCTGGCTCCTGGAATCATGGGCATCCAAAATATATGCTGAATGACTGAACAAATGAGTAGATGAATGAGTGAGTGAATAGCCATAGGGAAGGAGCAAGGCATCCGGGTTGGCAGAGCAAGTCCTGTAGGGCTGGGACTAGGGTGACACAAGTGAGGCACTCACCTCTGGCACAGAATTTAAGGGGCACCAAAAAATCCAATAATCAAGATAAACATTTTAGTGCAATATTTTAAAAATTCAAATTTAATGCAAACAAAAATCCACGATGAACAAAGTCTAAACATTTTAAATAAAGTGCCATGTGAGTCACATTGGTGTCTGAGGCAAAAGGGAAAATCAGTAATTCTAATTCTGTCTTTGTTTAAAATTTTGATATTTTGTTCATCAGAGATTGGTTTGCCTTAACTTTCGCTTTTTAAAAAAATACTTCACCGAAGCAGTTTTTTTGTTTGTTTGTTTTTTACCTCAACTACTGGGATTTTTGATACCCTCCTTTCAATTTTGTGCCCAATGCTTTCCTCATTCTAGTCCTGGCTGGTTCCAGTCTTTGCTTTGCCATCAGGTAGCTCTGCAACCTCAAGCAAGCCACGTGACCACTCTGGTCTTCTCCTTCCTCATCATCAGCAACGGGAGGTGGCCCACAGTCGGGCCTTTCATCAGTGAGGTGGTGAACATGAGCACCAAGCAGGTGCCACAGGGCCTTTGCACTTGCAGTTTCCTTTGCCTGGAACATGCCAGGAACACGTAAATGGCAGCTGCCCAATTAGTAGTGTCGTTTCTATTTCATAAATGAGGAAAGTGAGGCTCAGGATATTAAATGAGTTGCTTCAAGTTGCAAATCTTGTAAAGCCATGGAGCTGAGTCTTAAACCTTCATCTTGTGTTCTCCACTGTCTCTCCAAGTCCAACCCTCCTCAGTGAGCAGAGGCAGAGCTTAAGAACAGAGCAGGGAAGAACAGGCAGCAAGCGAGGGGCAGAGACAGGACTAGAACCCAGGTCTCCTGGTCCCCAGCTAAGGCACTTTCCTCAACCCCATGGTGCTTTTGGAATTTGCAGAGACTTGTAAGGCTATGTGCAGTGCCCACCAAAGGGCCCAGGAAACTACGTAGCTCAGTCTTGGGGGCATTTGAGGCATCTTCCAGCGGCCAGCAACTGGAGGCATCCTCCCTTCGTGGTGGTCTCATATTTCATGCAGCTCAGAATTCTCTCCTCTCTGACCTGGTGCAGCGACCTCTGCCCTCCTAGAAGCATGGAACAGTGAAACGGAGGTGCTTGGAGAGGCAGCTGGTTCTCAGAAGATGCGCTTTGGGCAAACTCTTTAAAAACAATCCTTCCTCAATTCCTCGGTTCCTCTGCTATTAGCAGAAGAAAAGTATCGTGAAAACAGCACAAGCTGTGCAGTTAAACAGAGGTGGACTTGAACCCAGTTGCCTGGCCTTGGAAAGTCCCTTCACCTCTATGTCGCACCATTCATTTGTCAAAAGTGGATAAGAGATGTAAGTGCATGTGTTTTTGTGTATATGCATGTCTACACGTATATGTACCTCGTGTATGGGTGCACACCAGCCAGCACATGTGTGCATGCCTGCATGTGTCTGTGCTTTCGTGTATGCATGTGTATCTGTGTGTGTAAATGTATGTATGTGTGTTTGTGTATATACACATCTACACGTGTATGTGGCACATGTGCGTCTGAATATGTGTGTGCATGTCTGTGTGTACATAAGGATGTGAATGAGTGTGTGTCCTTACGTATGGGTGCACATCCGTGTGTGTGTGTGTCTGTGTTTCTGTATGTGCACGTGTCTCCTCTTTGGTAGACGAGAAGCCCAATAAATGAGGTGAAGGATAACGGATGCGAAATACTTTTGAACACTGCCCATTCCTTCACACGCATAATGAGGGAGTGTTAACATTCACATTCAGGATGAAAAGCCGTTTTGACTGATCTCCCCCACACCTTCTCCTCTCCCTTTGCTTCCCTTAAGTTCTCTAATTGTCAGCTCTGTCCACTCAAAGAGCAGTGGATCCCAGCTGCATGTAACCTTCCCTGACCAAGTCGCTGGAGAAAGCCAAGCTTTCTGGTTGATGGAAGATCAGCTCTCTTTAATTACCATTTTGAAAATTACATTTTGGATGGAAATCTCTCCAAAACTCATTCTGTTCTTTGATACTTTGCATGGAGGCCCTTGAACTGAATCTCATATCTATCATTATGAGCATCACTAAGTTTCCAGAGAGATGAACGGGTCTGTACAAGAAGGCGTGTTTCCCCCACACAGAGTGGCCCCAGAGTGCTCTGGTTTTGACGTTAGTGAGGCTTCTTCCAAACAGTCCTTTCTCTCCCTAGCCCATGAAGGCATCCACAGCCACCTTTATCTGCTTTTACCTGCAGCTGTTTGCTTCCCTCTCCCTTCTATTTGTTGCATCCAACCTGCAGACCAGGCCAGCTAACTACCTTTGTTAATACTGTGTGCAAAATCAGGGTAACTAGGCTCTGAGTGAGAGTCAAGAGTTGCTGGTTAAGATGAAGATTTTACAGCATTAATATCCTTGCTGTTATTGGTTGGCAGGTGGACAGTAAGAGTCCTGTTTCACCAAACTCAAAGAGATGTGCCAGGCCAAACAAACGCTCCATCTGCTTCATTCATTCATTCATCACAAGTTTATAGAGCTCCAGCTACGTGACAGGGATTGTTCTCAGCACAGGGGCTCAGGGATGCCCAGAGGCTTTCTGGATATCTGAGGCTTCCAGAGAGGTGAGCTGTGGATAGCTGAGGTGTTCCTGAATAAGACATGGGACTTGCCCTTAAGATTTTGGTCTTTTGGAAGAGACAGGACACAGTGGACATACAAGGGCATATGCCAACACTCAGAGACACATACACGTACACACATGTATGTGTTGGCAAACACACACACTCACACATCAGGCAGTGCAATAGGAGGGCTAAGTGTGGAGGGTGGTAGCCAGGCATTTGGGGCATCTAGGTGGGTTGAGGCAGGACAGGGAGGCCCCTCCCTACCTTGCCATAACCTCCCCTAATTCAGGTGAGTTTTTCGTGGCAAAGGACCAGGGAGAGAGTCAGGAGACCTGGAATCTAGTCCCTGTACCCCAAATGATCTCTGTGCGATTGTGACCTTGTTTTACATTTTTTAAATTGGTCTGTAACTGACATATAACACTGTATTAGTTTTAGGTGTACAACATAGTAATCTGATATATGTTTATGTAGCAAAATGATCACCACCGTAAGTCTAGTTAACATCCATCACCACACATAGTTTTTAATATTTTTTCTTGTGATGTGATCTTTTAAGATCTACCCTCTTCGCAGCTTTCAGATATGCAAGACAGCATTGTTGACTATTGTCACCATGCTGCACACTGTGTCCCTATGACTTACTTATCTTGTACCTGGAAGTTTGTACATTTTGACCACCTTCCTCCAATTCCCTCTCCCCCCACTCTCTCTGCCCATTTTTTAATCAGACTGTTTGATTGTGACCTGAATAATCCAACAATTCCCCAATCTGGGCCTTGGTTCCCCAGCTTAAAAATGATGAAATTGGACCAGATGATAGCTGAAGCCCATCTGAGTTCAGACACTCTAATCTTCTGATTCTAATAACAGAATCTATCATAATAATCACCTTGTACTGAGTGTTTACCATATTCTAAGGGTCATATAACCATCTTATTTAATCCTCACTTTAACCCAATGAAGCAGGTGCTACTTTCCCGTTTTACGGATGAGAAAACTGAGCCTACAGGCAATTAAGTGGCCTACCCAAGATCACACAGCTAATTAGTGTCAGAGCTGGGATTTAGATCCAGGGTGTCCAATCCCAGAGTCCATGCTCTTAACCACCGATCTGCTGGGCTTCTAACATCCTGTGATGTTATGGTTCTGGGGTCCTGTGTTCCTAACCGTCCATGCCCCTCCATGCTTCCCCATGCCTTTACTTAGGGCCTTTGTTAGCAACATCTCAGACTTCATGAGGCCGTGTGGGAGAGAGGGAAGAGGAGAGCCAGGGCCTCCGTTGCCTTGGAACTCCAGGTGGGCGGGCACCTCAAGGTCCCCGGGCCCAGTTCCCCTGCACGTTCATCTGGCACCGGCTGGCAGATGGGTACGCTGGCCAGTCCTGCCAGCTTGCCAGCTGGCCCCAAGCACCCAGTGGCTGGCACCTCGGCCACTTGGATGGGCTGCCGGCCCCCCTCACACGGGCATGCAGCTGGCAGTGAGAAGCAGACGGGCCGGCCGGTCGGGCCACTGGCTCTGCGATAAACTACCAGCTGGCTTTGCTGAGCCTGGTGCCTTGGCATCTCTGGGCTGGCATCGGGGGCAGGAGGGCTGACACTCTGGCTTCCTATGGATGGGCAGCTGGCACAGGCAGCAGAGAGGAGGGCTCCTCGGCCCCCTCCTGGCTGCCCCCTTAAATGTCCAGGGGCCTTGCCAATGGGAACTGAAGCCAGAATCCACCCTATCGTCACTCTGAAGAGTCTGCAATGGGAGCGAGCTTCCTCTCCCACGCTTTCCATGACCTGCATCAATTTTCACAAGCTCTGGCCTCCCTGGGATGTGCCCCATTCCTGCGTTCTGACTCCCAATGTTCTAGCCTCCTTTGTCTGCTAAGGAAGGGGTGGACCCTGGCAGGCACTCCCCGTCCCCGCCAGCTCCTCTCTACCTCCCTCAAAGTCTGGCCACCTGTCCCTTTACAGCTTGGCTCAGGTTCTGTGGCTGCCAGAAGACTGGGCCTATCGAGGGCTGGGATCCTGTTGAGATGTCATGTGAAAGCCAAGGAGACGTGGGCTCCAGTCCTGGCACATCCCCACTACTGCGGTGAGAACCTGGAGCCGCGCCTTTCCCTCCCTGGGCCTCGGTTTTCCCGTCACTTTTTCCCATCTTTCTTTCACTCTAAAGTGAAGAGGTCATAATAGAATAGAGTCTCATCTTGGGGTCCCTAGATAAACCTTAGTGGGTTCATTACCCCTGATATTTTATGCACAATCTCACATGTTTGGGTGGTGTTATGGGTTGAATTGTGTCCCCCTGAAAGACGCTGAAGTCTTAGCCCCCAGGACCTGTGAATGTGATCTTATTTGGAAATTGGGTCTTTGCAGATGACTGAGTTAAGATGAGGTCATGAGGATGGGCCCTCATCCAAGATGACCGTGTCCTTATAAAAGGGGGAATTTGGATACAGAGACAGATGGAGGTAAGATGACGCAAAGATACAGGGAGAAGGCCACCTAAGAGCCAAGGAATGCCTGAGGCCACCAGAATCCGGGAGAGCAATGGAACAGATTCTCCCTCCCCACCCCTGAAGGCACCAACCTGCTGACACACTGATTTCAGACTTCCCACCGCCAGAACTGTGAGACAATACATTTCTGTTGTTCTAAGCCACCCTGTTTGTGGTACTTTGTTACAGCAGCCCCGGGGCACTAATACAGATGGGCATAAACTTTTCTAAGAGACGGTCCATACATTTCACAAGGTTAGCAATGGGGGTCTTGACCCACCCCACCCCAACTCGGACCATTAAAGTCCTCCCCAATCCTGACATTCTAGAATTCTCCATAATGAAGTGGAAGAAACGGAAAAGCATGACAGCCAGCTTTGGCTCCCCAGGGGATGCTTTATTCAGGCAAAGGGAATTCATTACCCATGATTTCAGATTTGGAGGAACTTAATCAGGACTAAAGCCCAGCTCTCCTTTAATATCTAACTTTGCATGTGGTATCAGAAGGCCTTGGTTCAAACCCCTGTTCCCTAATTTCTGGCTGGGAGACTGATTAAGCCTGTAGAGCCGCCAACTGGAAGGCAAATGAAAATGTGAATGAAGCAACTTTAGAAATTAATACTCTCTCAGCCTATAATTCCACTTCTGGGAATTAATCTGAGGATACATGTCAAATTATAGAAGAAGTTTTATTTAAAAAGGCATTTATGGGAGTGGTTGGTTTATACATTTTCTAAAAAAGCAAACAAGGAAGTAGCTGCTCTAAATGGAGTTTGGTGGTTTAGGATACTCTCAGCTGCAGGTAATAGGCAACCAATTTGGATGCCTGCAAGGCTCAGGACATCTATTATCTCACCTCGTGGGAAGCCCAGGGGGAGGGTGCACTGATGGGATGCCTCCAGCAGTCTGGATCTACTCCTCTGTGTCCTTCCCTGCATGTCCACTTTGTCCCTGGTCTGGCTCTCCTCATGGACACAAGATGGCTGCAGAAGCCCTGGCATCACTCTCTGATCAAGCCACCTGCAGAGAAAGAACAGGGGCAATGTCTCATGAATGCCTCTTTATAAAAGTCAATCAAGGACTTCACCGGTGGTGCAGTGGTTAAGAATCCACCTGCCAGTGCAGGGGACATGGGTTCAAGCCCTGGTCCGGGAAGATTCCACATGCCGTAGATCAACTAAGCCGGTGTGCCACAACTACTGAGCCTGTGCTCTAGAGCCTGTGAGCCACAACTACTGAGCTCACGTGCCACAGCTACTGAAGCCCGCATGTTCTAGGGCCTGGTGCTGCAACTACTGAAGCCCACATGCTGCAACTGAGCCCGTGCTCCGCAACAAGAGAAGCCATGAGAAGCCCACACACTGCAACGAAGAATAGCCCCCGCTCACCACAACTAGAGAAGGCCCGCACGCAGCAACAAAGACCCAATGCAGCCAAAAGTAAATAAATAAATTAAAAAAAATAAACAACAACAGTCAATCAACCTTTCCCAGAGGCTCCTATATCTCATCACCTGTGATTGTGCTGTGCACCCAGGTCTTAACCAACCCTGAAAAGACAAATGGGGTGACTGTGATTGGCATGGTCAGTCAGGGCTCACCTGTGAAGCTGGAGGTAGGTTACCTGCAGGACAAGGATGGTGAATTTGGACTGTATCAGGAAGGAAAAGGTGGGAATGGGACTGAATATCTGGTAGGCAATCACCAGGGAGATGATTAGCCATGGGACAGTGTGGTAGTCACTATCTGGTAGACTAGCAGCAATTTAAAAGTTAGAATTATGTTAAAATTAAAAAGCAAAATAATAAAAGGATATAAAGTCTGAGACATACATGACAAGGGTTAATATCATCAGTGGAAAATGCATACTTGCAAATCAGTAAGACCAACACTCTGAGATAACTTGCAAATAAAAATATATAAGTAGGATATAAATATCCATTCAGTCCAGTGAGAAAAGGAAAACTGATATCACTGATAATCAATACATTTTGTCTGTACACCTGTCCAGGTTTATAGAAACTCACCAGTGCTACTGAATTTTTGACGAAATGACCACTGAAATGCATTGTTGCTGAATGCATGAATCAGTATAGCAAGTTGGTCTTGAAACTGTGTCTGCTTTCGTTTTTTAACTGAGGCAAAATTCACATAACATAAAATAAAGCTTTTCAGAGCAGACAATTCAGTGGCATTTGGTACATTCACGATGCTGTGCGACCATGACCTTTATCTAGCTCCAAAGCATTTTCAACACCCCCAAAAGAAAATCCCATACTCATGAATCAATCACTCCCCTAAGCCCCACCTCCCAGCCCCTGGCAACCACTAATCTGCTTTCCCTCTCTACGGATTTACCTATTCTGGATTTTCATATAAATGGAAACGTGCAACATGTGGGCTTTTGTATCTGGCTTCTTTCACTTAGCATTGTTTTCTAGGTTCACCCATGTTATACTACACATCAACACTTCATTCCTTTTTACGGCTGAATAATATTCCATTATATATGCTGCTTTTTGACCCATCAATTTCACTTCTGGAAATTTATCCCAAGAAAATTATCACAAAGTGTGCAAAGAACAGCTGCCACGATCTTCTGGAGATGTTATTTGGACAGCTGCAAGATGAGATTAAAGAAGTTATTTATGATTCATCTATATGATGGGATACTATGAAGGGGACATGGGTTCGAGCCCTGGTCCGGGAAGATTCCACATGCCACAGAGCAGTTATATTACAGTAGAATGTTTCATAATACAAGAAAACACTTATGACACATTGATGCTTTCTGAAAAGCAGATTATCAACTGCATGTTCTCGATAACCCAATTTTCCTTCATTCTTTACATTATATACAGTATTTGTTACTTATGGAGCATTCACTGTGTGCCAGGCACTGTTCTAGGTGCTAAATATAAAGCAGTGATATAAATAGACAGAATTATTGACCTCAGGTAGCTTTCTACGTCATAGTGTGTGTAAGTCTGGTAGTTGTGGTGGGGGGGGGGAGTGGGGAATGAATAGGAAGTCGGGGGTCCCATGAAGGAAGGTAGAAGCAGGTTATACTCATGTGTGTTGAGAGTCTGGATGCATAAATAGAAAACAGCCTGGGTGGTGGCTTCCAAGCAATCTTTATTTCTTTCTTTTTATGTGCCCATAATGTCCACATCTTCTTCAATAAACGTATGTGCTACTTTTAAATTCAGGAAAAAGAAAGCTGACTTGAAAGTGATGGGCTTATTAAGAACTAGCTCCATTACAACATCAAAATGAATATAATAGAAATTTAAATAAAACTGCACAATCTAAATGTTATAGAATCTATGCTTACAGAGATTTTATATATTTAAAAGCTGGTTAGAAACCCAGTTTTTGTATAGTCATTGGCACATAGTGGGTGTTCAACAAGTACCTATTGGAGGAATGGTTTATTTTCCCTTTTACATCCTATGTTTTGTATTTTCCACATATTCCTCTGGAGCATTCAGTTCCTTTCTTTGTGAAACAAAACATCATATTTTTTTTTAAAAGTTTAGGATTATAATATATTTGCAAGGTAAGTAAAGTTTAGTGTAAGGAGAGAAATGAAACCAGGTTTGCACAGAGTGCTTTCTGCCTCTTAGTAGGCCTTCTAGAAATGTTTGTTTCTACTTTTCTCCCTGGAGTGCTTTTAAAAAAGATCCTATTTACAAGAGAAAATTGATTCCCATGCAACTGTTTTTCTCCTGCACATCTGTGACATAAATCATAGCCTTCTTGAAGAGCATCTTCAGAGCTCGTAAACTCTCAGAATTGGAAGAAACCTTGATGATTTCCCCATCCTATGCTTCATCGTCCCAATCCCAACTTATGAATAAGGAAACTGAGGCCCAGAGATGGGAAGCAACCTGTCCTAGGTCACACTGGCGGCCAGTGACAGAGCACGGATGGGAACTGTCTTAGTCTGATCTAGCTGCCATAACAAAATACTGCAGACTGGGAAGCTTCAACAACAGTAATTTACTTCCCCACTGTTTTGGAGGCTGGAAGTCCAAGATCAAGGTGTTGGCAGGGTTGAGTTCTGGTGCGAGCTCTCTTCCTGGCTTGCAGATGGCGACCTTCTCGCTGTGTCCTCACGTGGCCTTTCTTCTGTGTGCGCGTGGGGAGAGAGTCAGCTCTCTGATGACTCTTCCTCTTATAAGGCACCAGTCTTATTGGATCAGGGCCTCACCCTTATGACCTCATTTAGCATTTAACCATAATGACCTCCCTAAAGGCCCCATCCCCAAATACAGTCACATTAGGGGTTGCAGGTTCAACATAGGAAATTTTGAGGGCACATAACTCAGCCCATAATAGGAACCCACTCCTCACTTCTCTCAGTTCAGTTCTTTCTACTAGGTCCAGCTTCCCCTGCCAACTGGAGTATGGAGGATGCTCAGGATACTATAAAACTTTATGCTCCTTGGGAAAGAGTGGGTTGTCTGTTTGGAGCCTTTGCCTTCCTTACCCCAAAGCCACACTTCTGCTGGAGGCTGCCTTCATCCTTGCAAAGAGACAAGGTCTAGCGTCTAGGAGAAAAGCTCTAGAAGGTTCCCACTCCACCATGACCCTCCAACAGTGGACTTTACAGAAGGAGATATGCCTGCTAGTGCATTTAACATTTCCCAAGGGGCCTCCTGGGCCAGCTCCTGCATTGGGCTCCAGGGGACCGAAACAAGCACAATTCTTCCTTCCTGTATCCAGACACCAGTGGAGGAGAAAGACACACAAACAGATGACATGTCTACGTGATGGAACAAAGGTCTGAGTCCCAGGGAGGCCAGTCTCAAGGGAGGGGCTGATGCTGTTTAGGGCAAACCTGGGTAGAAGCTTCCATGAAGGCAGTGACTGTAGGCCCATGTTCTTGAACTGATGCCTGGACACTGAGATTGTATGCAGAACAGTAGGAACGTGCATTGTTCCTTGGGAGAGCATGCAATTTTACACCTGATTGTCCAGAGGCATTTTAAGTCTCTCTGCCCCTCAAAGAATTTAAGAACCATTGTGTTATTGGACAAGGAAGCATTTCTGGTTGCAGAAGATCTAGTCCTTAAGAGTGGAGCGTGGCAGGTGCGGGCAAAGTAAAAGAACAGACGGAGCTCACATCACTTACCCCTAGCTCTCTTCGGTCTGGGTAAGGGAAGAATTCCTGAAGCCCAGGGCTGCACTTCTCTTGAGTCTTGTTAACTCCAGAGATGTCCTTTTGCTTCTCATGCTCTCCTTTAAGCCACTGATGGCCCAAGCATTCCTAGTGCCCTGTGTCCAGAGACCAGCCACATTCTCTGGAAGCTGGCTGGAAATGCAGAATCTTAGACCCCACCCCAAAATTGCTGAATCTGAATCTGCCTCTTACCAAGATCCCCAGGTACACGGCCGAGTGTGACAAGCACTGGCCTGGAGAACCCCTGTCACTCAGAAAGTTCACCTTGCCGCCTTCCCCTGGACAAGGTCAGATCAGCCCACCACACCTCCAAGCAGGCAGTACTAGCATGCCAAGTTGCAGAGGAGGAAACTGAGGCTGGGAGGAGGGGATGTGGATTGCCTGGTCAGAGGGCTGGAGGATCCTGGCCACACCAACTTATCCACCACCTTGTAACCTCGAGGGAAGAGCCAGCAGCTCTGACCACCTGCCTGCTGCGCGCACCATGGGAGCCCTGCCGGGGAGACCCAAGGAGGGAGTGGTCCACACCCTCCATCCCTCCTGCCCACCCCCTGCATCCTCCCAATTCTCCAGTCATGTATAAAACATTCCCAGAAACCACTTACTCCTCATGCATTTTCCATGAAGCCAGGCCCAAGTTAAAATATATAAACATAAAAATACCAAGAAGCACTTTTAAAAAAGGAAAGAAAAAAGGACATGTTTCATGAAATACCAAGAGACCCATCTCTGCACTCGCCCCCCTCCCAGGGCCGCCGCCCAGGGTTGCTCTCAGCTCCCTCCTCTCCCATGCTTTTCTCTCCTCCCTTCGCATCACCCCTTTCCTTCTCAGCTTCTGCCGTTCCCCTCTGTTTTCCTTTTCCTTTTTCTCTTCTTTCCTCTTTCTCTCTTTCCTTCTCTCCTCTCTGTTCCTGGGTCTTTCTCTCCCTTCATTCACCCGTCTCTCCGTCTGGGTTTCCACCGGCGTTTCTCTGCTTCTTCCTGTCTCTCTTCCTCTTTCTCTGTCCCACTGCCTTCCCAATTCCCTTTCTCAGTATCACTCTGAGTTAGCATCTCCTGTTTCCTCCCCGCTGAACGTCTGCCAAGGTCTCCTCCTGTCCCACACCCATGAAACGGCTAAAATTAAAAGGAATGACAACGCTACCAAGATTTGGTGAAAATATGGAGTGACCAGAATCTCAGGCACTGCTGGTGGGCGAGTAAAAGTGGATGCAGGCGCTTTGAAGACAGTTTGTTAGTTTCTACTAAAGCTGAAAGTACATTTACCCTATGACCAGATATTCCATGCCTGGGTCTATGCCGAGGAGAAAGGAGGGCTTATGTCCCCCACAAGGCATGTAGACGAATGTGCATGCCAGCGTTATTCAGAATAGCCCAAACCGGAAACCATCCATATGGCCATGGACAGGAGAGTGGCTGATTGGATTCTGGTTTATTTATATGCTGGAACATGGCACAGCAATAAAAAGAATGAACTACCGTTACATAGCACAATGTGGACCAATCTCCAAAACTCTGGGTTTTGAGAAAGAAGTCTGGGCACAAAAGAGTGCATGCTGTATGGTTCCACTTAGAGGAAGTTCAAGAACAAGCAAAACTCATTGGTAGCCCAAGAAGGGAGAAAAGTGGCTGTCCTTGAAGCAGGCTGTATGACTGGAAGGCAACACATGAGAGCTTCCTGGGGGCTTTGGGAATGTTCTGCATCTGGATTTGGGTAGAGTATGAACCTAGGTAAAATATTCATCTGTACTACACTTAATACACTTATACAAAGAAAATGCTATCTATACACAATGGAATACTACTCAGATATATAAAAGAATGAAAGTTTGCCATTTGCAGCAACATGGATGGACTCGGAGGGCATTATGCTAAATGAAGTAAGTCAGACAGAGAAAGACAAATACTGTATGACATATACTGTATGGTATCACTTATATGTGGGATTAAAAAAAAATACACCAAACTAGTGAATATAACAAAACAGAAAGAGACTCTCAGATAGAGCGAACAAACTAATGGTTACCAGTGGGGTGGGGAGGGGCCGCAGAGAGGTGGGGGAGTGGGAGGTATAAACTACTGGGTATAAGACCCGTTCAAGAATGTATTGTACAACACAGGGAATAAAGCCAATATTTTGTAATAACTGTAAATGGAAAGTAACCTTTAAAATTATACTTAAAAAGTTTAATGTATATAAAGACAAAATAATGATACGTGGTATTGGTAATTATTATTATTGCCACAGTAGGCAAATGGCTTGTATCCAGGCCCAGAAACTCAGATATGTTTCCAGTCCCATCGATTAAAATGGGGATAGGCATCTGTGTCCCAGACATGGTCCTAATGGCTGAGAGTCCACCCTCCTACTAGACCAGCTCAGGTCCTGGGCCCCCACAAATATCACCATCCCTGGGAGGGCCAACCATGCCAAGACCCTTTGCAAAGACCTGCCCCGGAGAGAAAAGCTGTTTCCACTCAGTTCTCACACTCCAGGCATCTTTCTGATGCTTTGGGGTTCTTTTCCCCCCTGCTTCACCTGTAACGATTATGATTACGGTTTAACTCAACACTTACTCTGATAAACAAGTAGTTAATTAACAGCCCAAAACCTGAACCCAAGTTAATAAGAAGAGGGTGGCCTTGCTGGAAACCTCGGGGAAATCTTCCTGCCCATGGAGCTATCAGAAGGCGATTACAGCCAATGGCGGAGACCAGAGGAGCTCAAAACTCCAGCCTGGGGACTCTGAAAAGGCCTTTATTTATGTTTTTCTTCTTTATTCGAGTCTTCCCAGGAGGGGAGGAAAACACAGAACCCAGTTTTTCTGTTTCAGCTGCGTGGGTGTCAGCCCAACACACACAGCCCTTGGAGGCAAACTAAAACCCGCTTATTTTCATTGAAGGGGAGGAACGGAGACCAGAGGGACTCGAGCGCTATTAGTTAAATAATGGTGCTTAAAAATGCATTGAATTTAGCTGCCTCCCTCCCCCCTAAAAAAATCTGGAATTTTCCTATTGAGGATACTTTTTTCTCCTGGCCCATGAATATTAATGTTCCTCTCAGAGAGATCTACTTGAAAAAAACAAGAATAAATTAAATACCTACAGATTTTTCTAATTCCTCTTTTTGGTGACATGCCGTCATTACATCAAATTACTGAGATGGGCCCGCTCCCCTTTTTTTTTTTTCTTTTTGGGTGAAAATTATGGAATATAAAGTATATGTAAATGGAGCAAAGGAGGAAAAAAAAAACCTGTGAAGGAAGAATAGGGGAAGGAGAGGCATTAGGTATTCTGCCGGCGTAGTAGTCAGCCAATTAATCAAGCAGTGGCGAGAAAAAGATGCAGAAGGGATGAGTTCGCCCTTCACGTTGATGGGGCCGGCGCAGGGCAACACCACGGCACCTGAGCTCACGGTTAGGCATGCAGAAAGGGATCATGGGAATATCTTCCTGTCTTTGTCTTTCTCGTGAAGGATGGAAAATGTCAAGCTGTTGTTTGGCTGGATTGAGGGGGGTGGGGGAGAGTCGAGTGAATTCACAGTCTGGCAAGGCAAGGTTTTAACTCTTTGAGGATATCTCTGCCTCCCCTCCCTCCCCAGCCTCCAGCTCCACCTTCTTCTCCTTCTTCCAGCCTACCCCCCTCAGCACATCTGTAGGGAACTCTGCCTGCAAACAGCAAGTGGGAGGGAGCTGATTGATGGTGACATGCAGGCTGGGGCAGTGTGTGTGTGTGCGTGTGTGTGTGTGTGTGTGTGTGTTCTGTGCACATGTGTCAGGAGAGGGGGAGCAAGAGGCATTTTTCCTCTCCCCCATAGTGTTCTTTGTTTACTCTGGAAATGAGCTTGCATGACCCCTTTTCTCTCCAGCCCTGTCCCGTCCCCTTGGAAGTGAGCGGTGTCTCCAAATCTGAGAGTAGCTGTGAAAAGGATAATAGGAGTAATAAAGATTTGAGGCTTCGGAGCTCCCTCTGTATAGCCCTCAGTGGACTGAGCCCATGCAGAAGGCTGGCCCGACGGGGTCCCCCTGGAGCCAACAGAATTCCAGTGCGAGTCTGAAGAGCGGAACATCCCTGGGGCTGGTGGTAGAGGGAGAGCCCCAGCCCAGGGCTTATCACCCGCACCACTAACACTGATGATGATAACAATAACAGTAATAACCCGCCATCTTCCATCAGCATCAACTTGCCCTGACTCCTTTAAATTCCCATCTCTTTTCATTATTTTTAAACTCTGGCAAATCCATGATTCCAAGGAAAAGTTTGTCATCAAATCACTCTCTGAGAAAATGAGTATTTGATTCTCCTCACCTGCCCTAGGAAAGGGCATTGCGTGGTCTACATGGCAGATAAGATGTTGAGGGTGGGAGATGGGAGGGATGTGGTCTAGAGTGGTAAGTGGCCACAGAAGGGGCTCAAACTCGCATCTCCAGTTCTCACTCCAAAGATCACTGTAATTCTGGCCAGAGGTAGATAATCAAAATGCCCTACATCCTGCTCTGCCAGCCTCACCAGGACCAGCCCACGACCATTGCCAGCTCATCATGCGAGCCCAGTATGAGCCCCAGATACTAGATGCAATCCGTACTCAAAGTGTGGTCCATGGACCAGCTGCATCCTTTCACCTGAGAGCTTGCTAGAAACGCAGAATCTCTGGCCCCAGCCCTCCTCAGTCAAAATTTGCATTCCAGGGCTTCCCTGGTGGCGCAGTCGTTGAGAGTCCGCCTGTTGATGCAGGGGACATGGGTTCGTGCCCCGGTCCAGGAGGATCCCACACGCCGCGGAGCAGCTGGGCCCGTGAGCCATGGCCGCTGAGCCTGCGCGTCCGGAGCCTGTGCTCCACAACGGTAGAGGCCACAACAGTGAGAGGCCCGCGTACCGCAAAAAAAAACCCCATAAAACAAATTTGCATTCCAACATCTCAGGTGATATGTGAGCACACTGAAGTTTGAAAAACACTGTTTTAAGACAAACTTTTTCCCTACATTCACAATCTGAAATCTGAATGAATCTGACAATCAAAGGCAGCTTCTACTCCATGAAATACGCCAACAGGCAGCATTTGCTTGCATGGAGTGTGGGCGCTGTGCTAGTGCTCTGCATACATTATTTCCGCCCATCCTCACCACCTATGAGATGGGCATTGTTGATACCTCATATTACAGATGAGGTCACGGAGGCACAGAGAGGACTTGCCCGAGGACACACAGCCAGTAAAGTGGCATCACCCAGAATTTGAGGCAAAGCACCAGAATCCACAGGATTAACCTCTGAGTCAGTGGTTCTCACACTTGAGCATACAACAGAATCACCCAGACGACTTGCTGAAACATAGATTTCTGGGTCCCACCCCGGTTTCTGATTCAGAGGCTTGAGGGGCAGCCCAAGAATTTGCATTTCTAACAAGTTCCCAGGCAGCAGTGCTGGTGCTGCAAATCGAGGGAACACTCCTTGAGAACCGCTGCTCATGGCAGGGTCATCCCTTCTGTTAGGAAATCAACCGGCCCCAGAGAAAACCATAATTCAAAAAGATACATGCACCCCAGTGTTCACTGCAGCACTATTTACAATAGGCAGGACATGGAAGCAAACGTCCATCAACAGAAGAATGGATAAAGAAGGTGTGATACACACACACACACACACACACACACACACACACAAAATATTACTCAGCCATAAAAAGGAACGAAATAGTGACATTTGCAGAGTCGTGGATGGACCTAGAGACTGTCAGACAGAGTGAAGTAAGTCAGAAAGAGAAAAACAAATACCGTATAATATTGCTCATATGTGGAATCTAGAAAAATGATACAGATGAACTTATTTGCAAAGCAGAAATAGAGACACAGATGTAGAGAATGGACATATGGATACCGGGGTGGGGGGGGGTGGGATTAACTGGGAGACTGGGATTGACATATATACACTACTATATAAAATTAAATAGATAACTAATGAGAACCTACTGTACAGCACAAGGAACTCTACTCAATGCTCTGTGGTGACCTAAATGGGAAGGAAATCCAAAAAAGAGGGGATATATGTATACATATAGCTGTTTCACTTTGCTATATAGCAGAAACTAATACAACATTGTAAAGCAACTATACTCCAGTAAAAATTAATTTAAAAAAGATATCAACTGGTTTAATTATGAACTTCAACCAAATACAATCGAGAGGTTAGTCAGTGCCCCTTCCCTAAAAACAATTTTTAAAAAGGGCAGGGGTGAGCAGGAAATCTCAAACAACTAAAATACAAACAAAGTGAACGGCGCTCCCGAGAAGGTCCAATTGTGTCTCGATGATCCCTTAGTTGGTGGCAGACACTCCTCATGGCCGTGCCTAATTGAGGGTACATTGCAGCATCATTGCTATAATAATCCTTTCCCTTATTTAACCTGGACGATACATGGTGTTATAATGAGTTTCCTTCCTCTGTTCATTAAACAGACATTTACAAGGCGCATTCTGTCCTGGTGGGCTCTGTGCAGGTCACTGGAGACCGAGACAGATGGGACATGGGCCCTGTCCTCTGACAACTCCCCGTGGCTGGCCTCGCCCCTCCACCTCAGGGGAAGGTGTGCACATTCTGAGGAAAGGGGTCCTGAAAGGGAGTCACCACTGAATGTTGCTTTGTGATAGTCATATGCTCTTTGGAAAAATTACATTTATTAATGGACTAAAACAATAATAATTTTAAGATTCAAGATTGAAAGTAAAATCCCAAAGTCCCTCTCCCCAAGGATAATCACTCAAAAAAAATTTTGGCAAACAATCCTTTTAGATACGTCTTTCTGTCTCTGTATCTCTCTGTCTCTCTCTCTCCCTCCTTCCTTCTCTCTTTCCCTCTCTCTCCTCTCTCTCTCTCTCCCCCTCTCCCTCTCCCCCTCCCCTCCACAGTACAGATTTATAACTAGACACAGATCTCCACATTTGAAAGCAGTGGTGGGAAAAGGCTTAGAAGTTCATCAGCCAGTTCTGGGCCAAAGTGTGTCAGGGCAGAGGGGAAGATACATGCGAGACCCAGAAGTATAAAATGACAGAGGGAGCATCAGTGCTGAAGCAGTGATCTGGAGTTGGAGGTGGAAGGAGTTAACAGCAGGTGAGGCTGGGCTCAGGAGCTCTGGAAGCCCAGTTGTTTTTTTTTTAAAAACATCTTTATTGGAGTATAATTGCTTTACAGTGTTGTATTCCAGTTTCTGCTGGAAGCCCAGTCTTGACACTTTTTGCCTTTACTTCTCGGATCTCTGATTCAAGTGCTAGACTCTTGAGAACCAACTTGGTAACCGAGACAACTGCCTACTTAGGGTGTGTTACCCATCCCAGGGGCATTCGTGTTCCCCGCTTCAATGTCCCCTATTAAAACAATAATTAATGCCCGCATCAGAGGATAACAGCCCCCACCTTGAAGGAGTGGCTGGAGCCCTCGGGTGTATGTGGAGGGGAGCAGATCCTGAACAGGAGGGGCTGTATCTTAGGGGGCAGCCAACACTGAGTGAGGATGCGCTCCTTCTGTTCCCACCCAAAACCACACCTGTCCTCATCTTTCTTTTCAAGAACAGAAATACCTGGCCCTGGAACAGCTGAGCCCTGGAAAAATTCCTCCCACCTCTTCTTGGTATTTTGTGAGTGATTTTATAGAAGATGTATGGATGTGACACGATGCTCACAATCAATTCTCAAGTGAAAAAAAAATATTAAGTGAAGAAAGCAAGTTACAGGGTAATACATATGGGTCTGGCACTGTATTTTAAAGATACATACTATTTAAATGTATATTTATATGTATAAGTATAAATTTTATGGGGAAACGATCCTGGAGGCACATACAGCAAAATGTTAATGGTCGCTTTCTCTGAGAAATAGAAAAAGAAGAATAATTTTTCTTCCCCCAGTTCCATGATATGTAAGTCACTGTATCAAGGATGACATGATGGTTTACTTGCCTCCATATGTTCAGCACCTGGCATAATACTGACACATAGTAGGGGCACAATAAATATTTGCTGAATGGATGGAGAAGAATTTTGCTGTACATTTATTTTCTATAATGTACAATGACTTATTCTTATAAAGAGAAAGAGTTAATAAGTGCCTCACTGTTAAGTAAGTACTTTTCAAATGGGTAGGTAACTGGTCTAAATGGAGTGCTATTATGGAGGCCTGGACAGAAGAAGTAGGAGGGATACTCGGGGCAAAAGGATGGAGACAGGGGAGAGTGGGATGATGCTATGTGGGGTGGCGGGCATGTGATGGTCAGAGGAGGCGTCTCAGGGGCCAAGCTGGGAGAGCTGACAAGCCAGCAAGAGGTAATCAGAGAGAGACTTAGGAAGAAAGGAGCATGTGCAAAGGCCCTGAGGCACTTATGAGAATTACCAATAGTTTGGCAGAGCCCACCGATTCTCAACTGGGGTCAGTTTGGGCCCCCAGGAGACATTTAGTGATGGCTGGGGATATTTCTGCTTATCACAGGTGTGTGGGGAGATGCTACTGGCATCTAACGGTAGAGGCCAAGGATGCCACCAAACATCCTACAATGCACAAGACAGCCCCCACTATGCTGAGCCCAAATATCAAGAGTGCTGAGGTTGAGAAACTGGTGCAACACCAGCAGCAGCAGCGGCATGACCTGGGAGCTTATTAGAAAAGCAAAATTCTCTGGCCCCGCCGAGCCCTGCTGAATCAGAAACTGGGAAGTGGGATATTAAAAAGCCCCCCAGGGTTCTGAGTCCCCCAGTGTGAGAACCACTTGTACAGCATTGGTTCTCAGCCCTGGCTTTGTATTGCAATCACCCGGGAGCTCTTCACAGCACATGGCGGCCAGCCTCTACCCACAGAGCACCTGATTAATGAGTCCCGGGGCCCAGGCATAGGTGTTTGTTGAAAGTCTCCAGTTGATTCTAATGGGCAGCCAGGGGTGAGACCACTGAGCTAAAACAAAGAGTTCAAACACAGGGAGAAGAGAGACATTTGCAAGGACCAGAGCAGTAGGGCCCTTAAATTACATGCTAAGGGTTATAGACCTTATTGGGAGGGCACTGGGGAGCCATGGATGGGTGAAAAGCAAGAAAGTGGCTCTTCCAGATGGTTTAGAAAGGTCTCTGACTACAGGGAGAAAACTGGAGGAGACAGGCAGAGGCTGATGCAGAAAGACCAAGGAGGAGGCTGGGAGATAATGGTGGTCTGATTTGAATTATTCCCCCTAAAAGAGATGTTGAAGTCTTAATCTGTGGTCCCTGTAAATGTGACCTTATTTGGAAATTGGGTCTTTGCAGATGTCCTCAAGTTAAGAAATCATACTGTATTAAGGTGGGCCCTAATTCAGTGACTGGTGACCTTATAAGGAGAACCAGATATGGAGACATACAAAGTCACACACACACACACATACAGAAGGAAGACAGCAATGTGAAGACAGAGGCAGATTGGAGGGACGCAGCTACAAGCCAGGGAATACCAAGGATTGCCGTCGACCACCAGAAGCTGGGAAGAGGCATTAAAGGATTCTTCCTTAGAGCAATTGGAGGGAGCATGGCCCTGTCAACAGAAGTGGTCCAAATCCCAGACCAATGATCTAGGAGGATGAGACCACCTGCTGGCCCCTGAGGGCAGCTGTGGGCCAGGTGCTGATGGGGGAAAGCCCAGGTACCCACAGTCTGCTGAGTCTGGCTGGGATTGGCAGGGCAGGTGGAGGGCAGGGAGGACAGCCAGGGTGGGATGGACAGACCTGGAGTCCGGTAGGAGAAAGCTGTCTGTGTCCTACAGGACTAAGGAGCTTCAGGAAACCATGTCGCCCATCCTTAAACTGGGCATGCCTCCACAGCCAAACTGAGTGTTGCCTGCTGAGTGCCTTGACCAAAAAAAGACTTCTGATTCCTCTCCCCTAAGAGGGGTGACCTGGGGTAGATGTGTCAAGTGTCACCCAGCCTCATGGCCCCTCACCAGGGTCACTGCAGTGACCTCCTAACGAATCTCTCTTCTTCTGCCCTTGATCTCCTCTGATGCATCCTCCATGCAGCAGCCAGAGTGACATTTTAAAAATGTTAAGTCCAGTCTTTTCACTCCTCTACTCAAGAGCCCACGGTGGCTCCCATCACACTTAGAGTAAAAGCCAGTGTCCTTATTATGACCCCCAGGTGCTGCGTGATCTGGACCCATGTTAGCTCACTGACCTCATCTTCCCCTCCCATTCACTCTGCCCCAGAAGCACTGACTTTCTCGCTGTTGCCTGAACAAGCACATGCCTATCTCAGAGCTTTTGCATATGCTGTTCCCTCTTCCTGAAATTGGGAAATATCACACCCTCGCCTTCTTCAAGTCTTTGTTCAAATGGCATCTTTCTCACTGAGTGCTCACCTGACCACCCTACCGGAGAGTGTACCCCTCTGCTCTATCACTTCCAATCCCCTTACCTTGCTCTTTTTACAATAGGTACCTTTACCTGCTGACCTTCTATATTATTGGTTTGTTATGTTTCATGTTTCTTGCCCTTCCCTGGAATGAGAGCTCCTGCGGGCAGGGTTATGATCACTGATTGTCTCCAGTTCCTAGGACCTGCACTCACGTAATGCTTCCAGCCCCGCTTTGAGGTGGGCACTATTATTATCCCTAATGAACAGATGAGGAAATTGAGGCACAGAGAGGGACAGAAGCTTGCCCAAGGCCACACAGCTGGTAAGTGGGAGGGGAGCCAGGAATCCCACCCAGGCCGTCCGGCTGCAGGAACCCTTTCACCCACTCAGCCCATGCCTTTCCCTGAGGCATGCACGTGGGGGAAAAAAGAGCATGGTCCAACCCACTGCGAAGTTATTTGCAGTGATAAATAACACATGTAACAAAAGTTTATACAAATCGTTACAGGATTTACGTGGCGAAGGCTGGGGGCAATGGCCTGTGACCAGTACCTGTAGCTGTTAGCACTCCACAAAATGACAGCATCGCTGCCCACTGAAGCCGGCAGCTCTCCTCGTGGGCGCTGGCAGCCCGGCACAGCTGGAGGTCAACTCACTCTGGGGCTCCAGACACTATGGTCCCCTGAAGGGCTGTCACGCACCCAGCCAAGTGGTAGGAGGAGTGGGTAAGTCCCCTCAGTGCAATACAACCAAATGTGGAGGTGGTGAATACAGAAAAAAGAGCTCCTTCCTTCCTTCCTTCCTTTCCTTCCTTCCTTCCTTCCTTCCTCCCTCCCTCCCTCCCTCCCTTCCTCCGTCTGTCCCTCCCTCCCTCCCTCCCTCTCTTCCCTGATCAAAAATTTATTGAGTACCTACTATGTGTTATACACTAAGCTAAGGGATGGGATCTAATATGAGCAAAGCAACCTAAGTTGTTGCCCTCAGAAGGCTTACACTCCAGTGAGGAGACTAGATTAAAATCTAACCATGCAAATAAAAGAAGAACATTGTTGCATGAGCGTATAATGAATAGACCTGACCCAGACTAGGGGAAGTGTGGAGGGGGATGGGAGAGACTTGCAGGAAGAAGGGATGCTTGATCTGAGATGTGAGAGGGCAGAAGGTGAAAAGCACCTGAAGTAGGCAAAGTGAACAGCATATGCAAAGGCCCTGTGGCAGGATCAAGTTGCCAAGAGAAGAACTGTACACCTGAAGCTCAGAGACTGATGGAGGAAAGGATAAAGAGATAGGTTTGGAGAAGTAGGCAAGGGGAAGTCTCATGAGGTGTTGCAGGTCATTTCCACTACTTTAGCCCCCAGTAGGTGGGGTGACCACAATGGACTCAAGGAAACCAATAAGGAGACCCCTGTGGTTATCACATGAGGGGCAGTGGTGCTTTGGATAACTCCTTGGAGGATGTGCTTCAAATTCCAGCTTTGACACAAGCTCAGGGGTCTTGGGCGATCATCTTTCTTTCCCTGAGGCTCAGCGTCATCATCTATAAAATGGGGATAACACTACTCACCAGGCAAGACTACTAAGAAGATATTATAAGATGTTAAAGCTCATATCCCAGCAGAGGAAAGGAAATCAGGAGAAGCTACCTCGAATCTCAGTTAAGCTCTGCCCCTCTACTCTCTGATTTGATCTTGAAATACTCTAAGTTCCACCATCTTCTCCCCTTTTTAAGGGATCTGCAGGGAACACCATCCCCTCAGAAGAATATCTGGCCTTGCTAGACACATCCATTGGAGGACTAGAGGCTCTTTAACAGTCACTCGGTTGAGGTTTGACCACTCAGCTTGACGTTCAAGACTTTCCAAAATCCAGCCCCAGCTTGCAACCCCCTGGGCAAAAATAAGAAGGTGTCAGGACAGGACGGATGCCCCTATAGAGCATGGTGGAAACCTTGTTTTGGTTTTCATTGTTCCCTAAGTGCAATGAAAATCAACTGAAGTGTTCTAAGTAGGAGAGTGCAAGAATGAAATTTCTGAATTTGTAATTTAACATGATTACTCTATCCACAGGTTAGAGAACAGATTGAAGAGAAGCAAGACTGGAAAGAGCAGATGGGGATGGAGAGAAGTGGACAAATTCAAGATGAAATGGACAAATTCAAGAATGGATGGCATGAGGAATGGGTGGGGAGTGGTGGAATGATGGCATGAGGTAAGGAGAGATACACAGTTGACTTCCAGGATGGGGCCTGAACAACTCGAACTCCTTGAGTTAGAGGACTGTCACATTCATCACTGTATCCATGACACCTGGCACATACAAGGTGCTCAATGTCTGTTCTTGGAATAAAATGACAATGAAATCCAGAGCTTCGTGGACAAGTGTTTCTTAACAGAGGCAGTGCCATCTCCGAGGAGGATTTGGGGAATTCAGGGCGATGGGGTACTATCCTGGTCCACTGTTTCTCCACGGGGTGTTATTTTGCACCCCAGGGGAAACTTGGCAGCATCTGGAGGTATTTTTGGATGTCACCACTTGGAGGGGAGGAGGGTACTACTGGCAGCCAGTGGACGGAGGTCAGAGATGTTGCTCATCAGCCTACAATGCACAGGACAGCACCCCCAACACAAATAACTATCCAACCCCAAATGTCAATTGTTCCTAGGTTGAGAAATCCTGTCTAGAGACTGGAAGGATTAAATCAGCCACACTGGACGTGCAACGCCCAGGCCAGTCCCACATCAAGAAGAATGGTCCCGGGCTTCCCTGGTGGCGCAGTGGTTGAGAATCTGCCTTCCAATGCAGGGGACACGGGTTCGAGCCCTGGTCTGGGAAGGTCCCACATGCCGCGGAGCAACTAGGCCTGTGAGCCACCCTACTGAGCCTGCGCGTCTGGAGCTTGTGCTCCGCAACAAGAGAGGCCGCGACAGTGAGAGGCTCGCGCACCGCGATGAAGAGTGGCCCCCACTCACCGCAACTAGAGAAAGCCCTCGCATAGAAACGAAGACCCAACACAGCCATAAATAAATAAATAAATAAATAAATAAATAAATAAATAAATAAAAATACAATTAAAAAAAAAAAGAATGGTCCCAAGTCTTTGGGGAATTTCAAATGCCCTTCTGGACATTCATGTAGGTAAATTTTTTACTTAATAATTACCTGAGTCTAGCATCTAAAACCATCTTAAATACAGCAAAATCTTCTTTGCACAGTTTTACTTTGCATGGGATTTTCCCGGGATGAAGCTGCAATATAAACTGGGGGAAGGCAGTGCTTGGTTTTCTCCAAAATTCTATCAAGTTGTTTTCCATTTTGGAAAATCCAGGCATTGGCCTCAAAGCTGCTCATGGAATGTGAGTTGCTACAACACACCTGCATCAGTCGACATCTGCAGCAGCCCCAGTCACGGTGATGCCACCCATACATATGAATATACTAATTTAGCTCTTATTTCAAAATGTCAAATACAGAGAAAAATGTCGACAATATTCAACTGAATATTTGTCTGAAATCTCAACTTATTCATTATAAGTAGGTACAAGCATCAGGCTGCTTCATTATGTCTCCTGGCAGATAGTGGTTTCCCAATAATTTACATATTGAAATAGATATTATTTTATTATAAATTGCTTTCATTTTATTCCTTCTTTATATTATAGTTAGGTCATTATATTGATTTTTTTTTTTTAAATTATGTGTAGGGCTTCCCTCGTGGCGCAGTGGTTGAGAGTCCACCTGCCGATGCAGGGGACATGGGTTCGTGCCCTGGTCTGGGAGGATCCCACATGCCGAGGAGCGGCTGGGCCCGTGAGCCATGGCCGCTGAGCCTGCGCATGCGGAGCCTGTGCTCCACAGCAGGAGAGGCTGCAGCGGTGAGGGCCCGCATACCGCAAAAATAAATAAATAAATTACGTGTATATGAAGATGAAATGCATGAATTTCATTTCAGGATAGCAAAGTGGGTGTTATGAAATAGATGTAATGAAAAGAGAGTGTTGGGTCTGCTGGAGTAGAGACCCACAGTCCTAGACTAGTTCCCATACTGATGGGGAAACATTGGCATTTAAGGTACAGAAGGCAAAGCCTCTAGATATACTATAATTCACAAAACAAGTCCTCAAAAAACAACTCTGTAAAGAATTGCCCTGAGTCCCACATGAATTTTAAATTTTCTGCAGAGTATTCATGAAAGCAAACCTCTGTTTATAATCATCTGAGTCTAGCTACTTAATGAGTCAGTTTTTGCTGTGTAACAAACAATCCCCAAACTCTCAGTGGCTAACAACAATCATTTGTTTCCCTTACTCACAGATCTGTGGGTTGGCTCAACTTGACTCTAGGCTGCTCCACATGTCTCTCTACCTCCATTGACCAGAGTCTACATAGGGCTTGCCATTCTTAAGCAAGCAGCAGGAGTGCAAGAGGCCAAGACTCTCCTTGCATCACTTGCTCACAGGCCATTGATTGAAGTAAGTCACATGGCCAGGTCCACTAACAACTGGATGATGAAATAAGCCCCACCTCCAAGGGGAGGGATTGCAAAGTCACATGTCAAAAAGTATGGGTATATGAAAGTTGGAAGCAACATATCCAATCTGTGTTTTACATCTAAACACAAACTACTATCACAGTTTTCTTTTCCATGCTTAATAAAAAGCTTGTTGGATAAATGCTTTCACTACAGAGTATAAAAATGGCACAAAACTTTGAAAGAAGAAAGAAAATGGTGGGTAAACCCACTTGTCCCAACTCTCATAATTCCTATATTGAAAACCTACTATGTGCCAGACAGTATGCATGAGATATTCTTGTCCTCACAGTAACCTATGATTGTCTTCATTTTACAGATGATAAAACGGAGGTTCAGAGACGTTAACAAATTCATTTGGTGTCACACCGCTCACTCATGTTGAGCCAGCATTCAAACTTACACACACCTGACTCCAAAGCCTGCATGCTTTCTGTCTCATTGGGGCATCACTCTATGGATTTGAAGAACCAACCTTGACCCAATCCCTCCCAAGAACCCTCGGCTATTAGACCTGGGTTCTAACGTTGGCTTAAGTCATTTCTAGTTGCTGCAAGGCAAGCTGAGTAACAGGCACATGTGACATTTATTCAGTTACATATCTCTGGTGGGAGGTTTTGGGGGCCATTAATGTAGTGTGTCTGCATGGCTAGTTTACATGCTACTTCTTGTTATTGCTGTCTCTATTCCATGGCCCTCACACTCAATTTCAATTCAAAGTTTGGCAGTCAAGGTGTCAGAGCTAAAAAATGGAATGGCCTCCCTCCGAAATGAAATAATTTTGTTGTTCAGTTCCAAGCGATTTTGTAATTTCATGCTTGTGTATGATAATTTTATGCTGTCCTGCCTCACGTAACTCAGTTCTGGCAGATCCTGACAGGTGATAAATACAATCTTTTCCGCCCCGCATGCGACAGGCCGGTGCGAGCGGGGAGGGAAAAACGGCAATTTCACATCTGAGGCCGGTGCACAACTGGAGGCAGCGACAGCCCCATTCTTTCATAATTTCACGCCTGGATTCCAGCCGGCGCCACCTCTGTTGTGGCTGAAGGACCCACGGGTCAAGGGAGCCTTCCTGGAAATGGAATGGCACTGGGCAGGGGCCAGAGCACTGGTGGTTGGGGAGGGGCCAAAGAAAAGTTATGACGTTGGGCCCGCCCTGGGCTGGCACATCATGGGCTGGCGCATCATGGGCTGGCAAGGCTTAGTTTAGGGTGTTGCTCCCTGCTTGTGTACTGGCCTCCGCCTACTCTTATAGGATGAATTCCTCCTGGGGAAATTATCTTCACAAATCTGTTAAACATTTGAAAGATAGATATTTCCAATAAAGAGAGAGAGGTGGGTGATACCTTTAGAGACAGAGAAAGAGCGAAAGATAGAGAAAGAGAAAGAGGGAGAAGGAGAGGGAAGGGGAAATTGAGAGAGACTAGGACATGAACACTGATGCCTACTGAGGCTCTTCCATGGCCCATTCTGAAGCTCCATCAACTGATCTGAGAGGTAGGTGACATGATCCCCATTTAGCACATGAGAAAGCGCAGGCTCAGTGCTGTGAAGACCCTTTCCTTACATGTCATAAGACAGCAAAAAACAACCTTGACACAGGTTTATCTAACTCCAAAGCCTTGGCTCTCTTCTCCCCCCTTACCCACACTGAGGTCATTTTCTTGAGCTCAGAGCTTCCCAGGTAAATAGAGGTCACAGGCTCACTATGCTCTCAGAAAGTCGACCTGGACCTCCCCCTCTTCTCATGCACCACTCCAATTTATGAAGACATTTCCACATCTATGACTCCATCTGGACACTGGGGACATTATCTCGCTTCATAAAGATGACAATGATCATTGTTCCAATGCTACCAATGAAAAATGACGGCTTGGAGACTGGAGTTAGGGAGATAGCACTGGGCAGAATTGACCTGGTCCCTGCCTTCATGGAGCTTATAGTCTAGAGGACTCTAAGACAAAGAATAAGCAAAAAAACAGTTCTAAAATATGATAAATTCTATAAAAGATTCATGAACTGGATGGTGCTATAGGGAATATACTTGAGGGGGTATTTTCAGGAAGCTTCTCCAGGGAGTGATGATTAAGTTGAGACTTGAAAGATGAGGTTGGAGTGGGGGCACACCCCTTCCCAAAGCAAATAGCATTTGAGAAGTTCCTGGGGTGGGAAAGGACTTGATCTATTCAAGGAAATAAAAGAAGGCTTATGTAGTAGAGCAAAGTGAGCAAGGGGAAGATGAAGATGATGTTTGGGGGATCAGTGACAGACACACCTGGCCTTCAGGTCAAGGGCAGGAGCTGGAACTCCATTCATGGGAAGCCACTGAAGCATTTCAACAGGGGAAGGCAGGATTTGACTTCGTTTTTTTAGAAGAGTGTTCCACTGTGCTGGTGGAGAAAAAATTGCGGAGGACAGGGAAGCAGGGGTGGAATAAGCATGGAGACCAGATGGGACCTGACTGCTGTCCAGGGGTGAAATGATGGTGACTTGGACCTGGGTGGAGTGCCAAAGGTAGCCAGACATGGTCAGACTCGAGACAGATGCATAGATGTATCTGGAGCCAGAACTGATGGGACCTACTGATGGATTTATTAGATGTCTGAAGGAGAGGGAATAACTCAGATGAAAGCCCTCTCTTTATACTCCTGGGTTCCTTAGAAAACTTTATTTTTTCAAGCTACTGGAACCTCCATAAGAGAGTTCTTGCTCCAAGACACCTCACTCATGTGTAAAAGAGTTTTGTAAGTGGTACACAGCAATCACAGGGAGGTCTCTGTTAGGCCATGGCCAAGTGCTATGCGGACCCTAAAACCCTGACAGAGAAGGGTTCCCTCTCGGTCAGAAGGGCAGCCACAAACTGCCTGGAGACGCTGGCAGGATCCGTCTCGGCGATGGATTATTTGGAAGCCTCTCTTGCAAATGAGCTTTCAGAAGTCTGGGCATGGTGCCTACAAAATGGCTTTATCTTTCCTTTTGGGACAATCACAAATAAATTCCTCCTTGTGAGCTATCTTCTCGGACAGTCAGCTCCTACAGGATGAAAGGTTCCTGTGGGAAGCCCCCCCCCAGATCAATTTCGTGATCGTTAAGTAGACTTGCCTCTCTGGCAGAGCTCTGGAAATTAGTGGGCACATAAGCCGCAGGATCCCATGCCATGCCACTCAGGCAATCTTGAGGGTCTGACTTGAGAGATCATTGAGAATACGAGGAAACTGAGGTCCAAAGTGGCCCAATGATTTGCCCAAAGTTACAAAATAATCATAGGCTCTGACATGGAAAAGACAAGAAGACATCTGCCTTGGAAACCGTCAAGAAGACAGGTGTTCTAGTGAGCTTATCAGTGTATAAACAAAAATAGTATCTTGACTTAGTCATCATTGCATCCCCAGATCATAATATAGAGACTGCATGGAGAAGATTCCACCAGTATTTGTTGAAAGAAACGCTAGATTTACTGAGGATTTACTCATGAGTGTTGGGTCTCCATCCCACTTTCCAGCTAAGCAAAGCTAAGCATAAACAGAAGAGGAGGTGGAGCTGGGATCTGAACCCCATTCACTTGGTCCCAGAGTCTGTGTTCACACTGCCACCACCTCACCTGAAAGCAGAACTCACTTACCAATCCACAAAGTATTCAACGGTTATCTCAACTAATTTGAGAAGTGCAAGCAGTACTTTCCGTGGGTTATACAGAGCCCCATTCCAATGACCATGACGGTGCATGGCAGGGCCATGTAGCCAACCAGCTCTGCAGTCAAGATATGACTTCTTGGCCATGTGACTTTCCTGGGACCTCAGTTTCTATATCTGGAAATATGAGGGGAAAATGGTTGCCTTGCTACATAAATACGCTGTGAATATGAAAGAATAGCTCAAAGGAGAAAAGTGCTTTACCAACTGAGAGTGCTCTGTCCATGGGTAGAATTTGATTATTTTAAAGGCTCTTTTGCAACTCAAAGCTCTTGCACCTGTTGTTCCCTGGGCCATGCCCCACCCCAAGCCCTTCACCTAGCAAACTCTGACCCCTCCTTCAGGACTCCAATGAAGTACCTCTTCCTCCAGGAAGCCTTCCTGAAATTTTCAGGCTGAGTCAAATTCTCTCTTGTGGCACACTGTGTGTCCCCCTCTCAATTGACATCACATTTCTAATCACTCAGTCATGGTCTAACTCCCCATGACACCATATGCTTGTGAGGCCAAGATCACATCAGCCTCAATCCACCCCACATATTCATTTATCCATTGATTCAGGAATCGTGTACTGAGCAGACACTCTTCTAGAATGAGAGATGCAGTGGTACAGAACAAAATGAGCTAACGTGTGAAGAGACAGACTATAAACAATAAACATTACAGTGTACTGGAAGGTCGTGATAAATGCTATGAAGAGAAAATAAAGCAAGATAACATAAATCTTTATTGACCAGGAAGTGATCAAAATGATTTGCTTATTCATCCAATGAATCTACTTTTCTGTGATCTCCTTCAAGGCAGGGACTGTGTCTGATTTCTTCATTTCTGTGACCCTGGTGCCTAGAACAGTGCCTGGTACATAGGAGGTATTCAAAAAATATTTGATGAATGAATGAATGAAATAAATGAATAAATGAAAAGGAGGGAAGGAGGGATGGATGGATGGATGGATGGATGGTTGGATGGATGGGTAAACAAGTGAATGGGGGGTGAATATATGGATGGATGGGTGGATTGATGGATGGATAATGGATATATGAGTCCAGGGATGACTGGGTGGTTGGATGAATACCTGTGGTACATTCAGATGGATGGATGAAGTGTAGAGTAGAAGCATAAACCTGATACTGGGTCACCAGAATCCTGGAGCTTAGAAGTTGGCATTGGAATAAACAAGAGGGGAATTCTTCCCACAAGAGAAAAACCAGAGCAAGGTGATCAAGGCAAATTCACAAACACACGATGATAAAGGTTCACGTTAAGTCATGGATGGTGGCTTCACAGCAGTGTGAAAGCAACCGTGTGTTCTCACAATCGAAGGCTTGTATGTCACAGATGACTATCCATGCACAGCTGTCATCAATGTTCCTTTCTTCCTCGGAGCCACCTTCCTGACATCAACCTGAGGAGTGTGATGTGGTTTAAAAAAAAAAAAGAGGCCAGTGTGGTTTGGTGTCAGATGGTCAGGTGACTCCCAGCTCTGCCATCTGCCAGCTGTGCAGGTTGGGCGATTTGTTTTTTTTCTCTAAGCTCGGTTCCCCTGGGGCCAAACTACAAGAACTAATTGCAACCTAGCAGGGGGATTGGGGGATTGGGGGACTGAAAGTAATGCACGGTGTCAAGTGCTCCTCCTAGGCTGGGCATACAATAAGGGCTCAATCAGCCACAGGTATTCTACTGCCGCATCACCGTTTATTTAACCAACCCCCTACTGTTTCCATTTGGGTCACTCCCAGTTTTCCCTCTACCCTAAACACCACAACAGAGATGCTTGTAGTTACTGTTTTGCATACACACATGATTAATCCGCTAAGGTAACAGCTCCAGAAATGAAAGCTGCTGAGCCAAAGGAAATGAACACTTTTATGGCTTTTGATACATAGAGCCCGAGAGAAGATGGGACCCCTTGTAAATATTCTACTAGCATTAGTGAATGTTGGAGTTGCCAGGTTTAGGAATCCTCCCCTTAAACCCAAGACACAGTCCAATCCCTTATTGTACAGATGGGAAAACTGAGGCCCAGAGAGGGGTAAGAACTTATCCAAGGTGAGACAGGTAGAATAACGGTAGTGATGAAAACTGACGTTTATTAAGACTGGGGATGCTGTGATAAACACCTGCCACACGCTGGACCATGCTCTGCTCACAGCACTTCTCCAGGTGAAGTGTCATCATCCCCTCTACACACGTGGGGAAATGCGGCCCGCAGAGAAGTTAAGCAGTTGGCGCAAGTTCACAGAACTCATAAGTGGTGAGGCTGGGATTGGAACCCAGGAAGTCTGGCTCTGGAGCCTGTGCTCTAACCATTAGGCTACAGTTGTTCCCTGGAATCACTGACTCAGAAATTAAGAGCTTAAATGGACATGAGACTTGGAGGGCAGAGTTTGGGCAGTTTAGCAGGGCATGGGTGAAAGCGTTCGAAGAGACAGAGCTTGTTTCTGTGTGATTGCTCTGAATCCCTCCACCCTGCAGGAGCTTAACAAGCCAACATCCCAAGCCCAGTGCAATATATAAATTAATGCCTATCTAGACCATAAAGTGGGTGGCACTGCCAGCTTGCAGGTCCTGGTCCCCTGCCCCCAAGTGGATTTCCAGAGCCACCAGTGTAAATTTCAGCTCCTGCACACCTCAACTGACTTAAACTCTCTGGGCATCCCCTTTCCTGTCTGCAACAGCAACACCCCCCCTGGCTCTACACCACTTCCTTAAAATGTTCCAGACTCACGAGCATCACTATGACATACTTACCACCAAATCCAGCCTTTGCCAGAATTAATACACCCTTTGCCACTACTGCAGACCACAGTCCTCCCGCACCATCTCCATCTCCACACATCTGGAAATGAACTTCCCATTTGCCATCACTCCGTGAGTAACCATAAATCACCATCGGTTTGGGTTGCATATTTTTATATATCCCCCTTTTAATGTCTCTCAGAAAATATAAATAAAGCATACATAACCATTAGAACACTCCGAATCCCGAAAAGTACATAAGAATTTATTTGTCTCCGTGTGGATCACACACATTGTATTAAAACCACATAAAGAAGTTTAATAAAATGCCAAAAAGAAAGGCAGGAGTGCAGCATCTCAGGCGGCGGGGAGAGGTGGAAGTGATCTTTCTTTGATGCCTGTTAAATGTTCCAGCAGATGAACCCTGTATTCTGCCAGGAAATGAGTTTGCCACCGGCCTACTGGGTCTGTCGTAAGACGTTGGCCTCACCACGGTCATCCCTCTTCCGTGCGTGGCAATACATTACGCCACCTCAATTTTTCATTCCTTCCTGCCCAAAATGCAAATTTCTTCTCTGTTGTTTATATTAGGTTTTCAAATATATGGAAATCCAGAGATCTGGAGGGAAATGCCAGGGCCACAGAGGCACTCAATCTATCTTTTTCTTCTGACTGACTTCTTTCCATCACTTACATGAGTGATGGGGGCTGAGTGTGAGGTAAAGGGTACCAGGACAGAAAAGGGCTCCCGGGGTGAAGAATGGCAGAGGGCAGCTTTTGAATCGCGGACTGCACTTTGAGCCACGAAGGTCTGGAGCGGCCTCATTAACTCCGTCACTGAGGGCCCAGGGGACCAGCAACTCCTCCAGACTCTGTGGGCAAAGAGATGAGGCCCCCAGACTCTGCCTAAGCCTAGAAAACGGGAAATTCCTGCATTTGGCCACAGGAATATATGGAGCACCTACCGCATACCAGAGACCACGACACATCAACACCTGCGGCCTAAAGCTTCACTGAGCTCTTCCCGCAAGCAGACACGGGAGAGCATTTCACGCGAGCATCTCATCGTCCCAATCATCCTACGGCATAAGTTTATCACTTCAATGTGGCAAATCAGGAACAGTGATGTCACATAACACACACCAGTCATGCAGCAGGGAAGGGCAAAGGTTGAGTTTTAAACTCTGGTCTTATAAGTACCAATGCCCTTGTTGTTCTATGCCGGAGATCTGCAAACTCTTTCTCTAGAGGGATAGATAATAAATATTTTAGGTTTTGTAGAGCATATGGTCACTGTAGCAATGACTCAACTCTGCTATTATATTGCAAAAGCAGCCCTAGCTAATGTGGGAACAAATGAATGTGACTCAATAAAACTTTATTTACAGAAGTAGACAGTGGGCTGGGTTTGGCTCATGGGCTGTGCTCGGCTGATGCTGCTCTGCCAAGGCTACCCCTGACACGATCAGGGAACTTGATGTTCTGTGGCGACTCACCAAGATCACACCTTGCAGATGCCGATCTTCTGGGGACCGACTGGGTCTCCCAGGAAACTTCATCATTGTCATCATGACATACATAGTCTTTGTCCAACCTCACAGCAACGTGATGAGGTGGGGATTTTAATCTTCCCTGTTTATAAGGGAGGAAACGAGAGCACTGATGCTCAAGTTCGCAGCTAAGGCACTGGGCTACAGATCTTTGCCTGGTCAAGGGGTTTCAGAGATAGTGTGACAGAGCAGACGCTGCTACTGGTGGAAGCCTGGACCAGTCAGAAGCGAGACCAAGGCAGACATCAGAGAGGGATGGGCCTCAGCTGCCAGTCTGTGTGGCCACTGCGAGATTGATAGCCCCCTCCCACTCAGCTTTCTCACAATGACCACACTCAGGAAGAACACCACGTGGGTGAAGATGGAGGTGATGCAGAGATAGGGGTGATGCTTCCACATTCCAACAAAGGCCAGAGAGTGCCAGCATCCCATCAGAAGCTGGGGGAGAGGCAGGGAACAGACCCTCCCTCACAGCCTCAGAAGGAATCCACCCTGCCAACACCTTGATCTCAGACTCCTAACTTCCAGAACTGAGAGAATAAATTTTAGTTCTTTAAGCCACCCAGTTTGTGACACTTCATTATGGCAACCCTAGGAAACTAATACAGCTTTGTGTGTGGCCAACATCCCAAGCACCAGCTCTGAAAAATCCCCGAGTTGTCCAACCAGGATCCCACCTCTGAGAGGCTGATTTTTCCTTCCTCTGAAACATGAACTGGTCCATCCGTAGATTGAACTTGTGACCTTGACAAGGAAACTGGGGCCCAGAGAGGGGAAGCCACTTGCCCGAAATCACACAGCGAGAAAGTTGAGAGGTTCAGGCATGATCAGGCCAAGACCTATTGGACTCCAAAGATCCTAGGCCCTTCTTTCTGCATCACATGGAAAAGAGATATACAAATGGCCAATGAGCACATGGAAAGATGCTCAACATTACTAATCATTAAGGAAATGCAAATCAAAACTATTTATTCATACCCATTAGGATGGCTACTATCTAATATTGTATGTTAATCATAACTCAATTTTTAAAAAAAGATGGGTTCTGGTGGGTGGGGGGAAGGATGGTTATTATCAAAAAAACAAAACAAAACAAAAAACCTCCAGAAAATTATAAATGTTGGTGAGGAGTGAAGGAATTGGAACCCTTATGCATTGCTGGTGGGGAATAAAATGGTGCAACCACCAGGGAAAATATTATGGTGGTTCTCTAAAGTATTAAAAATAGAATTACCATATGATCTGGGAATTCTACTTCTGGGTATATACCCAAAAGAATGGAAAACAGGGTCTTGAAGGGACAGTTATATATCCATGTTCATAGCATCAACAGCTCAGACATGGAAACAATCCAAATGTCCATTGACCAATGAACGGATAAACAAAATATGGTATAAACACACAATGGAATATTATTCATCCTTAAAAAGGGAGGAAATTCTGACACATGCTACAACATGGATAAACTTTGAGGACGTTATGCTAAGTGAAATAAGCCAGCCACAAAAGTACAAATACTGTATGATTCCACTAATATAAGGGCCCTAAAGTAGTCAAATTTTTTTTTAACATCTTTACTGGAGTATAATTGCTTTACAATGTTGTGTTAGTTTCTGCTGTATAACAAAGTGAATCAGCTATACATATACATATATCCCCATACCCCCTCCCTCTTGCGTCTCCCTCCCACCCTCCCTATCCCACCCCTCTAGGTGGTCACAAAGCACCGAGCTGATCTCCCTGGGCTATGTGGCTGCTTCCCACTAGCTATCTATTTTACTTTTGGTAGTGTATATATGTCAATGCTACTCTCTCACTTTGTCACAGCTTACCCTTCCCCCTCCCCGTGTCCTCAAGTCCATTCTCTACGTCTGCGTCTTTATTTCTGTCCTGCCCCTAGGTTCTTCAGAGCCTTTTTTTTTTTTTAGGTTCCATATATGTGTGTTAGCATACGGTATTTGTTTTTCTCTTTCTGACTTACTTCACTCTGTATGACAGACTCTAGGTCCATCCACCTCACTACAAATAACTCAAATTTGTTTCTTTTTATGCCTGAGTAATATTCCATTGTATATATGTGCCACATCTTCTTTATCCATTCATCTGTCGATGGACACTTAGGTTGCTTCCATGTCCTGGCTATTGTGAGTAGTCAAATTTATAGAGCCAGAAAGTAGAATGGTGATGACCAGGTGTTGAGGGGAGGGCAAAATCAGGAGTTACTGTTTAATGGAGACAGAGTTTCACTTTGGGAACACAAAAAATTCAGGAGATGGATGGTGGCGGATGGTGGTGATGGCGGCACAGCAGTGTGAATGTACTTAATGCCACTGAACTGAACACTTTAAAATGGTTAAGAGGTAAACGTTATAAGTGTATTTTGCCACAATTTTAAAAAAGAGAGAGATGGGACACTCCCTGCAAAGCCTGCAGATTCAGAAGGGGTGAGACAGTGCCGGGGGCCATGGGCAAGGAATTGGCCAGGAATCCCTTGGCTGGAGTCTCAGGGTTGATACTTCCCAGCTCTGGGCCCTGAGATGGTGCATCTGCTCTCCAAGCAGCAGTTAGCACCTCCGACAAATGGGAACATCAATCGTCTCTTCCTCGTCTCAGTGCTGGATCTGAAAATGCTCTATAAACTCTAAAGTGCTGTGCTCTGCAGTACTGCCATTTTCCGTGCACCTCCCGGTCATCAGAGGTCCACATTTCCTTGACCTTGTGGCTGGAACCAAATGCCCTCCCTCCCTGCCAAAGTCCCCCATGACCCTCCAAGAGTCTTGTCATTGGAATTCCATTTCTGTCCTTCATGCTCTTGGCAACTGTGGTGTGAGGGCATGACAGAGCCCTGTGAGTTCCTCTCTGCACCCAGACATTGCTCAGCACAGATGTGAAGACGCCCAGGGTCCTGCAGCCGCCCTCCCACCCCCACCCCAGAGCTGAACGTTAGAGCAGCATCTCCCTCAAGTAGTGTCCTCTCCTCTTAGGAGGGAAATGAGGGGCTGCATCTTTGGTGGGTAAGACACTGGAGCCAGGGGAGTGAAGGAGATGACCTCAGACTGGAGTTAGCGACATAAAGGTCCTCCCTTTATGTCAGTCCCAAAACTTCACCGGAGCCAAAGGCAGGAGCAGGGGAGGGGGATTCTGTGCCCATCCACGTCCCAGCCCCTTGCACCGCTGTCCACGCTGCAGCTTGGGGGATCTTCTTTCCATTCTGCTTCCCTCCAAAGTGTCCCTGGAGTCTTTTACTTATTCACTCACCATCTGACAGATATGTACCGAGTTCCCAGCATGTCAGGATGCTGGGAAAGAGCAGCACCTGCTGCCATCCTGAAGCTCTCTGTAAAGTGCTCACCGGAGCCTGGCATGTGGTGAGCCCGTGACACCTCCATGGGTTTCCCCCCGGGGAAATGGCATCATCAGAATTTCCCGGGACCTGACCCACCCTCTGAGATTGCAGGCCAGGGCAGCAAACATCTCTTTTCCCTTCCTTCCACCTGGGCTCTCTAGACAGATGCTCCAGTCCCTGGGTCTTTGGCTCCTGATCTCTGTGTGGATCTATCCATCATTAGCCAAGGTCAAGTAGCAGGTGCCTCCTATCATTTCTCAATTACGGGTGGCCCCTGGGCCAGCACCATAAAGTGGGCTCTGCTTGGCTCATATTAATTAAATATCACAGGCTCCAGGGAAGGAGCCAGGGAGGGAGGCTGGGCAGCTGGCCTCTCTGCAGCAGCAGCTTCTTCTCAAGGTAAAAGCGTGTTCATTCACTCATATGACAGGTATTTATTAAGCCCCCACTTGTGTGTGGGCCAGGTACTGTGCTAGTTTCTGGATATCCAGCAGCAAAAAAGACCAACTCCAATTATGCCCCTTGGTGTGTACACATCAGTGGCAAGGTCCCCAAACTTCAAGACACATGTCTATGAACTGGTGTGTTAACCAGGGTAGGAGAACCTCCAGGCTCAGTAGGCAAGAGAACATTTGGGGTGAGAGCTGCCTCTTGTTTTATGAATTCGATAAGCATAAATCCTGGAGTCCCAAGTCAGCATGGCTCAGGGCAGGCGACATGGCACCAGGAGTGAAGAGGCCTGATTTCTGAGGCCTTCTTCAGCCCTATCACTCTGATTCTGTGACTTTCAAGTTCTTTTTGGCACTTTCCTTACCACTGTCCAGAAAAAAATACTAACTAACTCAGGTGAAGCATTCACTAGATGTCATCTCATGGAATCATCACCACCACCCTGCAGGGATCCCTCTCACCCTGCTTGATGCTAAAAAAATTTTGAGGGTTCAGCGAGGTGAAGTTATTTGCCCCAAACCTCACAGTGAGAGCATGAACATTTCAGGCCTACTGCTTATAAAGAAGAGGAAAGAGTCTGTTTTGCATCTTTGGGTTCCCATAGTTGAAACCTACTTGCTCCTCTGCTCTCTTTCTTTCTTCCTTTCTTCACTCAGTCAGTGAGATATGGCACACCATGTCCCGCCCAGCACATGGGAGACACCTGAAAAGTTACCCCAGAGAGGGCATCCATGCACCTGCCGAGGGGTTGTGACCGCAGAGGCTGGGGTGCCAGCGTGGGTCAAATGCCAGACACACACTCGCTCATTTGATCCTCCCAACCTGCAGTAAGCTGGGTGCACCTGGCTCCACGTACAGATGACCCTCAGACTCAGAAACAGGAAGCTGCTTTCCCAAGGTCTCTTGGTTCACAAGGAACAGAGTGGCAGTCTCAGCCCAGGCCTCCCTGACTCCAAAGCCCTGGTTCTTTCCACCACACTGTTCAGAGGAAAGATCTGGGGTGAGAGCAGAATAGTGAAGGGGAAATGATAGTGCAGGTTGCTGGCAGATACGCTTTGGAGAAAGGCCTCCCCAAATTGTGAGCTCATGATGGGAAGAGAAGATGTTTCGGCTTTTATCCTGGGCATTCGAAGGTTTAGGATTTCAGCAAGGCCCTGGCTATCCTAATAGAATAGTCAGAGATACAGATCAAGCTCCACCCATTCATACATCCCTCACCAAATCATGTATAGTTGACAACCATGAAGCAATAATTAACGTTTACTGGGTGCCAGGCACTGTTCTATGCACTTATACTGATTTTACCCTCATAATAACCCCATAAGTTATTACCCTTGTTTACAAATGAGGAAACGGAGGCACAGAGAAATTACATCACTTGTCCGTAACTGTATGGTCACACTGCTGAGGTGGTGGCACAGCAGAATCTGAACCCTGCTGCTTGGGGATGGAACCCAAAGCCTTAACTTACAGGAAATATCAGTTTCCCAAATGCATGCCAGCAGGAAATTAGTGAGTAAATTAGGGAACATCTACCCAATGGAGTACTGCACAGCCATCCAAAATGCGTACAGTTGTTAACACGCAGAAAAATGCAGAATAAAAAAAGATGTAAAATTACATGTTGTATCATTTCAACAGTATCTAAAAATGCAAAGGAAAGACTGGAGAATATTCCAAAATAAGTTCAGCTCCCCATCCATCCATCCACCCACCCATCCACTAATCCATCCACTCATTCAACAAGTACCTATTGACGCCTCTTTGTATCAACTGCCCCTGACGTGACCACTGGGACCAAAGGTTAATGAACCACATAGGGGTGTTCCCTGTGCACCTGGAACAATCTGCCTCGTCAGGGAGACGGCAATCAAACAATTAGTGTTACATGTAGATGGCTAATGGTGATTATGACATGTGTGTGTAAGACATGGGCAAGAGCATCAAAAGGCAGAGGTACAGCCCTAAGTGGAGGAAGAAAGAGAGGGCTTCCAGGAGGAAGTGGTATTTAGGCAGTACCCTGGAGAGAGAGTAGGAGTCACCCAAGGGCAGAGAAGATAGGTAAACGCTGTGGGCAGAAGGAACAGCAATGTTCAAAGGCCCCAAGATGGGGGAAGCTCAGCCCATTCCAGTGACAAAAGAAAAGCCAGAATCGCAGGACAGGGGGTGAGCAAGAAGTGGGGAGAGGATCATTGTGCCTGGGGTCTGAGATGAATGGTAATTGTTTTCTTCCTGTCTTTGTAATGAGCATGCATCTCTTCGATAATGAGAAAAAGGTTTAAAGAGGGTTAAAATAAAAAGAGTGAAGCTTCCTGAGGAAGACACAGAAAATCCAGGAAAGGGTTGTCATTACAGAAAAGAGACTGGGGCCAGAAACAGACCCGGAGCTGGTGAGGGAGGCAAAGACCTAGCTCCTCTCGACCCCCACTCCAGGCTTCCTTCCTTGCTGGACCTCCTCTGGGGGCTTTGAGCAGAGAAAACAGGGAGGGGGAAGAGTTGGAAGAATCTGGCATGTGGAATAGATATTAATGTCGCAGAATGGGGAGCTGGGGGGAGGGCAGACTATTAAAATTCTGTAGTCCTGAAAAATACATAAGTCTAAAATAAGACTAATGAGACATTTACTGGTGTGGTTGCCTTGCATTAATGACCCCGCTGAGGATAAGATCGCAGAAGGCTTTCAATGTAATTACCAGGCTAATGATTAGCTGTGACATCACTGGAGACTAGAACGCAGACCTTGTTTTGGATTGCTTTCAAAGTCAGGACGCTGCTGACCGCCTCTCCGCCTGAGCAATCTCGGGGTGCCTGCACCCCACCCCCTGCACCCTCCTCCCACTGCTGTGGCTTGTGGCTTCCAGCCAACACCTCCCCAATCTCCCTCCTCACCCCCCATGCCTGCATTCCTGGACATTTTAAGAAGGCCTCTGGGACCATGAACTTCAAGCAGCAATTTGTCAGCACCGGTGGGGCTGGGGGTCAAATGCCTGGAAAAGTAGGAGCTACGAGGATGTCCAGAAAGAATCTTTAATGAACGAGTGATGCATTAACTGATGAATGCTTTCAAAACCCTTCTGCCCTGTGAGACCCGAGCGAGACATAGCAGGAAGTATATAATGCTTCATCTCAGAGAATGATTGGCTCTGAGCCCATCCAGCACACCCATTTGAACAGATGGGGAATGCTGAGGCTAAGAGAGGAGAACCGGCTTCCTGAACATCACCCAGCAAGCCTTCTATTCTCCATGTGGATTATAGGAAAATAAAAGTGGAGAGTGACAATCGTATCCTGCCTTCCCCCTTCTGGAACCCCACAGCTCTCTAAACTTCTAATTGCATCCCTGTCATCAAAACTCAGATGGAGTTCTTTCTAGCTGTTGACCTTTGATTAGGACTTTGATTAGGACTCATCCTTCCAATGCAGGATTAGGCAGAACTGTCTGGACAGTGACACTGAGGTGGGAAAAGTTCAGTGAGACTTGCTGTAGTGTGTCTGCAAGACTCAGGTCTTTATTATATAGATGCTGGGGAGGCAGGGAAGGAGCAGAATATAGGGAGACAGCTCCTGGCCTTAAGACTAGCTGACAACACTAGGGACACACAGATCTTCATAAAGGGCAACATGTCCTCTTTATCAAGAATCTATGGAAAATTGGGTTGCAGGAACCATCCACCAGGATGAAGCAGGAATCCTGGAGGAAGACGACGGTCCAGGGCAGTATAAGGAATAGGTTGGGGTAAGTGATTCGGACCCAAAATTCTAAAGAATAGGATAATAGAGCTCTTCTCTTGCATGAGTTTCACACAAGAACAAGGATGGTGCCTTACAAGAGCCATTTAGACCTAGACAGTAAGCTTCCAATGGAGCAGTTCCAGGAGTGCAGGGGACGGGAGCTTTGCAGGGTGGTGGTAGTCGGACTGGGTACAGAGAGATGCATTCAGCAACACTGAAGTATCCCCAAACAGTGGGGGGTGCATGATAAACATCTGCTTCATTTCTGAGGTCCCAGAAGCTCATATTCTAGAATCAGTCCCTCCTAGGCTTGTATACATCATTGGTGCATATCACTTGCACATATGGAAGAGCATAGCTGTGGGAGGTAGGGCCACCTAGGAGGTTGGACAGAGGGGACAGGATCGGACAGAGCCCTCCTCTCACCAAGTGACAGAGGAAGAAACTGTAGTCCGGGCTGGGACGTGACTGGCCTAAGTTCACACACACCCAGCCTCTCCAAGCCATACTTCAATTCCTTCCTTCTTGCATTTTAATTTTAGGAATTTCAAGATGGTGGGCACAACCAGTGCTTCAGCTCAGAAGCTAAACTAGAAAAGGAGGGGATGTCTTCAGCAACCATAACAATAGCACAATTAACTGCTCTGTTTGGGGGAACACGCAACAATAAGACTGAGAGGAAGGAAAAGTAGAGCTGGTTTTCCTGGAGCACCAAATGTGTCAGAACTCAACAGAGGCAGCTGTGAGGTCATGCGTGGGTGCCAGACAGAGAGTAAATCCCAACCCAACACACAGCCTCACGCACTCGGGCTTACAGATATGGAGGGCGGTCCCCATTCCTCTGGAGCCAGGGTCAGATCCAGGTTTGACCTTCTTGGGTAATGCCAGCCCATCATTCACCACCTGTCAATCTCCCAGGTCCCACTCAGCCTTTGAGACTATCTCAGCGTGTCAAAGCCAGAGATGCTTTCAGCGTTCAAGTCCTGGTTCTATTCCCTCGCTAGTGAGGGGGCTTCGGAAGAGCAAGTTAAGTCTTCAAGATGGCTTAGATCTGGATGTTTGATATCCTGGGTCCCATTTGTCTCATCCTTAAAATGGTCATAGCAACTACTTTTAGATGCTGGGAGGCAGAGGCTGCACCAGATGGAACCGGAGGTCTCTCCCAGGATCTGGGATTTCTTTTTTATTTTGCTGTACGCGGGCCTCTCACTGCTGTGGCCTCTCCCGTTGCGGAGCACAGGCTCCGGACACGCAGGCTCAGTGGCCATGGCTCACGGGCCCAGCTGCTCCACGGCATGTGGAATCTTCCCAGACCAGGGCACGAACCCATGTCCCCTGCATCGGCAGGTGGACTCTCAACCACTGCGCCACCAGGGAAGCCCAGGATCTGGGATTTCTTTTCTCAATTTATCTCACCTTTGAGTCTCTGCTCCCCAGATAACTGGGCATATTGTCCCAAAGGCAATAAGATCATAGGAAAAGACTACATAAACTTACTTCAAACAGTCTGAGCTCTATCACTTAACAAAATCTGGGATCTTAGATACATTTCGTAGTCTGTCCAACTTGATATCTATTACTATGGATTAGGTACAATAAAGATACCGTCTTGAAATATGTTCCCTGGAAGGAGAAACTAAGACTGGGACTGGGGCCAGGATGAGAATGAGGCAATCCAGGTACCCAGGGTGGAAAATGTAAGGAAACCCTCTTTCTCATACAAGTACAAGGTCAGACCCTGAGAATGAGTGCCTCCTTGAATTTTGTGCCCTGAGTGCCATGCTTGCCTCACCCTAGTCCCATTCCTGAGATCCAGATAAGGACTCTTCTGCAAGAGATTAATTGCATGAGAGCTCTAGAGAAAAACTTGTAAGGATAAGGGGAGCTGGCCAGCAAAGGAGAAGAAGAAGCAAAGCAAAGATGTGGTTTCAGTTGAGGTCCAGTCTCTGCCCGATCCCATGGGGAGCTCTTGAGCATGAAGGGCACCAAAATGTTTGCCCACAGAAAGCCAGCGGAGCTCCTGTAAGAGTCAGTCATCATCTAAAGACCGCCCCCGGGTGTGCATAACTCCCCAGGCATTTCTGAGCAAGGTGGCTCTAGGGCACATCTCCAGAAGTGGGGAAGATGTGAGCTATCAGCAGCCAATACTCATAGACGCTGGAGGCTTGGCACACTGGTCAGGTAAATGGGACCAGCAATGTCTGCTACAAGTACCAACCTCACAGAATGGCTGTGAGGTTTAGAGAAGGGGATGTGTACATGGCTTATCTTGTTTCAATCGTGCAATAGTAGGTTCTCAACAAAGCATAACTAATACCACCCTGGACCAGACTATAAGCTCCAGCAGGGCTGCCTCCATCTCCACCTTCTTCTCTGTTCTAACCCCAGTGCCTAGTTCAGGGTGAGGCTCACAGTAGTGCTCATTCATTGGCCAAATGACTGCACTGCTACTGCTGGTCTCCATTATTACTATAACCTTTGCCAAATCTGAGCCTGCAAAGATATGGCAGACGAATTAGATTACTCTTTCCAAACTTGAGCTGACAATATGCTTCCAGGGGAGAGGATCTCCCATTTTATTTTAGGTTTTGTTAGTTTCCTTTTGAATTTCCAGTGGATGGATGCTAGAGGCAGCTTCTCAGCCTCCCAAGCTGGAGTGAGCAGCCCATGGTGGCCCCTTCTCTGCCCTGTCTGGTTGAGGTAACTGGCTCTCTGCAGACCCTTGGCACCCTCAGATGGTCCCCTTTAGCCACCCCCAAGCCAAACTCCTGTGCAGGTCATGGTGACACTGGGTTCTTTCTCCAGGCTATCCATAGCTCCCAAATTCTGATCTGAACCTCCCAAAATCTGTCAGATCCCCACCAAAGATACATCTAGGGATTTGAGTTTTCCTTTCATATTCTGGAATCCAAACCTTCTTTTGTAGCTACAAGTCCATAATGTTGGGCTAGAGAATCTGCACTCAATTGCTTATTGTCTTTGGGATACAACAGGACCAGTGTGCCACTCCTTTGCTGTGTGACTTTGGGCAAATTGCTTCACCTGTCTGAGCTGCAGTTTCCTCACTCAAGTAATAAGGTATCGTTATATTTACCTCACTAGGTTGCAGTGAGGATTTGATGAGATACCTTGAGAAAGGAGAATCTGATCAGTAACTCTCCTGCTTTAGAATCTTCAGTGGTTCCCCATTGCTCTGTGATGAAGTCCAATCCTTTCAACTCCCACAAGGCCACAGCTGGCCTGGCTTCGTCTAAATCTCAGATATGTCTGAGCCCTGTCTCTCCATGCACCAGCCAACCTGGCCTACTTTTTGTTGCTCACAAGTTCCAAAAACCCTACTGCCTCAGGGCCTCCATATGATTCTTCTCTGTCTCCTACTCTCTGCTATATAAATGCACACTCCACCAAGTTAACCCTAATTCATCTTTCAGCTCTCATTTCAAATGTCACCTCTTCCGGGCAGTCCTCCATGACCTCTACTTAAGTCTTCTAAGCCTTCACCACTCTGTTTTTCTCCTTGATGCACTTTTTATGCAATAGGCATGATGGTCTACTTAGTTCTGTCTGCCCCACCAGACTAGGAGCTACATGAGGGCAGCGATGTGCCTGGATGGTCAGCCTATACCCCCAGTGCCTGGCACTGAATAGGTGCTCAATAAACACATGAGGAGTGAACGATTGGTACCACTGCAAGTGGGTAAGTGCCCTAGGTGTCAGTCTGGGAACTTCGTTCAGTGGGTTCTGGTCATCATAATTGAAAAGAGATGCTACCCCTCCCCCACCATCCCCCTTTGCCCCACCTTCAGATGCCTGCCTGCTTGGATGCTATATATTTTCAAGACATTACCTTATGTGATGTATATTCACACCACCCCCGGCAGCTCAATCTTCCCCTCCCTGGCGTCCATTGGCATAATCAACCGGGGGCCTGCCCAGAACCTGCCAAGCTTGTATTAATGTTGGCTCATGAAGAGATTTATTCCTTTCCAGCACAGCTGACACTGGTCTGGGCTCAGCTAGGACTCTCCCCACCCTTACCCCCCCACACACACATGCACATGAGCTCAGTGTTGAGTTAGTTCCGATTAGCTTTTTGGAGGGGAAGCTCCTTGGCCTTTGCCCAATACAGCCAGTTAACCCCAGAGGGTTTCAGAATGTCTGCATCATTGGGACAGAAAACCTGTTTCCTGCCTTGCTGAGGGCCACAAACACATTGGGAATGTGGTCTTACTTGGAGGTTTAAATGCCAACCATGGGGTCGCACAGCTGTGTGATTTGAGTGGATAATTTACCTCTCCGACGGTCAGTTTGTTCATTTATAAAATGGGGATAATATTAGTGGGATTATTTTGTAAAGTTGCACATGCATTAAACGTATAATTTGAAAAGGAAGAACTAAACAATCTCTGCCCATGGAGGTGGGAGCAAATTAAGAGAGAGTGTCTACTCCCACCTCAGTCCAAGATGGAATTAATCTGCAGGCTCTGAACCCTCCTGGCTCTAATAACATACACCCGCCAGGCAGAGAGACAAGGATTTGTCCTAGATTCAGGCTTCAGCCCTGCTCACCTGATTCTGTCCTTGCCACATAACCCTGAGCTCCATTCATGCCAAACTTTTCACTGATCCCAGGACACATCGCCTTTGCACATGTTGTTCCATCTGCCTGGATTTCCCTTCCACCTATTCTCTGCCTAGAAAACTTATATGCATCCTTCAAAGTCCAGATCTAAAGCCCCCACTTGTTTGTAATTTTCCCTGAGCCCTCCCCTTCCCCTTCAGACCCAAGCAGAGATCATTTCCTGGTTTCCTGCAGTATCTCATTAAAAGTTCTATTTTAGCATTTTTTGCACTGCACCACCATAACCTGGCTCTTCCACCAAACGGTGAACCCCCTGAGGATAAGAGCTCTGTTCATCTTTAATCCCCAAATGCCTAATCGAGTACCTAATACATGGTAGAAAGTTAATCCATGTCTGAATGAATTATTCTTTATATCCCCAAAGCTTAACACAAAGACTGGAGCATACTAGTTACCTAATGAATGTTTGTGGAAAAAACCAATTGATTATTATTCATTTATCATGTAGCCCTATAACCTCAGAGCCGAGCACTTGAATAAATGAACTGTGTTTCACATTCCTGGCACTCAGTATGCTGCCTGGACCACCGTAAATGGCAAGGAAAGGCTCTCATGAATGTTTATGCCCCCAATACCTGTTATAATGTCTAGATAACCACAGTAACCAATGAACCCCATATTTCTGCAGCTCAAGAAGCACAGGTATATTTTGCTCACCTGATAATACAATACAGGTTCAGGTCAGTAGAGGCTTGGGATGGGGGAGGGGCTATGTGCCACATGTTCATTCAGGGACCCAATATACTTATGGCTCTGCCAGTTTCAACAAGTGGGTGTTGACACCCAGCAGGCAGGTTGCAGAAAGAGCGTGGAAGATCACAGGTAGGAGGATTTTATGGGCCAGGCCAGGGAGTGAACTGCATCACTTCTGTTCACATTCTATTGCCTAGAATTCAGTCATATGTCCACACCTAACTTCAAGGAAGCCTGGGAAACGTAACCTAACTGTATGTTCAGGAAGAAGATAAAATGGGTTTGATGAGAAGTTTAGCAATCCTACGAACTAGTCAATCATCAATAAGTATTTGAATGAATAATAAGTTTTTCTCTATCTGGATTCCATCACAATGTTTGCACACAGCATGTGCTCATTAAACAGTTGAAATAATTCATCTTTGTATCCTCAAAGCTTTACATGGTGTCTGACATGAGATGATACTCAGGAAATGGAGGGAAGGAAGGAAGAATCTCTATAATTCCAGATCCTACTATAATTATTAGCATATATTGAGAACTTAGGAAATTGTTACCTCCATAAGCTTGACCAATCAGCAACTCCTGCAGACTCCTTTCTGTCTTCTGGCCTTTAGATAGTGACCATCAAGACCGATGGGATCTGTCCTTGGTCCTGATCCTTTGGTCCACTCCAGCCCGATCACTCGTAACACCCTACACAGAGACCTGGCCAACTTCCAGCTTCTGAGAAGGAGCGAGGTTACCCCCATGTTTCCCAAGCTTTGTGTATTCTACAGTCCCGAACAGGAGAACTAGAAGGAAGGGGGTGGGGAGAGAGAGCAGGGTTTTCGATTCAAGGTCTCTCCCTGCTTGAGTGACCAACATCATTTCCATACTATAATTACATTGCCCAATCCTCTCCTGATTTTACTGCTATCTTGTAAGCTGTCCCGGTTGTGAGTAATTTAAAGCTATATGAGATGTCAGACTCCGTGAAACAATCACCCCTCAAAGAAATATGGCCCTAGATCATAATTGATAAGTCCCATTAGGCAATGGGGACTCTTATTTCCTATTTGGTCTCTTCTGAGATGGCCTTGCTGATTCGCCTAATGTAGACTATGTCCCCAGCATTGCTGAGGGAGAAAGATTCATCCAGCTTTTGGGGACAAGAGCTCCCTTCCCAGCCAGGGAGTAGGAGAAGGATGAGGCTGGGACTTAGGAGGGGGAGGGGGCTCCTGGCTAGACCAGATACACCCTGGCTGGCTTTTCTCCATGATCTGCCTGATTTTTCTGGTGCAGAGAACTCCTACAGGGAGAGTTTACCACTACTGGGATTCAGATCAGGGGCCACAGGATCTGTTCTCATGAAGCTTGATTAGGATGAAAGGAAGAGGGGGAGCATCGGCTCTGATGCCAAATGTGCTCCCCAAAGGATGTCCCAGCATTCTGCAAGTGGTCCAGAGGAGACATCCATATTTTCAAAGGCATTGTGACCCTCCAATCCTGCTGTCTCCTTTCCTCGGTCTCTCTCCCCTAGGCCTGGCACTCCAACTGAGCTAGGATGTGTTGAAATAATTGCAGCTATATTGTGCTATTGCAAAATTTAGGATTGATTTGCTCAAACATCCACCCTCATATTCCATCTCTTTACCTGCCTTTCATAGGTCTGGAGCTCAGAGAGAAGAAGCCTCTCCTGTCAAACAGGAAAGCAAGATGGAGTGGAAGGAAAGTCACTGAACTGAGAGTCAGGCACTGAGGTTCCAGCACCTACCCTGTCATCAACTTGCTGACCTGCTTTGAGCAAGTCCCTTCCCTTCTCTGGGCCTCAATATCTCCATCTTAAAATAAGGGGCTAGTCAAGAATATCTTTGAATTAGCTGTCAGCATTTAAAACACAAGAGAGTCCATCCAAAAGGTTTATAGCTCCTCTAAAAAATTCTGATTGGAAAATTCTTCTCACATTCCCACATGGTCTCAAACTCAGTTTGAAATGAGAGGTGGCTGACCTATTTAAATGGGACATGTGCCATCTGGTTAGCCACAATCCCCACCACTCCCTATTGTCTTACAACTTCTCTCCCTTGTTTATGTTATCAACTGGCCCTTGTAGGCTTATGTGTTTATGATTTCTGAATATCTGTCCCCCAACTCCAGCTTCATCAAACCTCAATAAACTCACTCTAACACAGGAGTGAATGATTGATAACCGTCTCCTGTGACTTCTCTCCAACACAAATTAACACTGAGTAGTACAATTCAGCACCACGGACAGATCACCGCTCTGTGTGAGGTGTTGGAGGCAAGTGACCTGTCTTGTGGGCAACCAACCACCCATTTGCCCCTGACTGAGATACACTGGCACTCCATCTTCTCACTACCACCCAAGCCCTGAGTCTCTGCTGCTTCTGTTCTCCGCCTGATTGATTTGTTTGTAATTCTGTCATTCCTTGTAATTGGGCCAGGATGGTGGGGGGACAGGGGTGGGGTGGGTGATTCTTCTCTGGCAAGACATGTCAAAACTGCCTGTCTATCTTTTGGGTGCAACTGCTGCTTCGCAAACACCATCGTCCATGTTGCTGTAAAGAGTGATGGATCTGATATCATATATTACTGTTCGTGCACTTTCGTTTTTGATATCTATTTTTCCTTCCAAAAAGTGCTGAGTGATTGAGAGGCCACGGTTGCTTTTTTGAGATACATCATAAGGCCTCCTTCATGAACAACTTGGCCAGTCAACATGGATCATCAGAAATAAGGGAAAATTGTCAAGTGCCTCCAAGCTGTTTCTCCCAGGCATCTCTTTGCAAGTCCCCCACACAGCGACTCTCTGGGGGTCCACAGCTGTCGACAGGAGATTGGTTGGTGAAGCTGGTTTAAACTCCTTATAAGTACTTGGCACGGTACTCAAAACCCACCACAGTTTGGACCCCACTGAGTGCCCTCACTGTGCCAAACACCGTGCTAGTAACTAAGACACGGAAGTGGAAAAGTAATGTCTCTAGTCTCAGGAGCTCATATTCCAGTGGGTGAGACAGACAAAAGAAATATATAAAGTATCAAGTAGTGGTAACTGTCCGGAAGAAAAATTAATCTGAGTAAAGAAGGATGATGGCGGTGGATGTTTTAAATTGGAATAGTCAGGCAAGCCCCCCCGCCCCAGATGTGGCATTTAAGCAGAGATCCAGACCAAATGGCAGTACAGGGCATTCATGTACCTACGGGAGGAGCTTTCCAGTGGGAGGAAACAGCAAATGCCAAGGTCTGGCAGCTAGATCATGCCTGGTACATTTGAGGACTAGAAAGGTCTTTGTGGTCGGAGCAGCGAAGTGAAGAATGAAAGAGCATCTCCTGTTGCTCCCACTGACCCTGGCCCTAAGTTCTCACTTGGGACTCTGTATCCATCAGGGGTCCCCAGAGAAACAGGACAAGTAGGATACATAGATAATGACCTAGACTTAGATCTATTAAGAGATCTATTCCAAGGCCTTGGCTCATGCAGTTGTGGGGGCTGGCAAGTCTATAATCTGTAGGGCAATTCCACATCGTGAAAGTGTGCAAGCAGGAGCTGATGCTGCAGTCTTGGGGCAGAATCGCCAGTCTGGCTCTTAAGGCCTTTCAGTGGATTGGATGGGACCCACCCTCACTCTCAAAGATAACTTCCTTTATCTGAAATCAACTGATAGATGTAGAGAAAGGACTTGAGAACACAGGGAGAGGGAAGGGTAAGCTGGGACGAAGGGAGAGAGTGGCATGGACATATATATGCTACCAAATGTACAATAGATAGCCAGTGGGAAGCAGCTGCATAGCACAGGGAGATCTGCTTGGTGCTTTGTGACCACCTAGAGGGGTGGGATAAGGAGGGTGGGAGGGAGGGAGATGCAAGAGGGAGGGGATATGGGGATATATGTATATGTACAGCTGATTCACTTTGTTATACAGCAGAAACTGACACAACATTGTAAAACAATTAGACTCCAATAAAGATGTTAAAAAAATAAATAAATAAAATAAAATCAACTGATAGTAGATGTTATCCACATCTGCAAAGTACCTTCACAGGAACAGAACGGGGTTTGATTGAATCACTGGATGCCAGAGACAAGCCAAGCTGACACATGCCACTTGCCGTCACAGGCTCTGTGAGTCCATGCTATTTCCCACCCTGTGCCTCTGCTCATGTCACCCCCTCTGCCCACATCTTCAAGTGCATCTCCTACAGAGTGGCCAGTATGGTGTTCTGCCCCAAGGATGTACTAAAAAGATGCTGTTGTTACTATGTTGTCAGCCACCTTAGAGGGGCTAAAGAATGCATTACCAATGAAAATAGATAATTTCAATGTCCATATCTGGGATTTAAGATGTTTGGATTTAGGAAAGGGGAGGTTGGCATTGGTAGCCAAGTCCTAGTAACTTAGGAAGCAAGGGAGTGCAGGTAACAAACTTCCTTTGATTCGGGGTGAGATCCAGCAATGTTGGCTCTTTAGGCCACCTCTGGCATAACTGTTAGCAAGCTAAATGCAAAGTTCTCTGAGTCCCTAGTTCCTGGGAACGGGGGACTCAGTAATCCTTTACATTTGTGAAGTATTAGTCACAAAGCATTTCATGCCTGTGAGCTCATCTGAGTCTTGCAACCCTCTCTGTGGATAAGGAAAATGAGGTCCAGAGAGGGGAAGGGACCTCAAGGACACATAGCAGTGAGCTGAGGTAGAGCCAGGCCTGTAATCCAGGCCTCCTGCTCGAACCCCCCAATTCTTCTCAGGCCTCTGCCATGTCTTTCACCTCAGAGAAACAGGGTTCTTCCTAGACACGGAACAGACAGCCTTGCCCCTTCACTTCTGAGGCTCTCAGACAGTTGACAGATTAAGAGTTGGTCTGTGACCCTCTGAGTCATCTCCTTGTTTTCTAAGCTTTTAATGAAGAGCAGAACAGTGCCAGACTGTCAGGGCCTGAGAGGGCTGTGATGTTATCCTTAAGGATGTCATCCATGAATGTATCCCCATGCCCCAGCTACAGTCTACACCCATCTGTGGAGAAGCAATGCCAAGTCCTATCTATGCAGCTGCCCCAGGCCTGTCCAGCCTGGGCCCTTCTTCCCCCAACAGCCCTGCCTCCCCCAGCTTCACCTCACCCCTTCACCTGCATCCTAATACTCAGTGTTGGACTGATGTTCTTAACACCGGCTCTGGTTTTGGCAGCCCTTGCTCAAAACTTCAGCCCTCTGTGGACTGAGGAAGGAAGTCCAAACTCCACATCCTGGAATTACAAAGCCCCCGTGATCAGCCCCCAACACCTCCTCCAGCCTCACCCCATGCCCAGACTCCTACACCCCCTGAATGTCAGGTCACAGCCAATGTTCTTGTTTCCTCCAACGCTCTGACCTTCCCACCTCCCCACCTCTGCGCGAACCCCTCCCCCCACTGGAAAAGGCTGCTTTCTGCATTCAAATACACTTGAGAAAATGCTATCCTACTGTAAGAAAAATAAATATCAATAAAATGCACTACGTTAAAAGTAAAAACACCTGCCCATCAAATGTCACAATTAAGACAGTGAGAAGGCAACCCACCCCACAGAGTGGGAGAGATGTCCACAGTATATTCTATCAAGGACTCATATCCAGAATATGTAAAGAACACCTTCTAACCAATAAGAAAAAGGTAGATGACTGAATACGAAAACAACAGGCAAAAGTCTTGAACAAGCACTTCACCGAAAGAGGATGAGCAAATGACCAACAAACATACAAAAACATGCCCAACAACATTAGTCATCAAGATGATGAAAATTAAAACCAAAATGCAATACCTTCTCACCCCCACCAAGAATGAAAATAAAAAGAAATGAAGTAAAATGAAAACGACAGATAATACTGAGTGTGAGTGAAGATAAATTACTCAGACGCTTACATGCTTCTGGTGGGAGTGTTAATTGGTACAACCATTTTGGAAACCAGCTTGGCAGCATTAGCAAACCTCAGCCTATACATACCCCTTGACCCAGCAAGTTTACTCCTAGATCATACCCAACAGAAATGCGTACATATGTTCACCAAAAGGCACGTACAAGAATGTCATAGCAGCAACACCCAGGATGGCCAAAAATGGAAACAACTCAAATCTCCAGCAATAGCAGAGCGAGCAAAAACAAAAAACAAAAAAAAACCTCATGGCATATTCACACATTGCGATTCTGCATAGTAATGAGAATAAATGAGCTACAATTACACACAACATGGATGAATCTCACAAACATAGCCAAGCAAGAGAAGCCAGGCACAAAAGAGGACTCACTGTATGTAAAAACAGGCAACATTAACCTATGCTGCTAGAAGTCAGGCTACGGGTTACCTGGGAGTGGCTGGAAGGGGTCTTAAGGGACTTCTGGGGAGCTGGTCATTCTGTTTCTTGATTAAGCTGCTGGTTACAGAAGAGCATTCATCTTGTGAAAATTTATCAAGCTGTGCACTGTCTGATGTATTTATACTATTAAAACAAGGAGTTTAAAGAAATTCCACTTGCCCTTGATGTCCAGGGCAAGTCCTTCCCTGACTAGACAAGCCCTTCCCCTTCCTATTTTATGTCACCCTTTCTGTATCTGCCTGGGGCCATCAGGTTGTGTCCACCATGAGTCTGTCTCCCCTGCCAATCTGTGAATCCCCTGAGGGCAGAAGTTGGGTCTGGTAGACTCCATGATCTCACCTGCCCTCTGACCCACGCCACCACATGTTAGGTGCTCCGGAAAGCATGTCCTGAGTTGGATAGCGTAGTTGGAAAAGAGAGTGTTAAAGACAGGCAGACCTGAGTTTTATCCCACCTCAGGGCCTGTGCACCTGCTATTTCCATTGCCTGAAGTATCTTCCCTGATGTCCAGGTGGCTTGTTCCTGCCTCACTTCATCCAGGTCTCTGTTCAAAGTCACTTAGTCAAAGAATCCTCACCTGGACCATCCTCTGTAAAATAACACTATCCCCTTCATTCTCCAACCACTCCCTCTGTTTTTAATGGCTGTTGTTGTTCTTTTTAGAACTTGATGCCATCTGATTCATTATGTATTTATCTGTTTATTTATTTCTCTTTCCTCTCTAACTACTAGGGACCAAACACCAGGAGAGTAAAAATGTGATTAATTTTTGTCTCTGCTATAATCCACATGCTGGAATGGCACCAGGCACTTAGTAGGTTTGGGGCTGAATGCTGAACAAATGAGAGAATTCATGAATTCACAACTCTGGCCATTTTCTTGCTGTGTGACTTTAGGCTAGAGATGAGCACCTCTGAACCTTACTTTTCCTCATCTGCAAAGTGGGCTGTTAGCAGCACCTACCTCCTTGTTGTGAGGACTGGCTGTAATAACCCATGAAAAGCACTTCCCACATCCCCCAGCACAGCACAGGCACTCAAGAAATGGTAGCTGCTCCTCTCACCATAGCTCATCCTTCTAAGCTGCTAGTCTGGCATGTTTTAACATCTCTGAAATCAGGTGCCTCTGACAATTGATGTGCCATCGTTTACTCAGCAGGCCATGTGTGTTTTGTTTTCCATCTTATGCCCTGTGCCTAGTGGAGGGCCTGGCATGTGGATGGTCAGGAAGAAGGAATGGACCAAGCACTGGAAGAGGAGCCAGGGATCCTGTGTGACTTTGAAAGGACCTGCTGCCCCTTTAAGCCTCAGTCTCTGTAATCCTAAAATGGGGAGATGGGCAGGGTGATGCCCAAAGTCTTTTCTAGCTCAAATTTTGGTGCTAGCATCAAATTACCAAGAGATGGGGTCTGTCCTATTCATAACAACGTATCCTCTTCATACAAAGTGTGTCACTGCCCCAAACCCTCTCCTGGCGGCTGTTTCCCAGACTCATTAGAACCTACAGAAACCTCAAACATCATACAGCAAAACCAAACCCAGCATCTTCTCCCAACCTGCCCCACTGCCCCCTGCATTTACCATTGCTAGCTTGGGAGTCATTTCTGATTCTTCCCTCATATCTTCATCCAGTCAGACCAGATTTGCCTACTTGAGTTCCCCAATGTCTCTGGGTTCTACTCACTTCTCTCCTCCTCATCACTCCTACCTAGTTCAGACCACCACCATCTTCCAGATGCCTCAATGCAATTAACTATTACTTAGTCTTTCTATTAGATAGGGTACGAGCTGAGCTGCCGCCATAACAAAAAGAACCTGAAGTCAGTGTCTAAAACCAGAGAGAAATTAATTTTTCTCTCATCTCTCACTCTTGATATAAATGGGCTGCCAAGGCGGGCAGGTGTCTCTGCTCCATGAAACCACACAGGAACCCAGGTTCCTTCCATATTGTTTCTCTGCCATCCTCTAGAGCAGGGTTGCGCAAATTTCTGAAAGGGGTCAGAAAGTAAATATTTTTGGCTTGAAAGCCATACCAATCTCAGTCACAACCACTCCACTCTGTCACTGTAGCAAGAAAACAGCCACAGACAATAGGTAAATGAATATGCGTGGTTGTGTCCCAATCAAACTTTATGTACAAAAACAAATGGCCAGCCAGTATTGGTTCACAGGCAGAGTTTGCCAATCTCTACCCTCACCACTATGGTTGAAGCTATAGCCCCATCATCATGACTACATTCAAGACAGATAAAAGAGAGGAAAATGAGGTAAACAGCTTCCTTTTAAGGAGGTAGTGTGAAAGTTGCACCCATGGCATCCACTCACATCTCACTGGTTAGAACCTAGTCACATGGCCACACCTAGTTGCAAGGGAGGCTGGGAAATGTAGTCTCTAGCTAAGCAGCCCTGTGCCCCATTCAGCTTCAAAGGATTCCATTACCAAAAGGAAGAAGGGGAAATTGGAGAGTGGGGGACCATTAACGGCCTTGACTAGTCTCCAAGCCTACAGTTCCAGCTAGCTCCTCTCCTCTTCCTCCACGCCACTGCTCACCCATCATCCACCCAGAAGGACCTTCCTAGAGAGCAAATATGATCTCATTGCTCCTGCACTCGAGATTCTTCCATGTCTCTCCCGTGACTTCTGGAATCAAAAAACCAGTCCACAAATATCTGCTGGGTTCTGTTTTGTGACGAACAAAGTGCTAGGAAGTGAGGCCTCACTGGTGAGAGAATAAAAAAGACATAGTCACTGCCCTCAAGGAACTTTCAGTCTAGTAGGAGCTAAGTACCTGAGCCCTGCCTAATGGCGTGATCCCTGCCTCACTCTCACCACACCTCCACCCACCCAGTCTATACCCCTTGCAAAAACACACTGTACCCCATGGTACCTCAGAGCCTTTGCAAATGTTGCTCATTCCTACATGGAATGTCATTCCCCACTCCACCTCTTGTCTATCACTTGATTAATACCTATGCCTTCTTTAAGAACCAACTCAAGCTTCACTTTCTCTTAGAAGCTTCCCTGATCATTCCCTGGCTGGATCCATTGGCACCTCTTTGTCCCCCCAGCTCCCTCTGCTTCCACCATCACATCATTGATCACTCTGGGTTGTAATTCCTTTTTCTCCAAATAGCCTGCAGGTCCTTCATCAATATAGGACTCTGGTTTATTTACCTGGCTTCATATGCCTAGGACTTTACAATGTGACTTGTGAAGAGTAGGGACTTAAATAAAATTTTGGAAGAGAAAAAGAGAAGAATGGGAGGGAGAGATGGAGGAAGGAGAGAGGGAGAAAGGAGGGATGGAGGGAGGGAAGGAGGGAGGGAAAAAAGGAAGGAAAGGAGGGAGGGAGAGAAAGAGGGAGGGAGGAAGGAAGGAATTAGGATACCCTCTGAGTCCCAAAGCCTTTCTCTTCCCATCTGCCATAGTCCCTGAATCTTGACCATTAGAGAGAAGAAATTAGTGAAGTTTCCATTGACATTCTTAAGTCTGAAAAATGACAAGTTACCAGCAAAGTTTTTTCTCATTGTCTCCACTTTTTTTTTCATGTTTCCTCTTCCAATGCTTTATTTATCTCTATTTAATGATGATACAACTCACATCCTCCTTTTTTTCCCTTTAAACTTCTGAATTTTTTTTTTTTTTTTGCGGTACGCGGGCCTCTCACTGTTGTGGCCCCTCCCATTGCGGAGCACGGGCTCCGGACACACAGCCTCAGCGGCCATGGCTCACGGGCCCAGCCGCGGACGCTCCGCGGCATGTGGGATCCTCCCGGACCGGGGCACGAAGCCGTGTCCCCTGCATCGGCAGGCGGACTCTGAACCACTGAGCCACCAGGGAAGTCCTAAACTTCTGAATTTTTAATCAAGCAACGTAAACTTAATTTTTTGTGTCTACCAGATATGAAAGGTCTTAGACCCTGACAGGAAACTGAGTGATGAATTATGCAGGCAGCAAGCGCCAATCTGACTTCTGTGATGTGCTGGGTTATAATTGCACAAACTATTGCATCCCCAGGTCCGGGAAATGTGCTTTTACACTTTTTCAGACATATTTACAACAGTATACTGGTAGATTTCACAAGTGGAGAGAAACAAGAAAACTGGACTGTTTTTCCAGAAACAGCACGGACCAGGATGCCCATCTTCTCCTGGTCCTTCAGAGTGCAGACTCAGCTGCCTCGCCCGTGTTTGGCAGGAGGCCCTGGTGTCAGCTCCAGCCGAGAAATAAAGATCTCGTGCCTTCCCACAAAGATGGCCATGTATCAGCCATGACGCTCGGTGACTCAGGGGACTGGAAATGGGATGTGGCATCTCCTCTCTGAGATTGAGTCAGAGTCCATCCATAACACGAGGACCCCCAAGTAACATGGGATAGAATTCATTTATTCAATGCTTCATTCCACTGATATTTATTAAACGCCTATTTTCTGCCAGTCACTTATTCAGGCATTGGGGATACCCTAATGACCAAGACAGACACAGCCCAGCTTTCATGGGGCACATGTTTTCATACTGGAGACAGAGAATAGAATAAACTGACTGGGTAATTCCAGCTGTTTTGGTGAATGCTGGAGAAACAGCAGAACAGTGTAGAGTGGTTATGGGGGACGGGGTGGGCAGGAAGACTTATCTGTGAAGGTGACATCTGAGCTGACACTCCACTGAGTGGAGGAGAAAGCAAGTTCAAGGCAGAGGAAACATCCAGTACATCCCTGAGAAGGGACTGAAAATGGAATATTTGCTGGACAGAAAGTCTAGCCAGGTGACTGGAGCATAATAGGAAGGGGCTTTTTCTTATAAATCTAACCAACATTGAGATTCACCATTTAGGCATTTCTTTTTTCAGTTTTCAAAGAAAGCATTTGTTGTTGTTACTTGGGAGCCATTGGATATGAGAGCGAGGGCTTTAGAGGTAGGTGATTCATTTAAGCAGTGAAACTGACCACATAGAGATTTCACTGGACCATCAAAAGCATAGAGCTATAAAGGCACTGGAATTGACAGTATCCAACAGCACAGAGATCTATGGTTTATGAATCACTTCCATACCTATGATGTCAGTAAACCCTCATCCAGTCCCCATGACGGAGACCTCTTTGCTTCCATTTTACCTATAAGAAAACCAAGTTTCAGTGAGATACAGAGGCACAGCCAAGTTCATGTGGCTAGAAAGAGGTGATGCTGGAATTAGGATCTGAGAATCCTACCTCTATGCTCCCTTCTATTTCAGGATGCCTAAATCTCTAAGCCTTGTCCTATAATGGAAAGTTTCATGTTGGAAATAAGAACAGTAGGATTTTGGTCCCAGCTATGTCCCTCTTGGGCTGTGTGACCTTGGCCAGGTCCTTTCCCTCTCTGAAGCTCTTTCAACACCTATATTGATAATAATGACTGCCTTATTACATCAAAGAGTTTAGTTGAGACCATGGCCAGAAAAAAGCATTAGAATTTCATGGATGAGAGCAAAGTTATACAGATTTGTGTTCAAGTCACAACTCTGCCCCCTACCTGCTGGATGACTTAGGCAATACTTTAAATCTCATTCCTTCATATGCAAAATGGAAATAATAATGTAGAGTCATATATATGGATATAATAAATGTAGAGTTATTGCAAGAATCATGTGAAATAATGCATGTAATCTATACTTGGAATGTAATAAAAGTTCAAGAAATGGTATCATTATCATCATCATCGCTGTCATCAACCATCACCATTATCTCCATCCCAATCATCATATTCATCATCAACATCATCATCCTCTTCATCATCATCACCATCATCTCATCCTCATCCTTTTCGCCATGAGCACTCATCAGTATTAAGTACTGCCTAAGTTGTGAAGCACAGTCCAGATGCAAAGAATCATTGACTGAGTTTCCTTGCTAACTGCCAACCCCTCTCTCACACTTAGTTTAATACCTGAGAGAAACTTGGCCATGAACCCCTGTATCCACTCATTCCTTTATTCAACCAATGTTTATTGAAAATCGTCTATGTGTCAACTGCCGGGGCAGGCAACAGAGACCCAGCAGTGAATAAAAATGGACATAGTCCTTGCCCTCATGAAGCTCACAGGCTGGAAAGAGAACCCACGAGTAAACAATTAAACCAACAAATCAATACCCTAATTACAAGTTGCTGTGTTATTTAATTACAGAGGGTGATTAATGGCTGGACTGGGAGGAACTTTTCAGAATGTGTAGTACCTTGGAGGTGACAGGCACACCAAGTTCTTAAATCAACAAAACATTGGCATGTAGTCAAATGACCTCTCTTGGGGGTAAGGAAAAGGCCTGTATTAAAAGCTAGTGAATGTGGCTTTGGCTTTGGAGCCAAATATCCCACACTTACAAGACACAAGTTAAAAGAACTCCATTTGCCTCACTCCAGCACTGCAGGGGAAAGAAAGAAGGGACAGAATTAAGTGTATCCTTGGTACTGTTTGTGCTGCCTCATTTAATGTTCATTAAGAAGTATTAACCCCATTTAACATAGAAGAGAACTGAAGTGCCAGGTGGGGAAGACCCCACACCAGGCTCACGTAGCCAGGACAGCCAGAGGAGGGATCACACCCATGTCTGTTAACTCAGGGGTCCCAGATTGTAACCACCAAGCAATTCAGCCTCCCTTTCCTGGAGGTCTTGGGTATTTAGGTCCTGGATGGATTAGTAAGGGAAACGTGCATGAAATACTCAAGTGTTCCCTTCTCCTGAGCTAGAGAGTGGCTTGCAGATCTGGAGTGGATGATTCCCCAGAGAAATCTTGGAGCCAGTGGAAGTCAAGTCAGTCCTCTCTAAAGGCACATCCTAAATTATTGTCTGACCAGAATGGGCATGGAGAAAGCAAATACCAGTGTTCCTGGGGCACTGAGGGCTGTGGGTCTGTTGATCGGATGTTATCACCACCCCCTCCCCCACCACACACACACCATCTGGGGCCATCACCAGCCACCTCCTGCTGGAACAAAGGGAAGCCCTCGGCCCTCCATACTGGATGACAGTGAGCATGGTGGACCAGAGGTCCTTGCATGATCAGCTGAGGCTTCAGTAGCAATTGCACAGTGGATCAATGTCTCATCTCCACCAGTCTTTCCTTCCTTCCTTCCTTCCTTCATACCTTCATTCCTTCTTTCCTCCCTTCCAGGTGTATCTCCTGAGAGCATTCTTCAATAAACCTTCCACATGCAACTTTCCATCTCAGAATCTGTTTCCTGGGAGCCCAATCCAAGATAACCCCCTGACCTTCATTTCACTCATATAAAAATGGGGGCGATGGGTGCGTGGCCTAACCATGATGGTGTTCAGGCGATGTATCTTGAATGACAACATTTTTAAATGTCCCTCCTGCAACGTGGTTCATGCTCTTGGGTTGAATGAGGTTGATATGGACATTTCCATTTAGCCCACAAATATCAAGTTCCAACTCTATGCCATGCTCCAGGCTGGGGCCTGGGATACACAATGGTCCCAGTTCTCAGTCTAAAACCCGAGTCCCTCCTGCTGCAGAAATATGGCCCTGGCTCACTGAGATCTTGCCCAATGAGCATTTACTGAGCCCCTACTGTAGATCCTGCCCTGTGCTAGAGATTGGAGATATGAAGATGAAGAAACAACTCCTTAAGCAGCATATGGTGCAGTAGAGGAGATGGACACTGACAGCACCCTGTGATACACGCGGGACAAGGAAGATTGTATCAGATCAGAAGCCCAGATGTTCTGCTCTAAGGTGCCTGGGTTCAAATCCCACATTTAATACATTCTAGCTTCCTGGCTTTAGGGCAGTTTACAAATATTTATTGAGCACCCACAATGGGTGAAGACCTGTGCCAGCACTGAAGAGATAACAGTGAGCAAAAAAGTGTGAAAAAATGGCTCTTCCCCACCTGGAGCATATAGTCTAACGCTTAATGCTACCTTTTATAACTTGCCCAAGGTGACAGCTCTTGACTGCATAGCACCCAGGAGGTGTGGGTTTCCTCTTTGCCCACAGATAACAATGGGTCAGTAGACTCTTCCTCCAAGGCCCAGCTGTGGGTCTCCATCCCTAGGCCAGATCCCTAAACTCAGAGAGTGAGAACCGTGGATTCCCCTGAATGCCTAGTAGATTCCCCTTCTCACCACCGCTATGCACCGCACAGCTCATGATCAGTCCTCATGTCAGTAGCGGGGCTCCCATTCTGGAACGTTCATTAATGTCTAATTAGACCCTGTTCACCAACTGCTCTATTTTAACAGAAGCAAATGTGGACAGTCTTAGTTTGTCAAAATATGTCTTGATGAGGAGCTACCAAAGAGAAACTCCGAATCCTAGGTGCTCATGGAAACCACGATGGGATCCAATGTAACCGTTTACCTGGAGAGCCCAGACTGCTGACAGAGGGGGCCAGTTCATGAGCATTGGTTTTTGGGTTTTCTTTTTTAACATCTTTATTGGAGTGTAATTGCTTTACAATGTTGGGTTCGTTTCTGCTGTATAACAAAGTGAATCAGCTCTATGTATACATATATCCCCATATCCCCTCCCTCTTGCGCCTCCCTCCCACCCTCCCTATCCCACCCCTCTAGGTGGTCACAAAGCACCGAGCTGATCTCCCTGATGAGCATTGATTTTTTAAATCAAATGTGACTAATCCCAGCCCCATCAGCACACTGGCCAGGAAGAGCTGCAGAAATGCTAGCTCCATTACATTTAGTGTATAACTCATAGGAGCATAAAACTAAGCCTAATTCAACACGTCCCTCCTGGTTTTACAGAGACAAACGCTGAAACCCTTCTGCCTCTATCACCCCTAGGCCTGACACATGAATGAAAATTTAACAAAAAAGGCTTCTGATATTCCTAAGAAGAGTTTCCTTTGGATATGGTGACCTCATGGAAAAATACAGAGACATCTAGAACTGTGCAATGTTGGGGCAGGAAGTAACCAGGAAATCATCTTGATCAACCCCCATTTTACAGATGAGAAGATTGAGGCCCAGAGAGGGGAAGGGAGAATCCCAAGGTCACACAGAGTCCAGGACTCCTGACTTCAGTCCAGAGTTCTACCCAGCAAACACCATCATCTCACAGTAACTTTTCATTCTAACTCTAGCGTGCTTCCCACAAATGAACTGGAATTAAGCTTCACCACTTTCTCAAAGGAGAGAAGGGAGTGCCTTCGATAATTCTAATAGAGAACGTACTGGGTGATGAATGGATAAACAAAATATGGCATAGCCATGCAATGGAATATGATTCAGCCACAAAAAGGAGCAAAGCGCTGAACATGCTACCATATGCATGAACCTCAAAATGATGAACATGATGCTGAGTGAGAGAAGCCAGACACAAAAGGTCACATGTTGTATGATTCCATTCATATGAAATATTCAAAGTAGGTTAATCCCTAGAGACAGAAAGTAGAGTAGTGGCTGCCAGGGGCTGGGGGCAAGGGGAATGGGAGTGGCTGCTTAATGGGTATGAGATTTCCCTTTGGGGTGATGAAAATGTTCTGGAACTGGATAAAATGCCAGATGCATGTGGTTGCACAACAGTGTGAATGTCTTAAATTCCATTGAACTGTACACTTTAAAATGGTTAATTTTATGTTGTGAAATTTACCTCAATTCACACACACACACACACACACACACACACACACACACACACACACAAACACACCAGAATGTACTGAGCCCCCATCAGAAGTCCCACATTTCACTGATGTTATCTTGTTATCTCAGTGAATTCTTGTATGATCTGGTGGGACCTGTAAGGTAGGTGTCATGATTCTATTTCACAGGTGAGCAAACTGAGTCACGACAGTTTTAGCAATGGGCCCAGGAAGGCTCAGCCTCCAAGTGGCGGAGCTGGGATTCGAACGTCTGTGTCTGACTGCCAAGCAGCCTACTTCCTCCTAGTGCCTGCCCTTGAGGACTATGAAACCAGAGGCAGACTGTGAGGGGTTGACTGTGATAATTCTCAACAGCGTCTCAAATTTATCTCTTCTGGGTACAGATGAGGGGTAATTAGTTCCTCCTTGGGATCTTGGTGCATCTGAGAAGATGGAATACAGAAAGGATCTTTAAAAATAGAGAAAAAAAAAAAAGCATGTAGTGTTTTGATTGTCAAAGAAGGAGTGGGAAGAGAGCCCTGTTAGATGAGGCTAATACTTCCCAAAGGAGTTAGTTCCTTGCAGCACTTGGCTAAGTGGATATCTTCAGAAATCTTTGGATGAAACAAAATTCAACAGGTTTTATTACTGCAGGCCTTCTCAGAGCCTTTACTTTCCCAGTGTGTTCTGTGATTCTCCAAGAGCCCCCTACATCATGTGCACCATTTCTCAACTTATTAGACCCCAGGTCCCTCTCTTCCCATTCCCTGACCAAGAATCCCTGGGGCTTGCATTGTCACACGTCTGGGGCAACTGTGGGTTAATGGCTGCTACGGTTCCAATGGAAGAAAAAAAGGACTTGCAGGCAGGCAATGGTGGGAACAGTCAGAGTGCACGTAGATCCCAGCGGCTCCTCTGAGTTGTAATGGCATATTCCCCTTTCCCGCCAGAATCTCATGTTTAAGCTAGTCTGAACTCTCTTTCTAGGGAAGGAGGAGAGGCTGAGTGACAGAGATAAAAGGAGGCAGGAAGGGAGAGAGAGCCAGAGGCAGAGAGAAAGGGAGGGAGAGAGGAGGGGAGCAGAGGGGAAGGGAAGGGCCAAGGAAAGCTGGAGACTTACAGATAAACAGGAGGGTGAGAGAGAGAAGAGCCCCCCAGAGAGCCCCAAGTCGACTGGGTCTCCTCCAGGCCCAGCAGCATCAATCAGCTGCAGAAAAAGACCCCAACGGCTACGGCTGCTCTAGAAGAGGCAGGCAGCCACTAAATTAATGAGGTATTACCCAAGATGAAGGAAACAATTAGGGCATTTAGCACCAGAGATAAAGCAAACACTTTTTCCACCAAAAAAAAAAATATTAAAGCTAATGCAATTGGAAAAGAGGCAATGGAGGGCCTGGAAAGCCCAGGGAAGGGGGATACAGGGCTTGCTGATGAGCGTGAAGAAGAGAGAGATTTATCCAAACTCAAATATGTGTGCAAGGAGGATGGGGAAGGGGGTTCAGGGGCCGCCCCAGCTGGGCTTGAATAAACAAGTCGATGTCTGCTTTTCCTTTCGATAAGTGAGAGGGTGATGGGCAAACCGTACTTCCCCCAGTTGGCAGACTTGAAATGAATGATCGATAGGGCAAGATCACCGAGCTAATTAAATCAGAGCTTCACGGGACTGATTTCTTTATAGCCCAGGACCAGTGAGAGACTGATGTTCAGGGCAGGATGGTGCTTGAAGGTCTGGTCCAATCTCCTGCCCCCAGTTCTGTAGTTGAAGCTCTTCAGCCTCTTACCAAGCTCACCCCTTCCCATGCCTCCCTGTAGCACCCAAGGCAGCTCATTCTGCAATTTGGAAACATGGAGAATAATATTCATAAATAGCCTTACACTGGGTAGCCCTGAGCATCAGACTTTGAGGTTAGTGCTTCTTTTTCTCATTTCATCCCTAAGACAACACTCTGCACTGGATACAATGATTACCACCATTTTACAGATGAAGACACTGAGAACCAGAGAGGTAAAGGAATTTCCTCAAGGTCACATAGCTGGTGAATATTAGACTATGAATCCACATCTCCCAAAATCCCAACCAGGAGGTCTTGACCACTAATTCTGAGAAAGTCCAGTCAAATCAGCCTTCTAGCACCTTTAATCCACCAGGGCAATACTTTTGTTTATTTCTTCATTCTACACTATTTATAATTACAGCAAGTACCAGGCTTGGCAATGGGAACAAAATGGGGAAAAGGCAGACAGGATCCTTGCTCTCAAACTAGAGGGGGAAGACAGAGGGGGGAAAAATGTAGCCAATTATTAAACAGATGCTTACAAAGTATGGTAGATGCTGCATGGAGCCAAGAGGGCTGTGACAGAGTACAGAGGGCTCTGCAGAGGCAGAGTAATCAGGGAAGACTTCTCAGAAGAGGGTGGTGCTCACAGTGAGGCCCAAAGGATGAGAAGAAGCCAGTCAGGTGGAAGGTGGAGGAGGCTTTAGGGTGCGAGCAGAAGGAAGCCTGGAGCGGAGTGATTGGGGCAAGCAGCGGTGGGAGATTATTAGGAAGGAGTTGCAGGCAGGGCACTATTTTGTAGGAATGCCAGGGTGAGCCTTTGAATGTACTCCTAAGTGTGATGGGAAGAACTTGCAGGGCTCTAAGCTAGCTAGTGACATGACTCAATTTGTGGCTTTTCAAGTTTACTCACCGCTTTATGGAGGAGGAAACAGACTCAGACATGGCCAGTGATTTTCTCAGAACAACAATGCACATTCGTGGCTGTACCAGCCCAGAGCCCAGGTCTCCTGATGCCCAGCCCAGAGCTCTTTCATCTGGCTGCGCAGCCTCTCCTGCCAAATAGTAAGTGCTATGGGAACAGTCACCAGGTCTTTTTGATTTGTCAGCATATCCCCAGCACACAAAGCACCCACTGAATGTTTGTTGAGTGAATTAATGACATTAAAAGGGGGACTGGAGATCGACTTAACACCTATCAAGCACCTATTGTGTACAGGGCACCATGACCATTACAATGGGCTCAGAAGTGATGAAAGATCCTCTTTCTTCAAGGGATTCTTAGTTTTATCTTCTGCCACTTCCTAACTCACAACCTCCACTCTGGCCATGCCAGCCTCCTCTCTCTCATGTACATGTCTCACGCACGAATCTCCTCCCCACGGTTTGCCTTTGCCCTTGCTGTACCCCCACCTGACCTACCCTCCACCAATATTTGCAGCTGCCCGAATTAGTCGTCCTCCATGACCCTCCTCCTCTGTGATGCTCTCCCTTCACCATTCCTCTGGACTCTCTACACACACTATCTATGTCTTAGTAATGTGTAAGCTCACCAAGAGCCCAAGCCATGGTTCCTATTTTCCTTGCAGTACTGGACCTAGGGATGTGGGTGAATAAATCCTTACTCAACTGACCCCTAAGGGCCTTGGGCAAGTCACTCCATTCTTTGAGACTCTGGTTCCATACCTGAAAGATAAGATCAAATTTTAACAAGGATGACAAATCTGTGGTATCTGTACCACTGCACCTCCTCCTTGAGGCAAAGCAGACATTATTAATTGATCACTGATTTTTTTTTTTCCCACTGTGACCAGATACACATTTAGAATGCTTTCCCAATGCAACATTCCAAGCAGCCACTACTAAGAAAGGCAAAATTTGTGAGCAAGGTGAAACCTATCTGCCACTCTTTAATACAATAAACTCTAAAGTATTTTCATATCTGACCTTTGGGAATCTACTATGAGCCTAATGCAGAGAATATGAGATTAGGAGATTGAAACATAATTTACAGATTGTGCAAACTTGAGTAAGCCTCAACTTCCATGAGCCTCGATTTCCTTTTCTGTCAGATGGGGCATATCTTATAAGATGTGCTCTATATACATAGCACTGTTGTGTACCTGTGGTAATAAGGAAAATTAGATTACTATGTTTGTTATAATTGTATGTAAATATAAAGAAATTATACTCCAATAAAGATGTTAAAAAAAAGAAATGCATATACTAAAAAAAAAAAGAGAATCCATCAGAAAAAATATATCAGTTCTGCAAAAAATCTTGTAAAATAATTATACTCCAATAAAGATGTTAAAAAGAAATGCATATACTAGAAAAAAACAATAAAACAAGAGAATCCATCAGAAAAATATATCAGTTCTGCAAAAAATCCCTGGGAAGTTTCATCTATAAAACCTATAAAATAATGTGACCATCCGCAACAGAAGATTCAGAGAATGTTTGGTACACATTCTATAATGTAAGTCTCTATGGTTTCTAGTAAAGACTCGCTTAAATAAAAACATATTCAAGATTTAATATTTTTCAAGTTAGTCTTTATAAAAACACAATCATTTTAAATTATTAACAAAAAATTATGCTGGCTATTGATATAAAAAGAAGAAAAGTTACTAGGCTCTAAGTGGGAAGGCCTGAGGATTTCTCTTAGCAAGCTCCTAGAAGTTCTCTAATAAGTGTGGTTGGTTCTGTTGCCTGGGCAGAAGTAGACTGGATATGGAAACTCCACACCTCAGAGCCCCCAAGCCCACGAGACAGTAAGCCCCTTGAGGGCAGGGGCTCTGTCTCATGCACAGCTGTGTCCCCAGCACCCAGCCCTGGGCCAGGAGCTTCATGGATTCTCAGTCAATATTTCTTGAATGAATGGATGAAGGGAGGAAAGGCAGTGACACCATTTAATGCCCCTACATCATGCATTCTGCATGCGGAGCCGGTGCACACACACTGCTCTCACTTGGACACAGTTATGTTAAAAGAGCAATTAGCAACCTTTTAAGCCTGATTGCCAACTCCTCCATTAATCACTTGCAATTATAAACCCCAAATCTTCAAAACAATTGGTCCCAGATGCCCACTAGAGAGAATCGCTAATAACCTTCCTTCTTCATCTGGAAAGCTCTACACAGCTGGAGTCTCTGGGTCACAGAAGGATGGAGAGGCCAGGAGCAGCTGAATAACCTGACATGGGAGTGGCCACCCTGGAGAAGGGAGTAGAAAAGTCACCCTACAGGGGCCAGAGGACATTCTGGGAGGCCGCCCCATCGTCCCCCTGCCTGCTTCTCCCCTGTTACCACTGCCAGCCTGGGCCATATATCTCCCTGTGCTTTCACAAAGCCACTCTAATTCCATATTAGGAAGACACTCTCTCTAATTACTGCAGCTAATTAGCCCCTCACAGCCACCCTAGTTGAGGTGCACGAGAGACAGAGCAGCCCACAAGGCCTCGGACGTGGCTGGCTGCTTCCAGCCACCGGCCGCCACTTTGCTACCACAATGACACCCCATGAGTTGACCCCCATCTTTCAGGGGAAAAGGAGGAGGAGGGTGAGAGATGGCAGGAGGCTGCTCGGTCAATCTGAACCCTCTCTCTCCACCAGTCCCCTGCTGCGGGCAGCAGGCAATTCAGACCTGAGTGCAGCAGCTAATTAAATCAATATGAGATAATGAACAGCAATTAGAGGTCCGGCTAGGCACATCTTCTCTTGTAAATACTGTTTCTCTCCCAACGGGGAGCTCTTTTTTAATAATCTGTTTGTGTTTCATTTCCAGGAGCCCTAATTCCCCCAAGAAGCACTTCGGGAAAGTGATTTGTTTGTCTGTATAATCGCCAAAGCATTCCAGTACACTTGTTTGTTTTGCTGAGCGACTGCTACTACTGGAAAGAAACAATTTGCTTCTCTCCTCTTATTTTCTTTTTGTTATTTCTATTTCCTGACTAAACAACCTGATATTGGACCAGGTCAATGGAATGCATTTTGGAAGTCTGATGAACTGCTTCCTCTCCCCTCCCTGGCTCCCTCGCCACCATTTTGAGGGATGAATAAAACCTGAAACCTTAAATGATCATAGAAGGATTGGAGGAAGCCTGGTGATTCCCATTCTACAGATGGAAAGACTGAGGTCAGGTGTGGTCATCAATGACTGACAAGCTAACCATTCTTCTCTCTGCCATTCAAATATCTCATAAATGTCACGTGGTGCCCAGGGAGAGGCTGGGGAGGGCATTGTACGGAGCCCTCTGCCCTCAAGGAGCTTGCAAATGTGTCTGGTGAGACAGGCTGAGGCACATATCAATTAGAAAGCAATTAAGTGCCTAATTGTGTGGCACCAACAAGCTCGAAGAGTTCAGGGAAGGAAAACATCCCTTGGGGAATAGAATGGAACGAGAGGACACCATAACCATTTGCATCTTAACTCTTTCCTCCATCAAGACCTGTTTTCTGAGCTCTGGCCTTTTGTATCTTCATTTGGATTCCCCAAGGCCCCACAAAGTCAAAATGCCCCAAATGGAAAGCATGACACTTACCCCCAACCCCACTTGTTTCCATGCTGTGCTCTCTGCTCAATAACTGGCCCTCCAGACATCCAGTTTCCTAGTCTAGAGAACTCAATTCCTTTTCCCTTGGCGTCTACACCCAGTCAGTAGACAGGACCATGTAAACGTCTCTCAATTTTATTTGCTTCATTCCTTCCCACTGTCACTACCCCAGCCCAGTCACCAACCCCTGGCAGCTGGATTCTTACAACATTCATCCTACTGGTCCCCAAATCTAGCCTCCTTCCTTTCCAACCAATACCCACACTGCAACCAGGGGCACTTTCTACAATGCCATCTGACCAAGACATTTCTCCTGATTAAAAAAACCCTTTTGTGCTTCCCTCAAGATAAAGGCCTAACACTTTTATGTTGACATCTGGCCATTGCTTACTTTTAGACTGTCCTTTTGTCATCTATATTCTCCACTTATACACACTCACGCACACACACACACAAACACACACACACAATACTTCAACTTGTGGCCTCACAAATGTGCACTGCACTTTATATACTCAGGCTTCGAAGTGCTCCTTTTTCCACTCACAACTCCTCCTCAAACTTCCCTCTAAATATCTGTAGTTGTCAACGCTCATTCCTTTCTTAGGCATCATCTTAGCACCTCCTCCAAGAAGGCTTCCTATCCTTCACCTCCCCAGGCTGGGTAGTACCTCACCTCTGGGCTGCCATAGCCACTTGTGCTGACACCAATTATAGTCAGGGAACTTACCACATTCGTGACATTGTACTTGTCTGATCATTTTCCTCTCTGACCCCTTTTGAGGTCAGGAACATGTTAAGTTCTTCATCAGACCTCCCACTACTTATAATAGTAACAATAGGTGCTTAGTAAATACTAATTGAAAGTGTGTTGAATCTGAAAAGTTGGAAGTCCCCTTAAAATTCATCTAATCCAACCCCATTATTTTCAGATATCAAAACTGAGCCGTCAGAGAGCGGAAGAGGATTTTCCAGAGCCATGTGGCAAAATGCCAATAGAATCAGAGTAGATCTATGTCATCCTGACTGTTCATTCAGTGTTTAATCCACTTTATTTATGTGATTTTAATCAAATCCATATTTATTTGACTATATATATATAAATATTATTTGACTAAATAAATATGGAGTGAACATATTCATGGTGAATCTAAAGATGGCTACGATATAAATCCCATCCTCAAGAATTACATAATACAGTTTGTAGGGGGATAGTCAATGACAAGACAAATTATTACTATACAGAGAAGTAAGTGTAAAAGTAGATGTATAGCAAGCACAGAGAAAGGGTTTATCGGGGGTGGAAGACAGCACTAAAGGCTTGCCAGAAGGTGATGGGCAATATTCATGAAGAAAACAAACCTTCATCCCATGAAGGATGAACCACGACAAACTTCAAGTGAAACTCAGTTTACATATCACTCCCATTCTTTTCAACAAATTTTCTCCTCCACACAATCCACAGATTATGAAGGGAAGGGACTTTCACCACCAAAACTACCATCATCACGTCCAGTTTTCAGAACAGGGAATAGGGGCACAGAGAGGATGAGTGATTTACCCAAAGCTACAAGTGAATAAGAAGGAAACGTTGGTGAGCATTTTTGAGGAAGAGTGAAAGGGAAACTTTTGGCTTGAAAGATCCCTTTTATTAACATTTATAAACATGCTGTTTGTGGAGCCCTGGTAGGATCCATTTCCCTTAAATAGCCTATACATAGCTATCTTGCTTATCTCTTCAACTGCCGTCCCCCATTGTACAGATGAGGAGACTGAGGCTCAGACAGATTAAACAATTTGTGCAAGACACATATCTGGTCAAAATTGAAGCCATGATTCAATCCAGGTCTTTCTGCTACCCTATGCCTCTCTTTTGTGCAGAACACAGCTTTCTTTAAAGAAGGTTTGAAGAAATCTGCCAGACATGTGCTGGTACAGCATAGCTGGATCTCATGTGGGGTTTGGAATACAAACCCGGGAACCAAGTCAGGGATTCGAGCTACCCATTCATCTTCCAGTGAGAGCTAATGACAAGAGTCGTTGGTAGATGATTCCAGACAAGGCTCAGGGCTATGATATGGTTGAAGGTTATTCCTGAACATATAGGACATGTGTCATAACCTTCAGATTGTATCATGGAGAGGAAATCAAGAAGATTTCTCAAAGGTAGAGGCCATGGACCAGAGCCACAGATGGGCTCCCTTCCACGATGTGAGTGCTAAGGCAAATGTTTCGGCACCACGGACAGCTCCAAAGTGGTAGGCTCACTAACGCTGACCCTTGCATAGCTTACTAGCTTGTGGTAAATGTGCAGTGAATGGTTGTTCAAGTAGTTTTAAAAGAAAAAGGAAATAAGTAAGATCATAGTGGACTTTTATCCCCAGAGCGTCATAATTTCTCCCTTTGGTGGAATGACATTTACAGAGGACTCAACCACCCACAAAGCCACATCAACAACCTCACAGCCCCAGCTCTTCCAGGGAGCCCCACCTGAGGTAGGAATTTCCCACAAAGTGCTTGTCTTGGGCTTCCTCTGAAGCATCCCTGTCCTCCAGAGAGTCTGGAACACCAAACCACCATTTGAAGAAAGGTGGACCATTGACAATCTGTCTTCTTGGGATCCAGTCCATAAAAAGGCAAGTGTGGAGAAAACAGTACCAGCTCTGTTAGTCTCCCCATGAGGGAAAGCAAGGTCCACCAGGAGACATCAATTTAGCTTATATTAGGAATTGGGGAAATCTTAAATTATAACTATGACATTGTTAATATCTACTACTGGCATTTTCTACATTTTAAGCACACTTATAAACATAATCTCATTTAGTTTGCTCAATCACCCTGCGATTAAGATACTACTAACCCCATTTTGTAGATGAGTAATCTAAGGCTCAGAGAAGGGAAGTTATGGGGCACAGGTCGCATAACCAGGAATTGACGGAGTCTGACTTCAAACCCAGATTGTCTGACTCAAGTCAGTGATGTTTCTACCATACTACATTGTCTTCGGTGGGCTTCCTTGATGTTTGATCCAGTAAGACTTGTGACTCTTGACCTAGGAGCAGGACACAGCTAACCTATTCCAAATGCAGGTTGAGACACCCCTTCTGGTCCTTGTGGGATACTGCATGATTTTTTTCTCTCTTCATTATTACCCATGATGCTGTAATGACCAAACCAAATTTCATTGCTGTTTAACCATTCCCTCTTCCTTCCTGCTGTGCTCATAGCTCAAAAACATGAAACCTAATTTTCTCAGGACAGCAAAAAGCCCCAGACAGGAAGATTTTCATCCACAATGCACTGCTGCCACAATGCCAAATTCACCTTCCCTTCTTACTGTCTTTCCTATCTGTGTGATAAGGTCCAGGGTAAATCTGTAAATCCAGACTTTTGATCACATTCTCTTACCTACAACAGTAGACACATCTGTTAACCTCTTATCTTCTGTACTCAATTTCTTCCTTCTCCTCTCCCTTCAAACTATAAGTCACTTTTGACTTGGAAAAACTCTGTCTAAGCCTGATGCAATGGAATAAAATGGGTTTTGGAACCAGGCAGAGAAGGATTCAAAAACATGCTCATTCCTTATAGCTCTGTTACCTTGGGCAAGTTTCTGAGGTTTAATTATCTCATTTGTAAACTGGAGATGATGCCTATCTTTATCTGCTATAGAAATTAGCAATCATGTACATATATGTCACAGTAACTCTAGTAATAATAATTTTAACATTAATAATAAAAATAATAACTAACTTTTTAAATGCTCACCATTTACTAAACACTATTTTAAATGTTTTATAAATAATAATTAATTAAGTCTTCATAGAAACTCCATGAGGTTATACTAGAAATACCTCCATGTTTTCATATAAGGAAACTGAGGCACACAAGTGGCAAGCACAAAATTATACAACTAGTAATTTTCAGAGCTTGTAAAGAGTAGGTGTTCAATAAACAGCAACTCTACACCCCACTTCTCCCTCAGTTTCCATCACGTGTTTCCTTTCTTCCACTGATGACGATCTAGCTTGTCACCCTAACTACTGTGGGCTCCATTTTCCTCATCAATAAAATGGGTATCATTACTTAATTTTAGGAATGCACTGAAGACCAATGGTATAAATGTGAAAGTGCACCACACATAAAATGTGCTTAATAAATATTTGTCTAAAACGAATCATAGTCACATTTTGCTCCACCTCCTTCTACTTCTGGAAATACAGTTCTGTTCTCAACATACCACAGTTGCTCTGAAAATAATAATGAGTGACAAAATTGCTACATCTAAGAGCCTATTCCAGTTCTCTCAGAAGTAGAGACCATGGACCAGAGCCACAGATGGGCTCCCCTCCCCAGCGTGAGCACTAACGCAAATGTTTCAGCACCACGGACAGCTATTAGGAGGCCCTGCCGCTACTGACCACACACCTAAACCTCTCTCCACCCTGGCTCCCACAATCCTGTCCTTCCCTGTTTTCTCCTTCCCTCTGACCTCCCTTCCCAATTGCATGTGTTTTTACCCAAGGTCGGGTTCTGACTTCCTGACTTGCTTCTCTCTTGCCTCCAGCCCCGATCTTCACGATCCGGTTCTGTGCATTTTAGTTTGAGTCCCCCCATAAGCAGAGACTCTGAGCCAAAAGCAAAGTTTTCAGTGTAAGCAAGAAACAGTGGGAAGGAGCATGCAGAAGCGAAACAGGGAAGGGAAGACAGCCGATCAAAGGTACAAAGTGAAGCCAGGTACCACTACGGGCAACCAGAGCTGAATCCCGCTGGAGAAGTAGTGTAGAAATGTTCCTCAGGGTTATCCCACTTGAGGAACCAGGGGGATGAGGCCATTTGCTCATCAACTCCCTCCAATCACTGGTTGAAAGTTACTCCTGCAGTGTTAATTCTCAGGCACTTGCTTGCGTGAAAGCAGAGCAGGCTCCAGCCAAAAGCAACAGCCTTAGGCTGCTGGAACTCATCCCAGCCAGCTCTTCAAAGGTAAGGCTCCAAGGATGTGAGTAGGACACCAAGAGTGTCTGCTATAACTCCCAGATTTTCATCTCCATCCACAGATCCTCTCCCAAGTTCCAGACCTGAATTACCAACTTGCATGGGCATCTCTGCTAGACTTTTCCAGGGCTCCTCAAACCCAGTAAGACCACACCAAACATCCCACTGAACTCTACCCCAAAACAGAAGCCCCACACCGGCTGTCATCATTTCAGGCTAACCATATACCTTCTATATGCCCATAGTGGAATAATGTTGCCTATTTTGTATCCTCACTCTATCACCCTCACTATATCACCACATATCCCAGAGACACAATGCTAGAGAGGCAAATTCCAGGGACAAGAGTTCAAACACTGCCTCTGCTACTTCCTAGCTGCACCACACTGGTGACTCACCTCACTTCTCAGAGCTTCTGTTGCATCATCCACAAAATGGGCATTTTTTAACAGGATTTTGTGAGTGTTGATGAAATTATGTATGGAAAGGTACCTAGTCCAGTTTATAATACACAGTAGGTGTTCAGTCTTTTATAACTATGCATATTCTGATCCATGATCAAGTTATATCTTTTTTTTTTTCTGATACAATTGCATGCCTCATACTAGCCGCCCCCCCCCCCGCCCAGTTTTAATTTTCTTGGCTATTCCAAGAGTTTGCAGGCTTGGCAGAATGCTGGATTGCTCCAGCAGCCCCTTATCCTTTCTCCAGACACTGACCTGTCTCCCCTCCAGTCCTCCTTGCAAAATAATGCCAGACTCATCTCCTTGGAATACCACATTCATATTAGACATCACCAGAAGCTCACAGCTGACTTCATGGTGACTTTTAACCTCCTTATTCTGGCATTTAAGACTCTACACTATCTGACCCCTGATTAAATTCACCACTTTATCTATCACGGCTTTCCTCTGGCAAAATGCCTCATCTTTCTTCTTTACGTTGATTCATTCACTAAATGTTTATTAAGCACCAGGCACTGCACTAAGCATTGAGAAGGTGTTTATAATAAAGGGAAAAAAATGGACTTTTCTCTACTGGAGTCCTTTATCTAGCCTTTATCCACAGTGTTCTCCAGTTGCCTATCCCACTATGCCATCAAACTCTCTCCAGAGAGGCATCTAGGTGTATTGGAAGCAGGAGCAGTCCCAAGTGCAAACCCCAGTTGGGTCATTTATGATGATTGATCTTATGGCAATCACTTCCCTCTCTCTGGTCTCTGTTTCCAAATGATGAGAAGAAATCCCACCAGCAAGGGTTGGTGCGGTTGTTGAATAATGGCTCCCTGAAGATGCCCAGGTCCTAATCCCCAGAACCTGTGAACTTTTCCTTGAATGGCAAAGGGACTTTGCAGATGTGATTAACTTGTGGATCTCGGGATGAGAAAATCATCCTGCAGTCACAAGGAAATCACAAGAGCCAAGAAAATTTACAAGAGGGAGGCAAGAGAATCCAAGTATGTAGTAGAAGATATAACAACAGAAACAAAGATTGGACGGATGGATATAAGGGAGGAGCTGTGAGCCAAGGAATACAGGTAGCCTCTATAAACTGTAAAAGGCCAGGAGAGGCACATATATACAATGGAATATTACTCAGCCATAAAAAGAAATGAAATTGAGCTACTTGTAGTGAGGTGGATGGACCTAGAGTCTGTCATACAGAGTGAAGTAAGTCAGAAAGAGAAAAACAAATACCATATGCTAACACATATATATGGAATCTAAGAAAATAAAATGGTCATGAAGAACCTAGGGGCAAGACGGGAATAAAGACGCAGACCTACTAGAGCATGGACTTGAGGACACGGGGAGGGGAAAGGGTAAGCTGGGACAAAGTGAGAGAGTGGCATGGACATATATACACTACCAAATGTAAAACAGATAGCTAGTGGGAAGCAGCCGCATAGCACAGGGAGATCAGCTCAGTGCTTTGTGATCATCTAGAGGGGTGGGATAGGGAGGGTGAGAGGGAGGGAGACACAAGAGGGAAGAGATATGGGGATATATGTATATGTATAGCTGATTCATTTTGTTATAAAGCAGAAACTAACACACCAGTGTAAAGCAATTATACTCCAATAAACATGTTAAAAAAAAAAAAAAAGGCCAGGAGAATAGATCTCCTCCGCAGCCTCCAGAAGGAATACAGCCCTGCCGACACCTCGATTTTAGATTTCTGATCTCCAAAGCTATAAGATAGTAGATGTGTGTTGTTTCAAACAACTAAGTTTGTAGTAATTTGTTACAACAGCAATAAGATACTGATACAGTTGGTGTGAGAATGCAGACAGGTGTAGGGACCCTGACCACCAGAAGGTCACCTCTTCACAAATGACCAGACCAGGGTTTTATTTGCGAGTGTCCCAGGACACTGAGATGCCTCTCCGGAGAAGATGTGATGGAGGGTAGGCCGGGCACATTGCAGACCCTCCAATGGCATTTGAGGAGGGGAGCAGCTCAGGTTCCCTCTCCTCCTGGAGACGTCCCCAGTCCTTGCAGCCCACCGTGCTTGCTTTCTTACCTGAGCTTCTGTAGCATGTACTATCTGTAAAGCACGTATCTATGCAAGATGCTTACATATCTTAGCACAGGAAAGTGTTGTAAATGGGGATCTAGGAGTCATCTTGTATGCAATGCACTTAGTAGGTGAACATCACTTCAAAGGTGAAGACACAGAAGCCCAAGGAGATTATAGGACTTGCTCAAGCTCATGAAGATGATCACAGAAGAGCAGGAATGCAAACCCAGCGTTCTCCCCTCTTGGCCCAGTGCTGTGTGAATTTCTGGCCAGCTTCATCTCTGTCTTAATCTTGCCTGCACCCCCATTCCCAAGACCTTACACATCGGCAGCTACTAGCCCCGGAGAAATCAGATCCTCGGTCCAATCACTGGGGTCTCCATGGAGGGCCCACCCGTAGTCCCTCTCCCGAGTAACATGACAAGGGGAGAAGGCTGGCTGGGGAGAAATGTTAATTTCCTGTAAGTCCATGACAGGATGAGAAATAGTGCCAGGATAAAATATGCCCCATCTCCTACTCAGCTTGGACGCAAGCCCAGGAGATGTGGTGTGCGGGGACCGGGCTGAGGTATATGGATGAGTAAGGGGAGAGGAGGGAGGGCTGGTGGGGGCAGGGCAGGCAGCAGAGAAGGTGGGAAGGTGAAAAAGTTCTCCAAGCCACCAAGACGTTTGGAAGTGAGATCCAACACCCTTGAAGTGTGTAAGAAAGCCCTGGTCTCCACTCTCAGCTCTGGCAGACAGAATGGGCCTGTCTTAGCCACTGCAGCATCCCCGCTGCCTAGAATGAGGCCTGATGCAACCTATACGCTTGATAAATCCTCACTGAATGTAAAACTCAGAGTTAAGAGACCTAGAGCCCTACAACCCATGAGCTGGGAATCCTAGATGCCACTTCCTCTCTCTGGGCCTCGGTTTCACCATCTGCAAATCTATCTGATAGACAACTGGTTAAAAAATTAACTAGAGCAAGCATCAGTTGAGCTTAAGCACCTGGACTCTGGAGTCAGACAGCAATGTGCTTAAATCCCCTCTCCACTCCTTTCCAAAAATGGAAAATTTTCATGCACAGTGAGCCAGTGTAAGAATCATTAACATGTTGACTATCAGTTGACTGTATCAGTCACTTACACTTTAGCATGAATGAAGAGTCCACACACAGGCTTTCTGTAGGGGCTGAAGGGAATTGCTATTTGTTGAGGGTTTACCATGTGTCATGCACTCTTCCAAGCACTTTGTATGTAAAAGTTTATTTGATTTTCACAACAACCCTGTGGGGATCAAAGCAGGGAAGGAAATCACACCAAGCCACACAGCTGGTCAGTGGCCAAGTCATGATTTAACCCAATGTCTGCGTAAGTCCAGACCCTGGATTCTTAATACTGCATTACCTTCAGATCAAAATTGCCTATATGCCATGAAAATCAGCTTAGAATTTGTCCTGTAGTTCAGTGCTTCTCAGACTTTTTTTTTTAAATTTATTTATTTATTTATTTTTGGCTATGTTGGGTCTTCGTTGGTACGCGGGCTTTCTCTAGTTGTGGCAAGCGGGGGTTACTCTTTGTTGCAGTGTGCGGGCTTCTCTTGTTGCGGAGCACGGGCTCTAGATGCACGGACTTCAGTAGTTGTGGCTCACAGGCCCTAGAGGGCAGGCTCAGTAGCTGTGGCGCACAGGCTTAGTTGCTCCGTGGCATGTGAGATCTTCCCAGACCAGGGCTCGAACCCGAGTCCTCTGCATTGGCAGACGGATTCTTAACCACTGCGCCACCAGGGAAGCCCCTTCTCAGACTCTACTGCACACAGGAATCAGATTCCTGAATCAGTAAGTCCTGGGGTGAAGCCCAAGAAGCTACATTTCTAACCAGCTCCCGGGGCAGTTGAAGCTGCTGATCCAATCTGAGTGACAGAGTTCTAGGCAATGGGACCACACTGCTGGTTTTTAAGCAGGAATGTGATACAGTCAGATCAGCCCTGTAGGAGTTTGTCTGGCTACTGTGCAGAGGGTGGATTAAAGCAGGTAAGGCTAAAGGTGGGTGTTTACTCCCTGAGGCTCCTTCAAGTTCAAACACTTCATGATTTAATTCTAAGAGATGTTTTAAGCCCCTTAAGGAAACTGATAGAATGTAAGAATGCGCGAACCTTCCCGTTCCACCCCCTCCCCAGGCCCAGAAAGAACATCAGCTTTGAGGCAGCTTCTGCTTAAAAATGATGCTCTGAGCAGCCACTCAGTATTCCAGGGACCACTCTGGATTCAATACATCAAAGGTTGAAGGATCATATAGCCCCATTAGCTGCAAAGTTTAATTTCCCTTCGGGGCTGGTGGTTACAATGAAACTACAGCAGCAATTACAACTTCCCCTTCACGGACAGCCTGCTTAGATCAATAACAGCAGCGTCACAGGGATCAGCCTCATTCATCAGGAGACTCTGGGCCACCCAAGGCCCATCATTGCCCACCACACACCCTCCTCATGGGGTGATGAGGGAGAGAGCATGGGAACCCCTTCCAAGATGCCAAGACTCCCTCCCTGATTTTGCAGAGTGGGGGAGCCTGAGGCCAAAAGAGAGGAGAAACAGCATTAATTAATTAAACCACCATATAGTTAATCAAGTGTCAACTGTTCTAGGCCCTGAGGCCACTGTGAACAAGGCAGATGTGGTCCTTGTCTTCATGGGGAGACAGAGGTAAACAAGTAAACAAACAAGCCAGCGAACGGAGAATTGGGATACGTGCCTGTTTAGTTGAGTGGTCAAGAATGTTGTGGTGACACTGGAGCAGGGCCCGAGGGAAGCAAAGGAGTGAGCTGTTTGTATATCTGGGGAAGGGAATTCCAGGAAGGGGAGAATGCAGGTGCAAAGGCCCTGCAGTGGGAACAAATTTGACTAGTGAGGGACAGAAGGGAAATCAGGATAGAGCTTCAGGAGTAAGGAGGAGAGAGGTCGAAGATTAGGCCAGAAGGGTGGCAGGGCCTAGCAAGGGCTTTGCATTTCACTCTGGGCACAGTGGGATCCAAGGAGGGCTTCTGCAAGGGACTGGCTTATATGAGGTCCCACGTGGAGTTCAGCCAACCTGAGATAGAACCAACATCTCCCAAAGCCCCAGGTCAGGGCTCTCTTCCCTCAGGCCATGCTGGGCTCTGTTTTACAGGAACATCAGCCGAACTCAAATGTGTTCTGGTCAGTCACTGACTCACAGACAGATGTTTGGAGTCAGCAACTATTGCCCCCAGGGTCCGGGCGGCAAACAGAGCTCGTGAACCCCCACAATGTCTTCAGGGCATGAACTGAAGCCTGTGGAATCCACACTCCGTGTGGCTTAGTGTGGTCACTGTTTTCTAGGGCCATCCATTCCCTCATCAGAACTTCACAGCAAGCCTGGGATGCCAGGATCTGGTGCAAATGTTTCACTTTGACAAACGAAAAAGTAGCCAAAGGCCAGGGCAGCTGCAGAGGCATTGCTACCCACTGGGAGGCTGGCCTTGAACAGTCCTCTGTCTCCCAACCCTGCTTCTTCTAGATCCACACCCAGCTCAAGCCCAATCCACCAGCACACCTCCAGGATTTCTATGAGACTGGAGCCAGCTTCTCTCTCTTCTCTTCCTCTGTGCCTTCCTTTTCTTTTCAGTACTGCCATTTTCCCCTTGATTTATTCATACAACCATTATTAAACTCCTGCTCCAGGCTAGGCAGTGGGAAACCGATAAACAGAGACACAAAAAAGACTGGAGGAAAAAAGGAAGGATCAGAGGCCGAAGAACACAGAGGAAAGGAAGCCAAGTGTCAAATCAAATGATGTTCTATTTGTCCCAGGCATTACTCCCCCTGGGCTTGATTAGCCATGCCTCTCCTGCATTTATATTGTACCTTAACCTAGCTTCATGGTAGTCTCTTGAGGGCAAGCTACCAGTCTCAGTCTGTTTTGCAGTGCCTAGTAGAGTGTCTTGCACAGATTGATCATTCAAATGCAGCACAGTGTGAATGCTGAGAGCACACACTCTGGGGCCAGATTACCAGGGTATAACTCCCAGTTCCAACACGTACCAGCTGTGTGACACTGGGCAAGTGACTGAACCTCTCTGGCAATCAGTGTCTTCACCTCAAAAATGGGGATGAGCGTAGAGTCTCTCTCACTGGATATCTGTAAGGCTCAGCAGTATACTCTGGTGAAACTGCCTGCCTGGAGGACGATGTCAATTCCAAGGAAACTGTTATCTGGTTGATGTGTTGCCCTGGGCAATCCATGTCCTCTCTTTGAGCTTTGCCTTCCCCTTTTGTATATCCTCATGGCACAACGGTCTAGGTAGGGCACAGTGGCCAGAAACAAGGGCAGCTCCAGCCTCCCACAAGGCTTGGCAGGGAGATGGGAGACAGGGGATGTACAAGGCAGCCCCTCTGCTCAGCTGGTCCTGGACCAACAGAGCTCTTTTTTGGCAAGATGAAAGGCATCTGAGAGCCAGCTCAGCAGGGGGATTTAGGGAGGAGTACAGGGACTGGGGAGAGGGATTAGGCAGGGCACGCACCACATTGACAAGCCAGGTGGTTGTGATAAGACAGGAATGGAGCCATTCTCTGGCCGTGAAATGTGGCGTCCAGCCAATGTAAATGCCTTGGAAGAATTAATGCACAGAACGTTGATCTGTAGTTCATCTGCCAGGTGGAGGCATGTGTGGAAGAAAGGCAGGGTCTGTGCATGGATTCCCAACACCCTCCAAGTTCCCAGGAAACTAAGGGCATGTTTCTTACTCCACAGAGGAAAAAGCCACCAAAGTGGAAAGAAGCTTTCTGTCCTTATACAGCTCAGTGGGAAAGATGTGGGTGAGAATCACCAGCGCATTTCGTGCTGTGCAGGTGCCTTGACACGTCACCTCAAACGATCCTCTCCCCAACTCAGAGGGAGGGTGAACATGTCCATTGTGCAGATGGGAAAGCTGAGGATCAAGGAACAGAAATATCAATGTTACATAGGACAACAGAATTTGAACTGAGGGTTTTCTCTCCGAAAATACTCCTCCTCTAATGAGAAATTCAAGAAAGAAGGGACATTAGGGTCTATGTAACTTAACTTCCCACTCCAAGGTGGGAAGTCTGCAACCAGGCATCTTCCTGCAAAGCACTTATATACCTCTGCTGAACACATGAAGTGGTGGCTAGTTCACTCCCAGCAACACAGCTGGAGACAGATCCCTTGGCAGTCGTGGTGGTCGTTACCTATTTATTTGTCAAATATTTACTGAGAGAGGAGGAAGAGGAAATGAAGCTTGTGGAAGTAGCATTTTCTTGATCAAAAACAGAAATATAGATCAATGGAACAAGATAGAAAGCCCAGATAAACCCACACACATATGGTCACCTTATCTTTGATAAAGGAGGCAGAAATGTACAGTGGAGAAAGGACAGCCTCTTCAATAAGTGGTGCTGGGAAAACTGGACAGGTACATGTAAAAGTATGAGATTAGAACACTCCCTAACACCATACACAAAAATAAGCTCAAAAATGGATTAAAGACCTAAATGTAAGGCCAGAAACTGTCAAACTCTTAGAGGAAAACATAGGCAGAACACTCTATGACATAAATCACAGCAAGACCCTTTTTGACCCACCTCCTAGAGAAATGGAAATAAAAACAAAAATAAACAAATGGGACCTAATGAAACTTAAAAGCTTTTGCACAGCAAAGGAAACCATAAACAAGACCAAAAGACAACCCTCAGAATGGGAGAAAATATTTGCAAATGAAGCAACTGACAAAGGATTGATCTCCAAAATTTACAAGCAGCTCATGCAGCTCAATAACAAAAAAACAAACAACCCAATCCAAAAATGGGCAGAAGACCTAAATAGACATTTCTCCAAAGAAGATATACAGATTGCCAACAAACACATGAAAGAATGCTCAACATCATTAATCATTAGAGAAATGCAAATCAAAACTACAATGAGATATCATCTCACACCAGTCAGAATGGCCATCATCAAAAAAACTAGAAACAATAAATGCTGGAGAGGTTGTGGAGAAAAGGGAACACTCTTGCACTGCTGGTGGGAATGTGAATTGGTACAGCCACTACGGAGAACAGTATGGAGGTTCCTTAAAAAACTACAAATAGAACTACCATATGACCCAGCAATCCCACTACTGGGCATATACCCTGAGAAAACCATAATTCAAAAAGAGTCATGTACCAAAATGTTCATTGCAGCTCAATTTACAATAGCCAGGAGATGGAAGCAACCTAAGTGTCCATCATCGGGTGAATGGATAAAGAAGATGTGGCACATCTATACAATGGAATATTACTCAGCCCTAGAAAGAAAAGAAATTGACTTATTTGTAGTGAGGTGGATGGACCTAGAGTCTGTCATACAGAGTGAAGTAAGTCAGAAAGAGAAAGACAAATACCGTATGCTAACACATATATATGGAATCTAAGAAAAAAAAATGTCATGAAGAACCTAGGGGTAAGATAGGAATAAAGACACAGACCAACTAGAGAATGGACTTGAGGATATGGGGAGGGGGAAGGGTAAGCTGTGACAAAGTGAGAGAGTGGCATGGACATATATACACTACCAAATGTAAAACAGATAGCTAGTGGGAAGCAGCCGCATAGCACAGGGAGATCAGCTCGGTGCTTTGTGACCACTTAGAGGGGTGGGATAGGGAGGGTGGGAGGGAGGGAGACGCAAGAGTGAAGAGATATGGGAACATATGTATAACTGATTCACTTCGTTATACAGCAGAAACTAACACACCATTGTAAAGCAATTATACTCCAATAAAGACGTAATAAATAAATAAAGAGGAGGAAAGGAAATGTATGCATTACAACTGCCCCCAGATTTGAGATCAGGTCTGGGACAGATGTTTTTGAGCTGAGCGACACTGGGTTCACGTGACTTTACTTCACTTTTTTGAGCCTCAGTTTTCTTCTCCTTAAAGTGGGGGTAATGTATCACCTCAAAAGATAATTGCAGGGCTTCCCTGGTGGTGCAGTGGTTGAGAGTCTGCCTGCCAATGCAGGGGACACGGGTTCGTGCCCCGGTCCGGGAGGATCCCGCATGCCGCGGAGCGGCTGGGCCCGTGAGCCATGGCTGCTGAGTCTGCGCGTCCGGAGCCTGTGCTCCGCAATGGGAGAGGCCACAACGGTGAGAGGCCCACGTACCGCAGAAAAATAAATAAATAAATAAAAATTTAAAAAATAAAAAGAGTAAATTGTACTATAGGTAAATCATACCTCAATAAACATGACTTTTAAAGGAAAGAGTGATGATTTAGTAAGTATTTACTAAAGTAAGTGATGCATGCAAACACTCAATAAGCGTAGATCTTCTGCCCCAACAGATAGTAAAACAGGTACAGCTAGGTTGCTATATCCTATTCCAGCAGTAGGTGTCGCTAGCACAGTGTATGCCATTTTCCAGTTTGACTGTCCCATTCATTCACACTCTCAGCACCGGATAAAATAAATCCACCTTCAAAGTGTAATTTTAAAATTTTGTGTTGAAAGTAAGAGCTATCTGCATGCCTCTGATAAACTGCCTGTAGATGGTCAGATTGGTCCTCTCCCCCATCCAGATGAATGATGTAACGGAACTGGTCCCATTCCATACCCCAAGCCGTGGAGGTGAGACCAAAGACATCACTGGGCAGCATGACATTTGAAGTCCTTTTGTGGCTACCCCCACTGAGCATGGCTTGAACATTTCTTGAAATCTTCCAGCCCACAGCTGAACCTAGCTCCTTGGAATGCTGAGGTCTTGCCAGGCCTGTAGGCAGCAGCAATCTTTGAGGTTACGTGGACATGCTCCCCCCAGCCCCTCACGGCTGTGCCTCTTCCAATAACAATATTTTCTTTGCTTCCTCTGATGAGAAAGTCATGTGTTAAATGGAAGATTTGCTTGAGTGGGTCACTGGGAACCTAAGCGAAATCATATTAAGGAAGTAAAATTTATTATATCCATAAAGCAACCCTCACGTCGGCTGTGCGGGAGCCAGATGGGAGGCCCAGATGTGCAGGGAGCCAAATCAAGCCTGTCAAAAGGGGAGCCCTGGCCTCTGAGTTAAAGCCCTTCAGCTAGGGAGGAAGTGGAGGTGGATTCGGTGAACAGGGGAGTACTCTGGCAGCCTCGGAAGTGGGGGCTCCCAGAGGAAGAAGAAGGGATCAAGGGTTCCCTGACATGGCAGTGACTGCTGAGATGGTGCCGGATAACACAGGGGAGAGGTGGCTGGATGGCCAAAAATGAAAGGCAGATCTGAGTGACATGCATAATAAGAACCAGGAGGGATGGGGGAAGAAGGAAGGAAGGATGGGAAAGGCGGCAGAAAGAAGACGACTCTTGGGGACACTTGTCTGAGTCACTGCTTGTTCAAGGATGCTCAGCCAATGGGGCAAATAGGGACTGAAATCCAATTTACACTGTAGCTCAAAGCTGTATATCCTGGGCAGGAGTAGGTTCTACCTGGAGGAGGAGCCCTTTACTAATGCGCACAGAGGTGCCAAGTGCCGTAATCCTAGATGGAAGGATGAAAGGAAGGTAGAGGAGAGCAGTGATCTTTCTGCTCTGCACCTTTCTAGATTGTCCACTTAATCTCATGGTTAACATTCTTCTTTCCAGCTGCATTCTTCTTGGTCCATGCCAATCCCACTTATAATTCAAAGCCCAGATCAGTCATCACCAACTCCCGGAAGCCTTCCCAGTTGTTCACATCTCCCAAAGGAGCTGCTGATTCCTGCTGAGCAACCTGAAACTTCATCTACAAGCTAAGTCAGCTTGAGCATAGCTGAGGTGCCTTCAGTGCTGTTGATGTCAGTGGTCCTTTTGATGGCATCTCTTTCCCCATCCACACCTCTCTGGGCTCAGGACTGTCCAACTACCCTAGATTCATCCTTATAGTCATGAGTACAAGGAATTAAATGTTCTCCTTTTATTATTCTTTAAATTTTCATTTTTGATGAACACCATATGGTGGCAATTCCAATACCAGACAAGTGGACAGGGCAATTGTAAACACTGACCTGGACAATGTACAGTAAACATCTGTTATTCTTGCCTATCCAACGTCCATTCCCTATCTTCTAGGAACAGGGTGCTTATATTCCTTTAGGGACCCACCCTTCCTCCATTCTCAGCCCATGGAACTCCAGTTGCACAAATCCCTTTCCCTGATTGGTTTAGGAATGGGCACATGACCCAAGCCATCCAATAAGAGCCATGGCACAGTGATTGGCTTAGGAATGGGCGCATGACCTAAGCCATCCAAATGAGAGACAGTCCTGTGACTTTTGCTGCAACTCACAGGAAAGACTCCCTGGGAGTGGGGGGCAAATAATTTAAATGGAGTTGCAGTCACTGGTGACCATCTTACCACCACAGAGAGAAATTCATTCCCCAAGAATGGAGCCAACTCAGAGAAAAGTCAAGACAAGAGATGAAAACACAGATACTCTTGACATCACTTGAGCATCTGGAGCCAGCCATACCTGAAGCTGATGACTTTTTTTTTCATATAAACCAATACATTCCCTTTCTAGATGAGGACAGTTTCATTTGGATTGCTGGCATTTGTTACTGAAAGGGCCCTGATCAATAAGCAAAGTTTCCCAAATCTAGTTCTTTATCAATCATCACTGAAATACAGAAAAATGGGGCTCTGAGCTGGGAGATATTAGATCTGAGATTTTACTCTAGTTCTTAGATTAAGCAGGTAGGTGAACCTAGGACACTCATTTCCCCTTACTAGGCCTAGTTTTCTCATATATAAAATAAAAGTTGTCTTTTGTTTGGTTAAAATTTTCTCTTTTTTAAATAAAATGTTTTCTTTAAATGTTTATGCACAACAGTAACTTCTTTGGGTATAGGAGGACAACATTGACAGGAACACATCTCATCTGTCAGCCACTCCCTGTAGTCTCTGGACTACCTCCAACTGTTGGGCACTGCAATCTTCCCCATCCTGTAAGAAGCAATGCTTCTAGAGATGGGTGTCCACCGTAACAGAAAGTTCCTACACTTTGGCACCAGGCAGACACTGGCTCAAATCCCAGGGGACCCGCTCAAGTCATGAGAACCTTGACAAGTCCCATCACTCCTCTGAATGCCAGTTTCCTCCTTGTAGAATGGGGACCACTGTCAAAGCTTCACAGCCAGAGGCTGTACTAAATGCTTTCTGTGTATCCACACACTCTACCTTCACGATGGCCTTCTGAGTTGTCCCAATATTATCTCTATTTTGCAGAAGAGAAAACTCAGGTTCTGAGAGGTTAAGACTCATACATAAAGTCAAGTCCTGAACTAGGATTTGAACCAAGATCTGCATGAAACCGGAGCTCAAATACTAGTATGTACAGCAGTATGTGTACATAGACCTAAGACACAGCCCAACATGCAGTTGACACTCAAAAAGAGTAGATATAAATCCACTACTATCCAACAGAATTTCCTGCAATGATGAAAATGCTTTAGTGCCGACCTGCCCAATTCAGTAGCCCACATGTGGTACTTAAGACTGAGGAATTTTACATTTTATTTAATTTTAATTAATTTAAATTTAAAGAGCCACGTGTGGCTGGTGGCTAGCATACTGGACAGCACGAGACTAGACACCGTGCTCCCTGAGGGGAAGATGGAATATGTTTGTAAGATAAATATATCCAGGGTCCGGCTGATCTGTGTTCAAATCCCAGTTGGCCATTGACTGGCTTTTTGACCTTACATAAGTAACATCAATTCTGGTGACAAAAACCCCGACCTCATAGGATCGTCATGACAGGCACTCACATATTCATTCAACAATAGTGAGCAATGGGACTTCCCCGGTGGTCCAGTGGTTAAGACTCCATGCTTCCACTGCTGGAGGCACAGGTTCCATCCCTGGTCGGGGAACTAAGATCCCACATGCCACGCGGTGCAGACAAAAAAAGTAGAAAAACAATAGTGAGCATCTCCTGCAGCTGGAGCCTTTTGCTGGATGTTGGGAATACAGTGAAGAACAGAATAGAAAAGAACCCAGCTCTCAAAAAAATATCCAACTTCGGGATGCTGTAAATGCAAATGTGAATCATGCTCTCAAGGCAGGGAGCAGAGCACCTGGCACACAACACACACACGCTTGAGAGAGGGGAGTTTATTTCAAGAAGCAGACATCTTTAACTTAACACAATGTTATATGTCAATTATAGCTCAATAAACCTGGGGGGGGGGGAATGGGAAACTAAAAAAAAAGAAGCAGCAGCAGCAGACATCTTCTGGAAGAGACTTGGCAATGTCTCCAGAGCATTTTGTGTTAACTCGAGAAAGTTGGGAGGGTTATGCAAATGGGCCTGTTGAATAAAGAATATTCCTAGGTAAAATCATTATGCAGAACGGTTTCCCCTTTGCATAAGGTGGCAAAAATTATCTCCCTGGTGCCAATTATGTGCTTGTTAGCACTGACATTCTCAGAGTCATTACACCGAATGGGTGCCGTTTATGTAAGCTCTACACTGGGTTCTATTGTAATTTTCCCTCTGTTTACAACTCGGTATAATAAATGTCATTTTTTCAAATGTTAAGGTATTTGGTATTTAATCTAACATTAAGGCTTGGAATATGTTTGCCCCTAAAAGGCACTCACATCTGAACACTCTCAGGTGTCACAGAACAGAACAAATATTCAGGAATGCTTGATGAGGGTGAGGGTCAGGACACAAGAATTCCATTTCTGACTATGTCCTTGAATGTGGAGCTGCCATCCTCTGAGCCTAATTGCCCCATGTGTCATATGACGTGATCAGACAAAGTAATTTCTAAAGTCCTTTTGCAAGTTCAACTTCCTATAACCCTACTGAGATGCTTAGCTTTTGCTGTTGTTGATTACAACCAGATTAATGGTGTATTTTTAAAAAGACAAATGGAGAAAAATGTAGAGCAGAGATAAATTAGATAGATAGATAGATAGATAGACAGATATATAGATAGATAGAATCACGAACAGGGGGAAATGATGAATTACTGAGTGTGATATTGAGACAACTGAATTACTCTATATGGAAAACTCAGGGTGAATTCCTACCTCACACCATATACAAAAATAAAATCCAAATAGATTAAATACTTAAACGTGAAAAGCAAAAAGTAGAAAGCAAATAGAAGAAAATATAGGAGAATAGTTTTGTGACCTTCAATGGGAGGGGGTAGAATTTCTTGAAAACATCCCAACATTAGAGATTATGATACAGGTAAAGGATGGAATTCATTACATCAAAATTAAAAATATCCGGGGACTTCCCTGGCAGTCCAGGGGTTAGGACTGAGCTTCCACTGCAGGCAGCACGGGTTCAACACCTGGTCAGGGAACTAAGATCCCACATGCTGCACGGTGTGGCTAAAAAAATTTTTTAAATAAAAATTGTAAAAAAGTAAAGATATCCGTCCCATGAACACCACAGATAAAGTTAGCACAAGGCTAATGTAGTGAAACAAGATACTTGCAAAGAATAACTATCGAGGAAACACAGAGGTGTACAAATCAGAAAAAAAAAATCAGAAAATCCAATAGTGAAATAGACAAAATACACTAATAAATAATTTACCGAAAGGGAAAGAAAATTTCTAATATGTATATAACAATGTGTTCAAAATTACCAGTGATGAGTGACATGAAAATTAAATTAACCATGAAGTGTCACATTATTCCCATTTGGCTAGCAAAAGTCAAAGAGAAAGATAGTATCATGTCTCGGCAAAAATGTGGTGACAGAGGAATTCTCACACACAGCTGGAGAGAGTGTGAACAATGCGGCCGTCTGAGAACAGTCTGGTCGGACTTGGTGGAATTTAGTGTGCAGACACCCAAGAGCTCCGCAAACCCAACAATGGTGACACAGGCCCGAAGAAATTCTCATTTGGGCCACAAGAAGATACTCACAGGGTGTTCACTGCATTCTCGTTATGCTGACACAAAGTGGTGGTGTTCCTTCCCTTGAGTAGCAGGTGAGTCATACGTGGTGGGAGGCAAACTGGGAAATGGGAAATACTCTGCGCTGTCAGAAAAAAAAGGAGTCAGATCTATATGCAGCAGCATAAGCAGATCTCAAAAACGATGCTGAGAAAGAAGAACAAGAGCCAGAAAGAGAAAACCCAAAACCATTTCTGCAATTTACACAAAATTACATGCACCATACATTTTCGAAAGATGCAAATATGTGTGAATGGCCTGACGGTGGGTTTGAGGGCATACAACTAGGATGTGTGTCAATGTGGGCAAGAGGAGGGGCATCAGGGTGGGAAACGGAGGCAGTAAAGAGTCCTTGCAAAGAGGGTCCTTGCACACTCAATTCTGTGCACCTGGGCCCCCACTGTCCAAAAAATCACGGTATCCACATGTTAAGTTCCCAGGCACTATGCTAAGAGATGACAGAGATCAGATATAGATTGGGTATATCTATATCTAATGTCTGTGTCCTTTAATATAGATAGTTTAATCCTCACTTTCAGCATCATTAAGAACTGGGCAGATTTATGTATCCCAAACCCACTTCTCCAGAGTGGGAAACACATGTGATGCAAAGCTATACAGCCAGTCCCAAGCAGACACCAGACAGGAGTGTGTGGTCAAGCAAAAGATAATCAGCTGTTGTTCTGAAGCACAAAGCACGCTGTCACCCCATCTACTGATAAAAGGGAGGTGTTGGTCCTGACTCCTGACATCAATACTGTGATGGTCCTCTTCCTTTCCTCCCTCTCTCAATAAATGTTCCTTAGGACAGAGTCTTACAGCTCTGTGTGACCTTGGGCTCACTGAATGTGCTTCTTCGTGCTCATTGCCATGTGCTGAGAGCTGGGAACTCTGCTAAGTAAGATTAAACCCCTTGCCTAAGGACCCAGAATTCAAATACACAGACCCAGTACTTGAGCCTAGTCCATGAATCCAACTTAAAGCCCATGATCTTGGCCATTACTCACAGCTTCCAAGCACGTGGCATGGCTCACACTTTGCAAACCCCGCTCCTCAGAGTCCCTGCCTTCTCCCTGGACCCCAGCGAGCCTCGGGCCTCTTGGAGCCCTTGATTGCCTTTGCCCCAGAGGAGTCTGCGAGGGCCACTTTGCTGACCTTGCTCCATGCTGGCAATGCTTTACCACAAAAAACCCCACAGGGTCTGGATCTGCAAGTAGCCATCTGTCCCCAGCCTGGCTCATGATGGCTGTCCTCAGGTCAGAACAAAGGGCCCCCAATAACTGGGTTATTAACCTTGAATCACTTTCCCTCCCTAGTCTCTGCCACGTGTCACTTCCCTGGCCAAGAACAGCTTGACCCCATGATTCCTGTTGCAATCCTGGTGGATCCCACAACTCCGGTGTGAAGAGCTGTGATCATTTGTGAAGGGAGAGCTTGCTCATTTGGGGTTCCCCCTCAATCCAGAAGAATGCTCATGCTGTAAGGGGGTTCAGAAAACAGCCACCTGGCAACACTGGTGTGGGGATCCTCACAATTTCAGACAAGTGAACTGACGCTCAGATAGGGGAATTGTGGATGAACTGAGCTAGGGACATGGGATTTATTTTAGCTATTCAGGAAGAGAAAGACCAGTGTGGTCAAAAAGGCTCAACTTCACTTTCTAGGCAAGAGAAAGAGTGGCGGCATCATGTGTCGGAAGGGTGTCACATGATATACCTCATGTCTTTTCTGTATCTTGAACTCTAGGAAGCAGTGACAATGACACCAACACTACTTAATTCTTCTATCCAATGCTTGCTCATCTCATGCCAAATTTGGGCCAAGCTCAGTGCTTGGGTACAGAGTATAGCTGGCACAGAACCTCCCCCAAGAGGACAATACTTAGACATGTCTGACCTCATGAAGCCATATCTGAGAGCTACAGAGATACAGGGAGAGAAATTTTCCATCTCAGGAAGGTTGATGACCTATAACGTCTTCATGCAAGGGGCCACACCTCAGGTTTGGCCTTCAAAGATGGGATGCAGGCAGAGAAGATTCCCAGCGAAGAATTCTTCATCCTTAGTAACTCTTGAATCCAACGCCTCCTCCCCACCCCCACAGCCATCACCCCTCCGCCCTATCTGGCCAAGCCACCATTATCTCTCACCTGGGATGGCTACTGCACCTTCCTCACTGGCCATTTCCACACTACCCCTTCAAATCCCTCTGTTGTATTTGAATTCTATAGTTCAGAATCATGTCACACACACACCTGCTTCACAGGGCTCCCACTGCCCTCAGAACAAAAGCCACTCAACTTATCATAGCCTGCAAGGTTCCAGTATGATCTGGTCCCTGCCATCCCCCCCAACGCTCTCTGCCATGCAGTCACACTCAGTACATATTGAGATGCCCAGAGTTCCCTGCATACACCATGCTGTTTCTCATCCACATGCCTCTATGTACAGCATCACCTCCTCCCAGAAGGTCCTCCATCTCATCCCCAACAGAATCCCTCATTAATTCCTACTCAACTATCAAGATCCTGTCTTGGGAGCACCTCCCGAAGAAAGCTTTCCATGTCCACGACCAGCCCTCACCCCAGGCAAGGGTATGTGCACTGACCTTCAGTCTTTACAATACCCACAAAGGTGGGCACCACTTGTAAATGAGAAAACTGAGGCACAGATAGGCAAAGGCAACTGCCCCAGGCTGCGATTCAACTGAGGTCTGTGTGACACCAGAGGCCCAGCTGTTAAAGAGAATGTTCATCTGTTGCGGTGAACTGGGATTGGGACACAGGAGGGGAAAGGATGCTGCCACTAGACCCCATCCTGGTGTGTGAGAGGAGAAAGTGGAGAGAATAGAAGGAGAAGCATCACCACACAGATTTGGATGCAGGAGCAGTTGGCCATGGAGTTGACTCCATGTGGCCAGGACCGAGAGCAGTGATTCCCATCCTTCAGACAGTCTCCGCATTAGCTGTGCAGATCACAGCCCCAGGCCAAACCCCAGCCCTTGAGTGTTTCCCCAGCTCACTTTTCAGTGGTTCTACGGTGAAGCCATTAGAAGGGCTCCTTGCCCAGAGAAGAACAAGCATCAAGCCATGATGTGGGTGCCAGAAACGAGACTCAGTGAAGCAAGACGAAGACCCAGATAGCAACAAACCTTGCGCCTCCCTGAGGGAATAGTCTCACCTTTATTCTCAATCCATACTTTTGTTTTTCATTGTACCTTTTCTGATGAAAAGGGGAGATCCCAAGGGCTGAGATGGAGGGAAAAGCCAAAACACAAAAATGGGGAACATGTAAGTTACGGAAAGGCCACTAGTCAAAAGTCCAACAGGTTTAATTCCTGTGTCTGATTCAGCCATCCATGGGCTGTGTGATCTTGAGTAGGTCAGATGCCCTCTCTGAGCTTCAGCTTCTGCCTCCATAAAATGGGCAGAGGGTGAGTAGACGATGCTTTTGTTCATCCTTTCAACAGGTTGAGTTCTCCACAAGGATCTGGAGATCAAGTGATGGCCAAGACAAGGCTGTTGCTCTCAAGGAGCTTACAACCTGGAGCAAGAGGAAAATATCAACTAGAAGAATTAATAACCAAGTGGAGTAAGCAAGGGGGAGAGAATTAGGGGCTGAAGCTGGAGGGCGACACAGAGACAGAACTTGGAGGATTTTGTTCCTAAGGACTGTGAAGCCCTGTATATGTCACCCCTACACTTCCTTTGTTCCTGCATTAATAAAGGAAGCATCACTCAGTGGTCAGACCCCTGATCTCCAGTGCAAGATGCTGCTCTCCCCCAGACTCTGCATCCAAGATGGTGCCTCCTATTCCATTGAGTCCAGCAACCCAATCAGCCCCTTCCACTGCCACCTCCACCCCACTGCATTCTGAGTCCTGCAGCTTCCATTTTGCCCATTTTTCTCTCTGCACTTCTTGCCTTTCATTTCTGACCAAACTTCAGATGATGGGAACACTGATAAATTAATGATTGTAATTAATAAAAATTGACTCTGTGCTAATAAATTATTATGAAATGGCCTGTCAGGTTTTTTAATGAAATGCAAAAAGCTGCAGTAATGAGATGAGTGTGTGCACTTTTTTCAGTCAAGACGTGAAGAAATACATCCATGGGGGTATTCGGTTTTATAAGGAAAGAATCCAGGAGAAGAAAAGCCCGACTGTAGCAATGCTTAGAGGGAAGAGGAGGAATTACCACTCTATGTGTACCTAGTATGCTAGACACATAGCCTATGTCGTTTTATTTTATCCTATTAGTCCCATGAGGTAGATACTATTATTGCTCTCACTCTTACTGATGAGGAAACAGGCCCAGAGAGGGTAAGCAGTTATCCTAGGTCACCCAGTAATTATGTTATAGATCTTGGATCAAGCCTAGATATTCTGGATTCCAGACCCATCCCAAGCTCAATTATACCACTCAATTATACCACCTTTCAAAAACTCAGGTTTTAGAAGCAAAGGGCATGAGTGCAAGAGTCTGATTCATTCATTTGACTTTGTGACCTGCAATAGGTTCTTAACCTCTCTGAGCCTCAGCTGAGTCATCTATTTAATGGAGACAATAATACTTTTTTTTAAATAAATGTATTTATTTTATTTATTTATTTTTGGCTGTGTTGGGTCTTCATTGCTGCGTGCAGGCTTTCTCTAGTTGCAGTGAGTGGGGGCTACTCTTCGTTGCGGTGCGCGGGCTTCTCATTGTGGTGGCTTCTCTTGTTGCGGAGCATGGGCTCTAGGCGCATGGGCTTCAGTAGTTGTAGCACGTGGGCTCAGTAGTTGTGGCACACAGGCTTAGGTGCTCTGAGGCATGTGGGATCTTCCCGGACCAGGGCTCGAACCCGTGTCCCCTGCATTGGCAGGCAGATTCTCAACCACTGCGCCACCAGGGAAGCCCAACAATACTTCTTTGATATGTTTTCGTGTGTGTACAGATAAGATTGAAGCAAGATGATGTATGTGAACACACGTAGCTCTAAGCATCCTTCTTCTCTTCTTCCAAGAGTTTGGCATAAGAACTTCTGTCCCTGAGCAGTTGAAGCGTTACAAGAAATGGGGTCCAATGTCAAGGAGAGGAGGCATGGTAGCATTCTCATTCACGTCCCATCCCAGCTCTATGGAATGTTTAATATTACAGGGTTGTCCCAGTTCTTTGTAAACTATAGCTATGAATGTAAAACAACCAATTTTTACAACAGAATTGTTTAACTCTGCACCAATTAAAAGTATCTGTTATTAAAAAAGGTAATTATGCTGTAATTAGTTTGACACAAGACATTAAGCAGATTATTATCAAAGCCAGGGAAATAGTAACTTCAAAGCAATTTCCCCTCTTGAAAGAGACATTTACATGCCGCCATTGGAACATGATCCTCACTCGAGGCACTTTTTAATGCAGGGAAATGTGGTTCCAAACTCTTCCAAGCAGCTTGGAGCTTTATGGCAGGGAAAGCCCGCATTACAAATGAACTTGAGTGGCTGGGCTGCAGAAATCCTTCCCAGGAAACCCATATTCTGGGTCGGGGACTGGCTGGCCAGGATGGAGCCTGGGCCAGAGCAAATAATAGGCAGACGATACTTACTGATACCACCAGGAGAAGGGCTAAAGAGAATGCAGTCGGCACCCAGATGTGCCAGGCACCATGTTTGGATTTTTCACTATTCTGTGAGGTAAGGATGAGACCCCATTTGTGAGGGAGAGAAAATAGGTTACTGAGTACTAATGTGGCAAGGAGGGGGAAGGTCAAATGTCTCAAAAGGCACTTCCCCCAGCGATTTTGTTATTCAAAATATATATCAAATCAAGTCACTTTTATTTCTCCTTAGCAACCTTTCAGGAGATTTCTCATTCCAGAAGGCCCTGATCCTTTCTCTCATTGGTTCCTTGTGTTCTCCTTTCCATGTCCTTTTCCCATTGCCTCTTCTCTCACCTGTCAGATTCCTAGCGGAGGCACCGATGAACAAGCATTCTAAGGAGTAGCTCAGCCCCGTCAGCCACTAATGTTTCAGGACCAAGGTCAGCGACACTGCTCTCGCTAATCCTCAACAATTAGCTCCACCTGTGACTGAGGTCCCGTCTCTGCCACTTATCAGCTCTGTGACCTTGGATGAGGTATGTTAACCTCTCTGAGCCTCAGTTTCCTCTCTTCTAAAATTGAATAATAAGAGCACCTAACAAAGAATTATTGCGAAGAATTCATGTCAAATGTTTAGCAAGGAGCCTGGCACACAGTAAGTTCCCAATAAATGAGAACTATTATTATTATTAGCCTATATCTCCTGAATACTGTCCTGTGTGCTTCCATTAGTCAGTAGAGCTCTGCTCTCTAAGAGACAGAAAATATAGCTATAAATGTAAGGCAGGCAAAGGGGCTAAACCAGATGGTTCAAGAAGTAAACTAGATCTCACCCCTCCTGAAGCTACACAAATAACAGTGTTTTGTTTTTGTTTCTTTTTTTTCCTAGCCAGCAAAATGTGAAGCTTCTTTTCTCTGGATAGCCTTGTAATAGTATTATCACAGGGACATTTACTGAGCATTTATGCTTTACCAAGCTCTACATGAAGCATTTCATATCAGTTATGTCACTCAAGAATCTCAACCACTCTATGAGGCAGACAACATTATATAGCATAAACTTTATCCATTTTGCTGATGAGGAGACTGGGGCTCAGAGAGGGGAGATAACATGCCCTGCCACCCGCTTGGTAAGTGGCAGAGCAAGGATTTGAACCCAGGTCTCTCTGACACCTAGCCCATACCCAAGATGCTTCCCTGTCCTCCCAAATAACATAGGTGGAAAAGAGAGACAAGTAATTAGAAGCAAGCTGAAAGTACCAGGCACCTAATAGGTGCTTAGAAAATATTTGTCCTCCTTAATACTCAGTTTCCCCATTTTTCAATTCAGGGATTTGGACTGGTCTTCTCTAAGAGTCCATTGATTCGGCAGATCCCAGAGCCTCCCTTCTCACTGGCTGTCACCCTGAGGCCCCACCTGTGTTCTCAGAGCCCCTACCTGAGCCTCCTGCCTCCCCTCAAAGGCTCTGGAATCCAGGAAGAGCTGGAGGAGCTGCTCCTGGCAGTGGGGCCTCAAGCCCATCCTGTCGTTGCCATGACAACAATGCCGGCATCAATCTTCTTCAAGCCCCTCTTTACAGCTCTGCCTCTCTCCCTCTCCTGTCATGTCTGTGCCTGCTGGGTGCCCCTGCAGTAGGATTCAGGGTGTGGGGGGAGGACCAAGCGTGCGTGCAGCGATGGGGCAAGAGGGAGAAGCAGGAAAAGGAGGAGGCTCAGGACTGAGGTGGACCAGACGCAGTAGGGAGCCGGGAGGGAACCCTGGATCCCCCACCAACCTCATTTCTTATTCTCTTCCTTTTCCTTTATGAGCATATAATTCACATCAGGTATTGTACTAAGCTTTTCACATACATTATCCCCATTTAAAGTTCAGCTTAGGTATAAACTTCTAAGACTATCATCCCCCACTACAAGGGTTAATACTTCCCACACTTCCTCATGCCTCCTGCAAGTCATAGCAATTATCATACCATTTCACTTTAATTAATATATTGGTTATCATAATGGCTTTATGAGGCTGAATCTACTTTAGTCTAATGTTGCCTATTATTATCCCCATTTGCCAGCTGGTAAACTAAGGCTCATGGAGGTTAAGCAATTTGCTCACAAACAAGTGGCCCAACCACCACTGAAACCCATCTCAGCTCGACAGCAAAACTAAAGTCTTTCCACTGCACCACGAGGCCTCAGGAATTGACTTGACTAAGGGGACCAAGAGATACTTATGTGTTTAGCTGTTGATTTGCTTTGTGAGTTTGCCCAAGGTCATGGACTGGACACCAGCAGAGACTAGTCAGCTTGGCCTGTGGCCTCAGGATGCTCCCTAGACCCTAGCCCTCTACTCAAGATGCAGGCTTCTCTTCTCTGAAGGGAGAAGCAAGTGAATTGGGGTGACCACCATTAGGTCTGAGGTCTCAAGAACATAATGTGAGGTGCACATTCACAGAAAACCACTCCAAGAGCTTCAAGTGAGCTACAAAAGTGTCCCCCCTGCCCCTTCCCCCCACACACAGTCTGTATCCTCACAAGAAGGTCACAGCTGGAAGGATGCTTATGTGTCATCTCTCCCCACACCCATCACATGGACTGGAAAAATGAGACCCAGATCACATTAAGAACAGGTCCAAGATCATTTTTCCATTAGTGAGAGGCAGAGCCATGACTTTAACCCAGTATTCGTGATCCCTAGTCCAGAATTCTTTCTTCCAGTCCCTCGTTAGAGCAGCCAAACACAGCTAGGCTAGTAGGCCTGGGATTCAATCCACCTGTGGCTTTAACAGAAAAGAACACGTTGCTGGCCAGGAGCTGTGCTACATGTTTGATGTCCATTAACTCAATTTGCAACACACCACAAAAGAGGCATGATGATTAAACTCATTTGTCAGATGATGAAATGGGACCTGAATGAGTTTCCTATTGCTGCTGTGATGAATAACCACATACATAGCGACTTCAAACAACACAGACTTATTATATTATAGTTCTGGAGGTCAGAAGTCTGAAACGGGTCTCGCTAGGCTAAAATGAAGGTGTCAATGGGGCCGCATTCCATCTGGAGACTCTAAGGGAGAACCAGCTTCCTTGCCTTTTAAAGCTTCCAGAGGCTGCCTCATTCCTTGACTCATGGCCCCTTCCTCCATCTGCAAAGCCAGCAATGTCAGGCTGATTCCTTCTCATGCTGCCATCTCTCTAGTTCTCTCTCTTCTGCTTTTACGAACTCCTGTGATCATACTGGGCCCACTGATATAATCCATGATGATCTCTCCATCTGAAGGGCAGTGGAATTGCATGCTTAATTCCATATGCAACCTTAATTCTCCTTTGCCATGCAACCTAAGTCACAAGTCCACAGGGTGGTGAAGATGAGTTTCCAATCCTCAAAGGAGGCCAGTGATGATGAAGGTCAGGAAGCCAGGCATCCAAGCCAACAGTCAGAGGTGGGGTGGGGATCGGGGTAAAAGCCTGCTTCTGCTGAGTGTTAGAGGGAAAGCCTACTGCAGGGTAAGAATTCTCAGACCTTCCCCAACCAGCTGCATCTCTTGACCTCCCCATTCCATATACTCCCTGCTCCTGCCACTGAAATTTTCCCTGACCCACAATACAACTGGTTTCCTCATGGCTCCATGGCTTTGCATGTGCTGTTCCTGCCTTCATGACTTTCCCACTTTTCTCTGACTAATGGATTCCATCTTATCTTCCAAGTTTCTTCTGTGATGCAAGTGACATGTGGTTTCTTTTAACCACATCTTTCCCTTCTCTCTCACTTCCAAGTTTAACAGTTATCAACACAGATAGTTCAACCAATACATACTTCCACTTGGGTTAGGAACCACTGTCGTTACATTAGAAATTTCTGGTGTGATTCTAAAGACACAGAACTTTCTTTGAACGTAAATTTTCAGCCAGTATCCATCCTAGACTCAGAAAACGTAAGTTACTGTCTGACAAAGACATGGCACAACATATTCCTGTCTCAGAATGTTTCTAAAATTAGACTGAATGTTGTGTTCACCGCCACAGCTAAAATCAAAAGGATGGATTCCTCTTAGGAAACCAATCCTAAAATGTTTCCTCTCCTGGCAGTCAGAAAACTCACTCTCGATTTGTACTACTGTGGTCCTTGTAATTGCTTTTCACAATTACACTGTGACTACCCTTCACCTTGGAGGAAATATGAGAAATGCTGACCTCACTCCGAGTCACTTCCCGTCTCAGCTCCAAGACCTGTAAATACTTCCAGCGAGAAGAGAGCCAACCCAGCAAAACTGTGCTGAACCCTTACGGGTTGAAGAAGGGCATTGTTAGCAGAGGGAGGGCGAGGCTCTGATGAGTCAACGTAGAAGACCTTGTGTCCCCCATCCCTCATTTTCTGTTTTCCCGCTGGCCCATCCAGATTGCATCTAAAAGAAGAAAGAAGCCTTTGCTTACAGGAGTGTATGGAGTAATCTGAATGCCAAGGATTTAATTGGTGGCCACTTCCACTCAGACCTAAGTAATTTTGGAATGACTGGAATCCTGCAAAAACTGGAGTGCCTCTCATGTTGACAGCTGGAAAACTTAAATATTGAAATTTCCATTAATTTTCTCCATAGAATGCTGTACCCCCCTACCCTGATTTTAAGTCCTGACACCTCCACTTGCAAATTGCTTCCCCTCCTCAGGCCTCAGCTTTCTTCTCCCCAAAAGGGAGAATCACAACAATTCCTGCATAGGGATGTCAGGGTGAGTCAAGGAAGTAATATAAGACTTAGCATAAAGGAATGCTTCCTCCCCAGCCAAGGTGGAACACAGGAATCTTACTGTCCTACCTCCGCCCCCCACAGAGTTCAGCCAGCACCCGGTCCTCTGAGGGACAGGAGGAAATGAAAGGCAGAACAGGCCAGTCACTAAAAGTCAGTGACTCGTCCTGAGGTTTGCTTTCTGCCATGTTGCCAACCAGCTGTGTGACCTTGAGAAAATTGCTTACCCTCTCTGAAAGCCATTTTCTTGTAATGTGTACAAGTAAATCTACACGACCCCACAGAGTTTTAAGGATCAAATGATTTAGCATGTCAAAATGTTTTGAGAACCAGCACAGCCTCCCACCCTGAAGAAGTCATGAGTGACCAATAACAGTGTCAATGTACTGCCTTCCAAAAGTATCTTAAAAGAGGGCTCAAATGGGGCACTTGAAACTTCCTAAAGGAACTTCTATGTAATAACAGTGAGATTTGGGCTGTGAAGAAGGTGGGAGAGAGGGGCATATATGGGGACAGGAATTTAGCACCTCTTATCACATGAGGTTTGTGCATACCTTCTCTTCCCGGTGGTCACCATGGGCCAAACACCAAGTCCGCTCCAGCCCCTTCCAAAGATCCCCTTGAACGTCAGCATCCACCCACATTCGCAAGGAGTTTGGCCCCAGGTGAATGCTAGAGTCAGCTGGGGGCAGGGAACTTAATACAAAATACCAAGGCTCAGTTCCTACCCTGCCCCCATATTCTTGAATTGGTCTGGAGCATTAGTTCTCAACTTGGGGTGATTTTATCCAGGAGTCCTTTTTGGTCATCATGAGACTAGGGCATTGCTGCCAGCATCTTCAGGATGGAGCCCAGGGATGCTGCTCAACGTCCCTCAATGCGCACAGCAGCCCCCGACCACAAATAATTATTCAGCCCAACACGTCAATAATGGTGAGCTGGGGAAACCCTGGTCTGGGGTGAGGTCCAGGCATTGGTATGTTTGGAAAGCTCTTCAGGTGATTCTAATGAGAACCACCGGGTAAATCAAACGCTCAGCAATCAGCCTTGGGGAATCAGAGTCTTTTAGATGAAGCCTCTATAATCAGCCAGCTGTTATTAAATCATCAATAGCTGTGGCCAAATTAAACCCAGAGTTGAGAGTGCTTCAAGCACTGACCTATCCATTCTTTCTAGGGCAACCAACCATCCAATTTTTCCAGGACAAAGGGAGTTCCCGGGATATGAGACCCTTCAGATTCCAATAAAAATTCCTCAGTCCGGGGAACACCTGAGACGTGTTGGTCACCCTCATTTCTGCCTCTCTCTTGTTTCCTCCACTATCCATCTGTCCATTATTTATTGAGTTTGTACAACATGCCAGGCCTATGCAAACACTTTACCCACATCAGCTCATGTCATGCTCAGAACCCTAAGAGGCAGACGTTATGATCATTCCACGGGGGGACTTCCCTGGCAGTCCAATGGTTAAGACTCCGAGCTTCCAATACAGGGGGCACAGGTTCGATCCCTGGTTGGGGAACTAAGATGCCACATGCCGCATGGCATGGCCCCAGGAATCCAGAGGTTAAACTGCTTGACCACAGAGGCCCCTCAGAGAGTTAAGTGTTAGAGTCAGGACTCGAACCCTGGTCCATGGACTTCGTGGTCCTCACCACGAGACCACACTGTCTGTCTCCTTTGTGGAGTGACTGGATTCCCATTATGGGCTCAGGGATGCAAATCCCCACATGGCAGGAATGCCACCTCCAGGTTTTGCAGAACTTCTGCCATTTCTATTGACCCCATCTCACTGTCTTTTATTTCCAGGTTTGGGCCCAGCCAATTAAAAAGAAAAGAATGAAGGCCCTGAAGATGACCTGCAGCCAAAACTGATTAACAAAGGCCTTTCAGGGTTACTGCAATGCCTCAGACTTGCAGGTGAATGAAAGAGCAAAGAAAGCCATCTTGGTTCCCCTTTCCAGTCCTCCTGCAGCTCACATCACAGACGATGATCTCCATGGTACAGAGAGGGAAACTGAGGCCAGAGAGGTGAATGCCAAAGGCCATCTTCCCGGTAAGGGGCGACTCTGGTGTTAGAGCCCACGTCTGTTTCCTCCAATGCCCGTGCTTCTGGCATTTTATTCCACGACGTGTGGGGAAGCCTGACTTCTCGCTGATTTAACAGCCCCGCTTGGGCAAAGCGCCCCTAACAAATCCCAGAAGATTGGCTCTGGGAGGTGTTCGTGTTGTGCAAACAGCATTACACATGTCCTGGGCTTTGCAGCATCGTTTCAAATATTGACGAGGCCCATTAAAGAATTCCAAGACAACAGGCTGCCTTAAGTGGAGCAGGTTCTGAGTTCAGAATGGCTAGTGTGATAATAGACCACAGGGCCGTCCGGGCGCCAGGCGGCCACGTGCTCAGCCCATGTGCACGGAGTACTCTGCACACCCGTGTGCATGCACCTGCCATCCTCTGCAGACCTCACCTCACCCCCTCCCCACAAGCGCCCGCCGAGGTGCGAACCCCACAGTGCCCTGTGCATTTCTATGAGGTGATATTTTATTAAATAAACAAACTGGAGCCATTGCGGTAGATTTATGAACAGTTCCTCAAGTCTCACTTGTTCGACCCACTGCAGATTTACGGCCCTGCATTAACCTCGTGAGCGCTCATAACGTTTACTAAGATAACGTTGGCAGGAGGGAGAAGGGGTTTTTATAGCCGGGTAATAATTACGAAATGCAGGCAGTGCTCTGCTCAGGAACCTGTTTATTAGTTATGCCGGGTGCGTGGTCAACGGTGGGGTCGCACATTCCACGCAGGTGGAGATCAACTCCTTCCGGCAAGCTGGCTTTACCTCCATGGCTCCTCTAGAGTCTAGTTTACACTTTTAAAGAATGTGTCACCAGTGTGATTGGGCAGCAATCTTAGAATGCACCGAAGGGACGGCTACTCAGGTGACCCTCGACTCACACCTTCCCCGCCTCTCCAGAGAGTGGACCCCAAGTGCACCCTTAGAATCTGGGGAGGCGGGGTGCTGCCCCTGGAGAGAGGTTGGTCCCCTCGGATGCAGCATCTCTTTCCCCTCAGAGAACAAGTGAGTGGGTCTTCAGGCTCTTTCTTGCAAACGATTTTGCTCAGTGAGAAGGAAGAAATGCATCCCCTTACACATCCAATGCATGGTGGCATTGGATGCTGAAGGGGAATTGGGAAAGACAGGGTCCTGCAAAATGCTCAGGAAATATGAAGGGGATAAACAATAGAGAAGTATTAGTAATAAGAACTGCAACAATGTGGCTGCATATAAGAACCAAGAGGGGTGGGGGTTTAAAACTGCAGATGCCTGGACCCAACAAATTAAACTTGACCTTCAAGGGATGCCATGGACATAGTGTCTTTCCAAACTGCCCAGGGATGCAGATGCACAGAAAGGCTTTAGGACCAGCGGATCCACCCTACAAAGTGCTTCCCTATTATTATGGCCTCGCTTGATGCTCAGAGGGTGGGGTTCACAAACCAGCAGCACCCGTCTCACCTGGAAGCTAGCTGATAATGCAGAATCTCAGGCCCCATCCCTGCTTGCTAAATCAGAATCTGCAACCAGGGCTTCCCTGGTGGCGCAGTGGTTGAGAGTCCGCCTGCCGATGCAGGGGACACGGGTTCGTGCCCCGGTCCGGGAAGATCCCGCATGCCGCGGAGCGGCTGGGCCCGTGAGCCATGGCTGCTGAGCCTGCGCATCCGGAGCCTGTGCTCCGCAACGGGAGAGGCCACAACAGTGAGAGGCCTGCGTACCGCCAAAAAAAAAAAGAATCTGCATCCAACAAGACTCCCGCGTGATTCCTAAGGATTCAAGCGTGAGAAGCGCTACAATGTAGCATTTGAACCTCAGCAATTCCACTCCCCCTCCACAAAGTAGGGAGAAGAGGTGCTGGTTGGCTTCCCCATTTTGCAGGGGAAGAAACTGAGGCTCAGAGAGGTTTAGCCACCAGCCGGAGCTCACACAGAGCCAGGACCGGAGGCCAGCTGCGCATGCGCGCTTTCGTCCTTTGGCATCTCAAGCTCACACACAACACCGCCACCGACGGGAGAAATCTAGCACCGTGGCAGGTGTTTGTGGGCAGGAGCTGAAAATGAGAGCAGGAAGAGAGGGGCGCCCTGGGGAAAGGGCTCTGTGAGTACTTGTCAATTAGTCACCCGACCTACTGCAGCTGGCAGAGTGGGGCCGTCTCCCCGCCGCCGCCTCTGCCCTCTCTCCCTTCCCCTTCCAGAGCCTCCTTGAGATTTGAAACTCAAACAAGAGGGTATGAATAATGTAGCGCGACTGCTCCTCTCGTCTCCCCCAATCCTCAGAGGGTGAGCAGGGCTCCTTGTCTGCCTCATTAGTGGCCGTTCAACCATTTGATTTCGGTAAGAAAGAGTGTGCCTTCCTCAGAATTTTCATACCTATTTGCGTCACCGGAGTCAACACTGAATTTTTGAATCCACATGAAATTTTAATGGGGCGATCTGCATACTGCACGCTCTCTCCGTCTTGCCTGCCGCCCCAGCCGGGGTCCTGACGGGCAAGGAGAGGGGCTGAAGACAGACGAGTTACAGAAAAATGGGTGAGAACCTAGTGGATGCAGAACTTGGAGCCTGGGTGGGGCAGGGGGCCATGGGGGGGCCACCAAGGGTAGAGAGGGTCCGTCCAACTAAGCTCCCTGCACCCAAGGTGAGCAGCTTCCAATTTCAGGTTAAGGGTTAAATGGACTCTGGAGCCCATATGCTTCACTATTTCCTGGCTGTGTGACCCAGGGTGAGTTGCTTTACCACTCTGAGCCTCAGTTTGCTCATTTGTAAAACAGGGATTGTAACAGAGAGTTGTTACAGGAATTAAATGAAGTAATCCAGGTAGATCCCTTAGCCCAGTGCCTGGAACATAGTAGGCACCCAATGATAAGTAGACATTTTTTTTTTTTTCCCGGTACGCGGGCCTCTCACTGTTGTGGCCTCTCCCGTCGTGGAGCACAGGCTCCGGATGCACAGGCCCAGCAGCCATGGCCCACAGGCCCAGCCGCCCCGCGGCATGTGGGATCTTCCCGTACCGGGGCACGAACCCGTGTCCCCTGCATCGGCAGGCAGACTCTCAACCACTGCACCACCAGGGAAGCCCCCAACATTATTATTATTAATAATAATATTATTAGTGTTCCTCCTCTCCCCCAACACATATGGCTGGAATTTTGTACTTTGCAGAACATGATCAAGTCTGCTTTTTTTCATCTGTACTTTGGATTTGGTAGCAGAGAGACCTGGGTTGATCCTAACTTCACCTCTTACAAACAATACAAGCAGAGGAAGTGACTTCATCTCCCTAAGGCTCAGCCTTCTCACCACTGTAATGGGGAGAATAAACCACACCTTTTAGGATCATTGCCAGGACTCAGTAGGAAATGTATGTAAGATGCCTATCCTTATGCCTCACATGGGGCAGGCACCACACACAGTAGGGAGCTCTTGATTCTAAGCACATTTTTTTCATATGTTAGCACCTCTGAATTCAGGGTACATCTTGTCATTGTGACAGCATCTTAGATTTGATGAAATATGATGATATTATTTCAATTGAGGGCATTTATTGAGCTCTTGCTCATGTGCTGGGCATGTGCTAAAAGCTGCAAAGGAGCTAGCTCATGTAATCCTTGCAATAATCCAGAGTGACACGTGTTATTTCTAAACATGCTTTGAGGATGGGGGATGGAGCCCCAGAGAGGTGATGCAGCCTCCACTGGGTGGCACAGCTGGTGAAGGGGGAAGCCCAGGTTTGCATCACAGCATTCCTAGTCTTGGGAGCTGTGTTCTGGCAGCTCTGTCCCATCCTGATTGGACAGCTACGGAGAGGGAGCGCCAGGGAGTTGGAGCATCTGCCCAGAGCAGTATGCCCAGTAAGTGCAGAGCTGGGATTGGAACCCAAGCCCATGAGACCACAAATGCCAAGCTCTCTCTGCTCGGACCACACCACGGCAATAAGACAGATGGAGCAGTCCCTTCACTGACCAGCTTCAGTGCAGTTCAGGACACCTTGCCAGAGCCTGGAGATCTGCTTCTAATTCCCAAGTGTCTCACAAGTGGCTCCATGTCTCCAAGCCTCACTTTTCCACCTGTACAATGGAGGTGACAACTCCAACCTCAAAGTATTGTGAAGATTAAAAGGAGTGATGCATAGAAAGGGGCTCTGTAAGCTATAGGAAGCCCTCAAAATGCAAGTGGTGATTGAGGACAGAAAAAGGCAGGGGTGCCTGAGAGCTGGAGCGAGCTGGGGGCAGGACCCTGGGGCTGGAGAGAACAACAAAGTGGTCTCTACTCCTTTTCACACCACTGCCCTCCTTCCTATGGGGTGCCCAGTACGGAAGCTCCCCCGGCCCCACCTGACACAGAGATGGGAGTGAAATGAAACACAGCCCCCAGCCCACCCCCTGCTGCCCAGTATTTCTCACCCGGTATAATGAAATGGAAGGAATTTCTGCTGAGAAGCGTGATTACTAACCTGCCAAGATGAGTAAGAAAAATCAATTCAGAGAGTGCGGGAGGATAGGGACTCAGCAGAATGGGGAGGCACTGTGGGGAGAGGGCAGGAGGGAGAGACAGAAGGAGAGTGACCAGGAGGGGAGAGAGAAGGACAGACAGACAGACAGACCACAAGTCCTGTTCAGTGACGACAGACTTCAGGAGGATTTATCCTCAATCCTCTCCTGCCATTTCTCTCTTCAGTGGTAAGAAAAGAAGATTAAGGAAGTAGGTTCAAGAGGCAAACAAACGTGTGCTTCACACAGAGATTCAGTGGGTGGGGACTGGGACCAAGGTCCTGCATTTCTAACCAGCTCTGGGGATGCTGATGCCACTGCTCTGGGGACTAGACTTGGCTGGATATAGAAACAGTCAACGGGACAATTCATGAATTGACACCACAAATCTTTCCCAAGTGCCTACTGTATGTTTGCAAACAGAGAGCCTAACCTTACCAAACACACAGTAGGCCTGATTGAATGTTACTTGAGCGAAGTGTTCAAACAGTAATTAATTGTTTTATGGAAGTGAAATCCACATCACATAAAATTAACCATTTTAAAGTGTCCAATTTGGCGGCGTTTTGTATATTCCCAATGTTGTGCAACCATCATTTCTCCCTGTTCTAAAACATTTTGATCACCCCACAAGGAAACCACTTCCCATTCCCTCCTCCCCAGATCCTGGCAACCACCAATCTTCTTTCTGTTTGTATGGATTCGCTTATTCTGGATATTTCATATAATACGTGACCTTTTGTGTCTGGCTTCTTTCACTTAGCATTAGATAAGTACTTATACACAAACATTCATAGTAGCGTTATTCACAATATCCAAAAAGTGGAAACAACCCAAACATCCATCAACTGATGAACAAAATGTGGTCCATGTTTACACAATGGAATATTATTCAGCTACAAAAAGGAACAAAGTACTAATACATTCTATGATGCGGATGAACCTTGAAAACATCATGCTGTATAATTAAGTTTTAAACAATGTTTCTTGCCCTTATGGCTCCTCAATGACCTAATCCAAGTGTCATCACTTCCCACTCCAAATAAATATAGCTGAGCATCCATGACAGGTGGGATGCTGGACACATCAGAGTCGAAGTTCAATCAGACCAAGATTAGCACTTGGCTCCTTACTGATTTGCCCTATGACCTTAGGCAAGTCCCTTCCTTTCTCCAAGGCTTGGATTTCTCACCTGTAAAATGGGATTCAAGATTTCTCACTGGGTTGGCCCAAGAGCTCCATTAGGTGAGGGTGAGAGCTCTGGGCAAACTGCAGAACTGGATGAGAGTCAGTTACTGTCACCATGGGTTGAATAAGGGGGAACTTCAAAACTGTCCGCCAACTGCAGAGTTTGGGAGGCAGGACACCAGTGATAGAAAGAGAATTTCCAACACAAGTAGAGTGATGGTCGTAACAGAGGATCACAGGGAGTGGCTGCAGTCACATAAAATCCAAACTCCTGCCCACGACCCGTCAAGCACATCTGACCCAGCACTGTCCCCCTCTCGGACTTTGGCTGGACCCTAGGATGCATCCAGCGTAACTCCCTCATTTCATACGTGAAGAATCAGAGACCCAAAAAAGAGGAGCAATTTGCCCAAAGTCTAACAGAGACTTTCATTTGTTATTGACTTCCAGTTCAAATGGCGGATTGAACACACCCCTTTAATATATTTCCCTCTACAAAACCCAATAAAATTGCAATAAAGGAAATTTTCAAGGCATAAACATCTAAGGACAGGGCGCATTGAGGAAAAGACAACAGCCATAAGGTTTAGAAATTGGAAAGAAGGTGGAAGAGGGTCATTGACTTAGCAGATCCAACATCGCTGAATCTGAAGCCAGCAGTGGGGATGCTGGGGACCAATCCAATTGGAACCCATTCTTTATGGCATCCAATTAGCTTTCCTTTGTCAGCTTCTCCATACAGACCCAGAATAAGATGAATGCGGCTCCCCAGACCATGCCCTCAAGTAGCATATGATTTTTGGGGGCAACAGAGAGCAAAGCAAACAAGGCAATGTGAAAAGTCCTTCAATAAAGATATATAGATACAGATATATAGATATGGCAGAAGATTCCCCAAAGAAGGAGCAATCAACTCTTTTTGCAAAGATAGAGGGGTGACGGTTGCAAAGGACAGAGGAGTTAGAGCCAGTTACTGAAGAATGACCAAGAGGAGAAGGAGGAGGAGGACACTTCCAGCTGCAGGAACAGCAAAAGCAGATAGAGTAAGAATATGAGAGTTTCAGAGATTGAAAGTGACTCAGAGAAGGTGAGACAGAGACACCCTCAGGTGCCAGATCTTGATGGACCTGATAAGCTAGAACTCGAGGGTCCTAGGGAACCATTGAAAGATTTAGAGCAGTGGAGTGACAAGTTTCCAAAAGATCACTCTTATGAGGGCGGAATAGAGGAGTCACTAGAATTCCCATTTATGTCTCAAATTCCCCTTCTTCATTGTTTCTTCCACATGCTTTAATTGAGCACCTACTGTGTGCACAGCCCCATGCTGGGTACCTGAGACCAGGGGTCAGTATCCTCACTCACTCACACACACACACACACACACACACACACACAAGCACAGCATGATCAGTACAGAGCAGCAGTAACTGGGACCCATCTCCATCTGCCATCTCCTGTTGCTTGGAAAAGACGTCCCACCAAGTGTCAAATGTGTACCTACCGGCCGGCAGGCACACTCACATAAAAGTCTCTGAAAAAAAATGGATTATATTCATTCTCTTAACCTCACCCCAACCCGAACATAAATTGTCTCTGTTTATAACACTTCTGGCATTTTGTGCATTTTGCTGAGTGACATAAAATGACAATAAATTTCGGCCCCACCAGCAGAAAAGCACCTAAAATGCCACATGTCACTAATATTGACAGGTTCTAAAAGTAAAACTTGGAAATGGTTCAGGCGACATAAATTAAAATAAAAATATATACTTTGTCCTTGAGAGAGAATCAGCTAAAATTAAACCTCCGTGTGGGAGGGATGTCCAGGAATGTGAGGGAGAGAAATACCAGGAATGCCTGTTTCAGAACAGAGTCCCAGATTGGGAGGCTGAGGAGGACCCAAAGGAAACCCAAGCCAGACCCCTGATAGAAAAAAGAAGGACTATTCTTTTCTTTTTTTTCTTTTTTTCTTTTTTTAACATCTTTATTGGAGTATAATTGCTTTACAGTGGTGTGTTAGTTTCTGCTGTATAACAAAGTGAATCAGCTATATGTATACATATATCCCCATATCCCCTCCCTCTTGCGTCTCCCTCCCACCCTCCCTGTCCCACCCCTCTAGGTGGTCACAAAGCACTGAGCTGATCTCTCTTTGCAATGCAGTTGCTTCCCACTAGCTATCTATTTTACATTTGGTAGTGTATATATGTCAATGCTACTCTCTCACTTCGAAGAAGGACTGTTCTTTGAGCAGCACCTCTGATACCATAGCCACCACCTTCAGATGGCTGTTCAAATTTAAATATAAATTAATACATTTAAATACAAGGCTATTCGCATTTAAATTTAAATGCAATTAAAATTCAGTTTCTCAGCTGTGCAGCCACATTTCAAGGGCTCAGTAGCCACATAAGGCTAGTGGCTTTTGTATTGGACAGTGGATGGAGAACATAATCACGGAAAGTTCTATTAGATGGTTCTGTCTTGTAGCAAAAGCATCCCCGCTGCTCTCCCCAGGGCTGGAGTGGGGCGTGGGGGGGGGGGGACAACTGACACCTGTGAATTTCCTCCTCCTTTCTTCTGATTTTCTCAGCCACCTCCCCTTGATGTCCTCCTTTCCTTCTCTCTCTGGCAATCTGTCTGCCTGTCTCTCTATGGCCTCTGTCTCTCTCTACCAGTTCCCTTTTTTTTCACATTTCTCTAATACACAAATAAATCAGATCCAGAAGGCTAACTAGGACTTGAAACCAGAGTTCAAAGCCCTGCTTGACCACTTCTGAGCTGTGAGATTCAGGCGAGTGAGGACTGCATGCCCGTCCTCTGAACTGGTAATTATGGGGGGAGTAATACCTACTGTGTGTGGCTGTGAAATGAAATCACATGTTTAGTGGCATATGGTAGGTACTCAGGTGCCACGGTTTTCCTTCTTCTCCTTGAACACAAACCTTCAGACGCTTACAAAAATCTACCAGATCTATTTCAGCCTCTTCCGAACTGAAGACTCACCCAATTTTTCCTGTTTCACCTCTGGCTCCAGACCACTCATCCCTCCTCCCATGTTCTAAACGGTCCATGCACTTTTCGACCTCCCTGTTTGCCCAGCCTGGGCTGTCCTTTTCCCTTCTGTTTGCCTTTCATTAGCCTACTCCCAGCGGGGGGTCCAGCTCAGACACCACCTACCCTCCTGGGGGCCTTCACCTCGTCCTTTGCAGCTCAGACACAGGACTGGGTGATGATTGCAAGAAAGGAGGTGGGGAGAGAACCCCAGAGAAATTAAAGAGCTGGTCTGGCTCATTTCAGGCAGATGGGAACCTGGTCTCCAGCTGTGGCTGAGATGACATATCTCATTCATCCAATCAACATTTATTGGGTGCCCACTGTTTGCATGGCCCTGCCCAGCTGGATACAGAGGTGAGTCGAGCACAACCCTTTCCTGGAGGAGTCACAGCCTGATGGGGAAAGGGACCCTCCCTGGAGCAAGTACTGCACAGCATGACAAGTTCTGGCCACACCAAAGGGGCTTTCAGTCCACTGGAGAGGCTGCAGGGACGTGCGGAAATGCCCCAAGAGCGGGACGGGAGTTTGAAACCAGGAGGCAGGGGTTTGCCACAAAGAGGCTGGCCTTTGTAGGATGGACATTCCAAGGCAGGTGACAGCAGGGGCAAAGGCCAGTGAGAGCAAAACATGTTTAGAGGCCCAAGAGTCATTCAGGGGGACTGAGCTTAGGTAGAAAGAGGGAACGAAAGGGAAGATGGGGTCAGGGGAGCAGAAGGGGTCAGTAAGCTGGTTCCGGTGATGGGACTTAATCCTGAGGGAGCCACCAAAAGGCTTTAAGCAAGGGAGAGCTGTGATCTCAGCGGGACTTGAGAAATCTCTGACTGCACTGGGGCGGCTGGATGGTGTGGGGCAGTTCGGGGCTGGGACATGAATGGCGTGGGGAGGCCTGGGGGGTAGGCTGCTGCAGGGTGGGCCGTGGTAGGGACAGACAGGGCAGCCAGGAGGCAAGAGGGAGGCCCCGCCTTGGGCCGCGCCCTTCCCCCTTGACTGCTGCCGCCTCAGGCATCTAACCACCACCGCCCCCCCTCCCACCTTCCTGCCAGCCCAGAAGCCTTCTGGCTGCACAATTTGTGAAGAACATTATGTAAATGAGCTTTATGCAAATCCAGCCTCTTTCCCTGCTCGCTGGACTCCTGAACCCTAATTAACTTGCCAACGCCTCATGTTGCTGTCCCCTCTACACCAGCCCAGCCCCCAGCCCACTCCCCCAACCAAGAAATCCATCTTCAGAGGCAAGCGTGGTCTAATCGCTCCCTCATCTGGATGTGCGGGCTGTCACCCACACCGTTAACCAGCGCGAGAAGTCGGCATTTCAGCCAGTTGACGCTTCTGCTTCCGATACAGCTCCAAAATAAACGCCACATTTTCCCCCTCCTGCTTTATTTTTGCTCGCTTCGAGAACCAGAAGCGGCTCTGTTTCTGCCTCTCTCCTGCCTCTCTCAAAAGATGCACTCAGGGAAGGAGCAGGGATCTGTTGTTTTTGAAATCAGACGATCAAGGATTTAATCCGCAAGGCACTGATCGTGAACTTATTCCTCAACGTATGTTTTTGACCTAGAAAAGACCTCAGGAGCATCTCACCCAGCCTCCTGGATTCAAACACAGTGGAACCTAGGTGCAGTGAGCACCAATGACATATCCAGGGTCACACAGCAGGGATGGACTCAAATCTAACCTTGCCCCCAAGGCTGGCTTCCTTCCCCCTCCCCCACCCAGCCCAGCATCCCTTGGGTCCCAAACAGCTCAGTCTAAAGGAGCTGTTCTTGACAGTCTCGTGCCTGCTCACTTTCAAGTGCAGAACAAAGCAAAATAAAGGCTTTCCCAGGAAACATGAAGAATTGTGTTGTCAGCCAGTTCCTGCTGCTGCAGCAAATTCCCTGATGCGGCTCCAAAGGCAGAAAGGTAGGGAGGGTTGTTAGTGCCTCTGGAGCTCTGGAGGGCAGGGCAGGCACGATGTTTAAGGCTCAACACTGTAAAGTGGTTTTTAAAAGATGCGGCACAGAGGATATTCACTAGAGTCTGGTCTGACAATGCAGAGGGGGAATAAGCAGAGTGACCAATCATTCATTCATTCGATCATCATTCATTCAGGAAGTGTTGACTGCCAATAGTGCCTGGACTGGAGTGGATCCCCAAAATTCATTTCTGCCTGCAGAACCTGGTAACCCACTTGTCACCCACAAGGAGATCAAGATCACCATATGGAAGCAGCCGTCTGACACCATGTCTGTCCCAGTGGCTAAGTCTCTCTCCCTCTACCCCCAGCATCTGTGCGTATGAATTTTTAAAGGGTCCACATTTGGAAATCCCCAAACTCATCTTGTCCCTTCATTTTTGTTTCTGAACAGGAGTGATGTCTGCTTGTACTGAATCCTGAGAGGAAGTTTATCACAAAAGGAATGTGGAGTGACACAAACATAAGGTTCAAATGTTATGACCTTTGGCAAGGCATCGCTTCCAAAGCCTTGCCTACCTCACAGTTTGAAGAGGTGATTAAATGAGGAAATAGATAAATGTAAAAATATCACCTTCTCTCTGAGATAAAAGTCTGTTCACATACCCTCTATTAAAGCCATCATCAATTGCTCATTGGTGTTCCAAAAACTAAAGTAGGAAATCAGAATTCCTATAAGAATTTTATGATTAGAACTTTATTACATCAGAGACGCCATTGAAGGTGTCTTTATAAAACATGTTCGTCTAATTAGTTCAGCTCTTTGAGCCTCAAGTTTCTAGCTATAAAATGGGAATAATAAAATTAGCTACCTCATAAGGTTATAGGAAGGAAGAGTCTTAGTACTACTTAGTCTTAGTCTGAATCACAGTTAGAGCTCAATGAATCCTGGACAAAGAACACAGACATAAATATACTCAGTTATATGCAGTGACAGGGAATTCTTTAATCAATTAATTAATTTAAAAGTAATTACCTAGGTTGTCTATTAAGAAAAGTTTTCCCCCCCACACTTATGATTTGAATAGAAATACTGTGTTATATTGCTATTTCTATTTGGAAAGAAAACATATAAAAATGTTTTAAAGATTGTAGAAATTAAATGAGTTTGCTTCTTCCAACAGAAGACAAACCTATCTCTGATAATAAGCATTCAGACTGGGGTAGGTAGCAATTCTTTATATCTCATGTTCCCAAACTCTCACCTTAAGTACATAGAAGATATGTGTCCAAATGTCATTCTTCATATATTCAATGACAAATGCTAGGATATGCATGGTGCCCTTTACAATTATTACAGAGCTTTCCCACCCACTCTGCTTTGGAATGTTTTCTTGGGGGCAATGGAATGTCACTACACATAGTACTACAGTTCTAGTTCATGGCCAGCAATCAATCTCACCCTGAGACATTATTTAGTCCTGTAATGCAAGAAGATCTCATTTAGCATGCCAACTCCTATTAATTTGTAGTTGTAGCCTGAAGTACTGTGTTAAGAAAGATTCTGATGTCTTTTTTAAGATTAATGCCAAAGAGTACCTTATTGATTAGTGATGACCGCTATGGAGCTAGGTGATGGTCAGTGTATGTGTGCCTCATATTTGCTAACCCCGAGCTAGTGTAACCCCTGTGTGTGATAGTCAAAGAAGCTGAAGCTCAGAGAGGGGAACTTATTGCCAGGGTCACACAGCTGTTTAGTGGCAGAGGCCGAACTAGAATAAATATCTCCTGGCTGCATGCCCAGGTCTATTTCCTCTCCATCATGATGCATGCAAGTTCTTAATCAAGACCCAGTAGTATCTAAGAAACAATCATAATATTTGACATTTACCCCCCATATGGTTCCAAAAAGATTTTCAGCGATTACACTCCAGAAATACACACATTCAAGAGAAATGCACACGTTAAAAGAGGATTAAAATAAAATAGACAAGGTAAACAGGGGAAAGGAACCAGGAAAATGAGAATAAAAAATAAGAAGGAGCCAAGAGTAAGTTCAGCACACAAAAGTCCGTCCCTATGCAGGTGCCAGGCAACTGGTGGCTGATGCAAAGCAGGAAACAGGAATACAGGAGTTTGAAAACGGAAAATTCGGTTGTTCAAAACAAGGAGGTTTCCTTGATGTTCCTCTGGTAGAAATACCTGCATGGGTGCTCATGCCTAGGTAGCTGTGATGCAGTGCAGGACGTCCCTCAAAGACACTTCTCCAAGAAATAAAGCAATTTTGATACCACTGACTCTTGGAATGTCTCTTGGTGAAGGTCAATGATGAAATGTCAAAGTGTGGTCCAAGAACTCAGAACTTTTGGTGTCAAGGTCACCAGTGACTGCCATGTTTCCAAAGCCAGTGGTCAGGTTGCATTATTCATCTTACTTGGCCTCCTGGCTGCTTTGATACAGTTGATGGCTTCACCCTTGGTTATTTTTCTCAACTGCAGGACACCACATTCTCTTGAATTTCCCTCTATGTCAATGACAGTTCCTTCTTGATGTCCTATGTTGGGTTTTTCTCCTTTCGTCCGATGTCTGAATGTTGCAGGCTCCAAGGCTCAGCCTGCAGACCTTCTCTTATACTTATCTGTCCTCAGTTCCCAGTGATCTCATGGCTTTAAAACCATCCTTGGGCTGATGACTTCAAAATTTATATCTCCAGCCTGACCTCTCTCCTAGACTCCAGACTCATACATCCACCTGCCCCCTTGACATCCCCAGCTGGACACTAATGGCATCTCAGACTTCACACGTCCATCACCATAGACTTGATGCCATCCCACCCTTTCTCCAATCTTTTACCACTCCCCAGTCCTCCCCATTTCAGAAAATGACAACATTGTTACCTGGTTGCTCAGGCCAGAAACCTGGGACTCAACCTTTACTCCTGTCTTCTTGTCACATCCAATATCCAATTCGTCAACAAGTCCTGTCAACTCAGTGACAAAAACTATTTCAAATGCAACCCTCTCTCCCTCTCTCTACCACAACCTCCCGGTTTAAGCCACCTTCCCTTCACAGCTGGTAGGCAGGAAATTCTCTGATCTCACCTTTCTGCTTCCACTCCTGCCCCCTACAGTCTGTTCTACAGACAACAGCGAGAACAATCATTTTTTTAAATGCTGATCTGATCAGACCTGGCTCAGAGCCCTCTGATGGCCTCCCCATCACCGTGAAAGACGAGGTCCTTTCAGTGCACTGGGTAGGCCCTGACCCCTCTCCTCTCTCTCTCTCTCACTCTGCTCCAGTCCCACTGGGCTCCTGCTGGGGACACTCTCCTCTCAAGACCTCTGCATTTACTGGTCTCCCCTCCTGAGATGCTCTTTCCCCAGACAGCCCGTGGTTTACTCCCTCACCCATGACTCTGATGAAATACCACCTCCTCCAGGAGGGCTTCCCTGACCACTCTATTTTAAAGGGACCTTACCAGCCTGCCTCCCAACCCACTCCAGCATCCCTCCGCATTCCCCACCAGCATCCCTCCCACCTCTTACTATCATCCCTCATCCCCTACCAACTTCCTTCCCACCCTCCCATGCATCCCTCCCCTCTCCCACCTACATCCCCACCACCACTCTCCAGGAAGAGATCTTGTCTGTCTCTTCCCCACTCTACACTATGAGAGCAGGGACATTTGCCTCATTTTCAAACCACCGTGGCCCCATACCCTGCACATAACAGGTGCTCACTAAACACATTTGGCACGAATGACTCTCTATTCTTTGGACTTATTCCAAATAAATTCTTGAACTGAAAATTCCAATGTGATCAGCCCGTGGGGAAAGCAGGGTGGACTTGGGTCCCTCATCGGTGGCTGACCTGCCAGGAGGAACCCACAGAACTGCAGAAAGAGTTTTGCCTTCGAAGGTGGCACATGGAGTCACATCTGTACCCCTGGCAGATGCCACCAGGGACGCTCTAAGGATTTCCACAGCATTCTCTTACTCATAAATATCTCCCCTTGGTGTCAGCTGACTCCTTGGATCTCACTAGAGGAAATACTGTCATCAAACCCCAATAAATTGCTAAAGGCCTAAACAGACTGGGCCAATTTACAGCAGGTTTTGATTTTAATAATGTTTTGTCTTCGATTTGGCCCTAATTATAAATCATTTGCAACTGTGCTTTAAACCATAAGCAAATCTTACATGGCATTCTTATTATCTACTTAATATCACAGAGAAAAAGATTTATGGAATCGCATTCTGGGAATTAAGCAAACGAGGAAACTTTTAGGTGAGGGTGAAACACATGAAAATTATAGTTTTGTCATAAAACAATGATTGACCAATGATTATTGTAAAACTGTAGTAACTATGCTGGCGTCAACATAAATCTGTAATTGGCTGGATTTATTCTTTTTCAAAATGCTATATTTCCTACAATTTTGACCATCATGTTAATCTTGAGTCTGTGAGATTTACTGTGGTTTTAACTTAATTGACTCCATTTAGCTTATGCATATATGTGTATGCAAGTGTACGTAGTGTGTGTGTATGTATGGTTTAGATAGATAGATAGATAGATACAGATGGATGGATAGACAGGGACAGGTAGGTAGGTAGGTAGGTAGATAGATAAAGATGGATGGATAGATAGATGGGGTAACTAGATAGATAGATAAAGATGGATGGATAGATAGATAGGGATAGGTAGATAGACAGATAAATAGATAGATATAGGTAGGTAGGTAGATAGATTAGATGAATCAATAGATCTACAGATAGACAGATAGATGCATTACCTGTAGTTGCTTGTACTTTTCCATGCTTTGTGTTTTTCTTCAAATCTAATTTTTAAAATATTTGAAGAAAACACACTAAGCTGTATGAAGCCAATCTTGCTGCAGAAATGGGTCTAAAGCACCACTTCCCAAGTCATTCTCCTGTGGGGTGACCACATAGGGTCATGATATTGCATCTTAGAGGCAGGAAGGACTGCAGAAAGATCATGAGTCAAGTTCACATCTTGGCTCTGCCATTGGCTGGCTGTATCACCCTAAAGAACCTACACCATCTCTCTTAGCCTCAGGCTCCTCATTTGTAAAATGGGAATAATTATACCCACTTCAGAGGCTACTGTGAGGCTTAAATGAAATGACAAAGTGAAGTGAAGGTCTTGGCACACAGTCGATGCTCAGTACCTGCTGCGGAAGCTCCCCTTTCCTATTCCCAGTCAGGGGATAGACTTGTGATGTAGGGGCCAGGGTAGCAGGGCCTAAGGAGTGAGGTCAAGGAAGCATTCTAACCCTCAGAGGGACCCTCACAGAGAGGGTAGTCCACACACCAGGGGGAACCAGACTGGACACCTGAATCATCCCAATAAGGACCAGGGAGATGGTAGGTCCAGAACAAAACCACACAGGGGCAGAAAACCATATGCTAATGCAAAATTAGGATACTTATAAAATAGTAGCCCCCACTCAATCTTTATAGACTTACTTTTGTGAAAGCTCGGCAGTGCCAACTACCTTTGAGGTGAGAAAATGAGGATGTCAGAGATGTGACTTGCCCAAGATCACACAGCAAACAAGTGGCAGAACCAGGACTTCAAACGCACCACCTTAAGCTCTGAGTTTTGCTGCCCTCTCTCCTGGAGGTGGGTGTGTCCTGAGCTGATGACTCTCCAAAGCTAACTCAAAGGGAACGGGAGGCCCAGCTGAGCCGTTTCGGTCTCTTCTTACCTAATTGCTGAGGACAGACCTGAGAAGTAGCTGGTTTGATGTGGAACCCACCCCCCTTCTCTTCTTGCAGAGTATTGCCTTTGGGTTGAATAGTGCTTTCTTTTTCTTGATTCCCACTATGCAGCCAGTGAAAAATATTTTCCGAACCTATTCTGAGTCACTGATTCACACTGTCTGTTCTGAAGTTGTCCATGGTCAAAAGAGTCAAGCGTGGCTAAATGAACCCAGACATTGAATTTTGCCAAAAAGTAAACATTCTGAGCCGTGAAAAAAAATGTTGGTTTCAAACATAACTCTCATGTGCAATCTCCCTTCCTCTCTTCTTCCCCATCTCCCTCTCCCAATCTCTCCCTCCTTCCTTCCTTTTCACCTTGATTTCTCTTCCTCTTGTCTTTCTCCATCTCTATTTTACTTCAGTCGTCCCTCCCTCCTTCTTTTAATCTCTCCTTCTTTCTCCTGTTCCTTTCTCCCTCTTATTTCCCTCTCCTCCCTCCTCTATTCTTTTCTCTCTTCCTTTCTTGTCTTTTAAAATATGTCCAAGAGTTTATTAGCAATGGTGAGGCCAACAGATCAGGACACGACTGCCATTGAAAAGACAGTTTGTTGCTCACAGTTCCCAAGAGAAGGGGCCACAGCAAGCAGGGCCATGTGGGGAAGCACCAGGAGATGCATCTGGTCAGGAGGCAGAAGGAGCAAGAAGAAAGCATGCACGTGCCAGAGATTTGACTGTGGTTTTTGCAGGAAAGACAGGTGAGGCAAGAGTAAGCCGATTTAGGATTGGCTAGTTTGAATAATTTCGGCAGACTCTGGGCTATAGGGCTGGCGGTTCTCCAGTTGTCTGGTACCTGGCCCTGGGGTGACTCAGGCAGGGAGGTGGAATCCTGAGCTGCAGGAGCCTGATAAAAGGAGGTAAAAGAGCGTGGCCTTTGCATCAGTTGGTTTGCATATCAAAGGTGTGCTGGAAGGCAATGTTTGCGCCCTCTAGGAATTAGCTAACCTTGGGAGGGGTCTGCAAGGTGCTGAGATGTTCCAGCATCATAAAATACAGAAAACTTTTTAAAAACATAATTAATACAGCTTCTTTTCTCCCTTCTTCTCTCTCCTCCCTTCTGCCTCCCCCAAGCCTGCAAAGAACTCACCACAAATGTTCGGATGAGGGTTAATAAAGGGCTGGGTTGGTGGGCGACCAGGAACCAGGAGAGGAACAGACAGGCTCAAGAACTACCGGGGAGGCAGAGCCCTAGTTTTCGGAGACTGAACGCGCCTTCTACCAGAGGAGGAAAATGCTTCATTCAACTCCACCCGCTGGCCTGAGCTCTACCCCTCCACTTCTCAGAAGCTGTCCCCTATCCGGACAGCGGTGGCTGCCGTGTCCTCGCCCTTCCACTATCCCGTGGGTTGGTTGTTTTGCCCAGGCCCGGAATTACCCAAATCCCCTTAAATACACGGCTGCAATGAGGACACTGGAAAAAAGGCAATAATTGTGACAGTAACTCACGGGGCCAGGCCTGACACGTCTCTAATTGCCTGCTAAAATTGTCGCTGTCTCCTAAAGTGCAAATTATCACCCGAAATGACAAGAATAATGAATGAGTAACTCTGATGTAATGCAACAATTAGTCCTCAAAGACACTGTCTAATATGGTAATTCAGAACACCCACTCCTTGTTATTAAGTGCCTGGTAATTATTTAATTATCTATCTGCCAGCATGATTTACTTGGTTTATTCAGCTGCAGATGTGGGCAGAAGCATTTGGGTTTAAGGTCAGAACGAGCTGGCCCCTCCGTCGGCCATCACATCGGTTTGCTTGGGTGCTGGAGGCTGCTGTCCATCTGACGCCCCTAATTGGCTTTGGCAGTCCCAACCCAGAATCAGAAAATCCTCCCTTCTCCTCTCCCGGCACTGGCCTGGGGTCACTCGAGGGCTGAGGGCCATGAAGACCAGGGCTGAAAGTCTCTACCTGCCTCTTGCCCGTTGGACCCCTGACAACTGATCAGAATATTTGGGGTAAACGGCTGCCTCACCAAGATCAAGGTGAGTGTCCACTCTGTGCCAGCGTCAGTGCCAAGTGTTGCCCAAGCATTAGCTCATTTAATCTTCTCAGTAATGCCAGGAGGTAAAACAATTGGTATCAGCATGTGACAGAGGAGGTCACTTGTCCAAGGTCCCACGGTGATGGGGCCAGCACTGGCCTCACTGTCTCCAGAGCTACTGTGCTCTCCTGGACCTCGATGCCTGCCTGGGTGAGGCTGGCCCCAAAACTACCAGAAACAGCTTACTCCAGGGCCAGGGCACAAACAGGAGAATTTGTGTCAGGACTCAGGAGGGTCAGGTCTTGGTCTCCAAATTACAAAATGACTTATAGGGGAAGAAGAAAGAGGCTTAGTCTGCGTTGGCTCAATGAAATCAGAGCCAAGGAGTAGAAGCTACTACAGAGAGACGGGCTTGGTATCTAAAACTGGACCACTTACTAGCTGAATGCAAATTTGGGCAAGTTACTGAACCTCTCAATGCCTCAGTTTCCTCATCTGTAAAATGGGTGTGATCAGTCTCTCTATGATCACCCTGTCAAAAGGAGCCCTCATCATCATCAGACACTCTGCACTCAGCGCCCTGTTGGTCTCCTTTACCAAACGTATGCGTATCTGAGAGTACCTTGTCTATTCATCTAATTACCTTCTACACACACACACACACACACACACACACACACACACACACAGAATATAACCTCCAAGGGGCAGGGACCTTGTCTGTCTTATTGTCTGTCTTATTTATCCATCATATTCCCTGCACCTAGCCCAATGTTATACATAATATGTATAATGGCACATTGCAGGCCCTCAATAAATATTTGCAGAATGAATGAATGAATGAATGAATGATCAGAAGCCAGGCGTGCTCTCAGGCCAGCATGACCTTCCCTGAGCGACGTTCCAGCATCTGCACACACAGCGCTCTGCCCCACTCTCTCCCCAGCCATCCACTCTAACGATGCCTCGACTTCACACCCACACAGCTTCCGTGCTCAAAAGGCCATGATGGCCACCCAGCTGGGACTCCGTGATTCTCTTGCTCTGGTGCTCCAGCCAACAGACCCCATGCTTCCAGCAGCTTCCCAAGTCCACATATCTGAGGGATAAGTGTGGTTGGCCCAGGCCATCTGCAGCAGATGATCTTGGTTCTCACACACCCGTATCTCCTCAACACTTCCCATTTCCAGGCACACATGCCCAACTCCCACCCTTCTGCACACAGGTCTCATTGCTGAGGGCTTCCTCTGTCTGGTGGATCTCTCCATGGCCCCACACCGGTCAGGCTGTGCTCGTTCAGGCTGGGAATTGAACTCCCCCTGGAGCAGCCTTCCGTAATAACTGGTGGGAGTCAGTGGGTAGATAGCCCAGCTCCCTCACACGGAGGTGCAAATTCCATACTATCTCTGCCATGGCATGAAGCTCCAGTTTCCCAGGTAGCAGGTACTCTTGGTGCCCCACTCAGATCTCTTGGAAAGGCCAGTGCATCCAACCCCAGCTACTGTGAATGCTGGCTGTTCACGCTCATAGCTGCAACCTACAGCTAAGAATTGCCCTCAGCTAAAAGAGCCATCTTTCTTGGAAACACCTGGAAGAATACACCCTCCCCCAGGGGTGTCCCACTGCCACTAACTAACTAGTACAAGGGTAGAAAAGGCCAGTCTCCTTGCTCCAGGGCGGGACAACTCTATGGTGCTTGCTATTCAGGCTCCAGAGCTCCTTGGGGGTCAGCTGGAGGATGGACTTCATCTGAACCCACATCTTTTCCTAAGTCCTTAAAGGCAGGACCATCTCTGACTTGCTGACAAAGCACCATATTTGTTGAGTTAGTGAATGAATGAATGAATGAATACACACATAATACATTCATATATACATATACACATAAATGATTGAATCAGAGCTATATGATCCCCATATCAAGACCAGAACCCCTCTTTTCTAAATCATCAGCTTGTGCTGATGGTAGGAGGTTAACGAAGGGGAGGTCTGGGTTGAGAATCAGGAGACCTCAGCTCTTGCCTTTGACTCACTGGGTAACTTGAGACCTCATGCTCTGGGTCTCTCTTTTTCCATCTGTCAAATCAGAAAAATAACATTTTTCTCCATATTCTCTTCCAGCTCACACACAGTGTGCGTTTTGTGATATATTTTTAATTTTCTGTTTTGAAATAATTTTAGACTAGAAAAGTAAAAAAAAGAAGAAGAAGGAGAAAGAAAACCAGAACCAGTAGCACAGACAGTTCCCATTACCCTTCACCCAAATGTTAATGGTTTGTGATTTTTAAGCCTTCAGTCCAAATGTCTGGGGGATCATCCTGAGGGTGGAGATGTGGTGGGAGCCGCAGAAAGGAAGTTCGTTTGCACAAACGCAGAGTGAAAATGCACCTGGCTGGGCAGCCTTGGAAAACCAGGCAGCAGACAGATAAAACCCCTTCCCTTCTCATCTCTCTCTGCTGCTCATGGTACAGCCACAGCTTTCTTTTATTTGTGGTCTCTCACCCCCTATGCCACAGCAAACAAGGGACTTTATAAATATTTCAAACACTAATAATTTGTGCTGTCCCTGCTTAGACTTTTAAATGAATCTAAGAGCATGTCTCTCTGAGGAATCTGCCCAAATGCAGGCGGGTGAAAGAAATACCACCACTGGCTGCTGCCTGAGATGGGTACTCGATGTAGAGATGGGACCAGAGGCTGTGGCCTCTCTTTTCTCCCACCCACGTCCCCTACCCCAGTATCTGCTCCGGGACGCTCTGCCTGAAGGGGGAAATGGCCAGACTAAATCCCGGGTCCACGTGGTGGGGAGACCCCACCCCCACTGCTCCAGTGATGGAGAGAGAAGTAGAGGACTGGTTAATTCCATGGTTGGTATTTGGTCTTGGAATCAGATATTCCTGGGTTCGAATCCCAGCTTGTCTACTCATTAGCTGTGTGGCCTTGGGCAAGTCACTTCACCTCTCTGAGTCTTTGTTCCTTTATCTATAAAGTGGATATTGTCAGCATTAAAGGAAATTGTGCATTTAAAGTATACAGAGTCTGACTTATGCCATGCGCTCAATGCTCAGTAGCTGGTATTTTCCCTTTGAATATTTCCAAGATTTATTTCCAATATTTATAATGGCTCAGACATAATAAGTTAGTTTCTCATTCACATAAACTACTCAATGAGGTTCTAGGTTGGCATACGACAGAGAGTAGGGGGGAAATTCTACTTTGCCCAAATTGATGGAGGCTCTGCCATGGCTTCCAAGATTGCCCTGGGTATCCACCATCCAGCAAGCAGAGAGGAAAAGAATTCGAAGGAGGCCCACAGAAAGTTCCTACTGCCCCTCCTGAAGCTCACAGTCCAGGAGCAGGAGAGCTATGCAAACCACAACCTATAATATACAGGGTGGATCTTCAAGTGAGGAGGGGCCAAAACATTCAGGAGAACAGAGAAGAGGGAGGTGTTTTCAGGAGGCAAACCCAATCCTGGCACACCTGCCTGAAATCCTTCAAAGGTTCACCTTGTTCTTGGGATAGAGACTGAACTACTACTCCAGCTATCAAGGCCCACATGGTCCAGTCCCTGCCAACCTCTCCAGCCTTGGCCCCTCCTCTCCCTGTGGTCCTGACACTCTGGGCTTCTTTTTATTCCCCAAATAGGCCACAATCGTAGGGCAACCGTATAATTTATCTTTCAAGCCAGGCCACTTTGGAGCGAGAAAGATGGTGCTTCTAATTAATGACCCAGGACAAGTTGGACTCTCTGGAACAGACACGAATATGTGGTCACTATACAGCGTTGATCCTGCCACAGGGCCTTTGCACAAGGAATAGTGCTGTTCTCCCTATTCCTTACTCACCCAGCTAACTTGCTCTGATGCTTCAGAATCACTTCCTCAGGGAAGCCCCTGACACAACAATCTAAGTCAGATCTCTTTGTTATACACTCTCCTAGAACCTGTTTCTTTCACTAGTGGCACTAATTTAAATTCCTAAATATATGTTCAATTGTTTATGTATCTGATAGTTGTCTCTCTCTTTCCATCAGGACTATAAGTTCCATGAAGGTAGGGACCATGTCTCTTTTTTGTTCACCCTTTGCCTCCAATGTCCAGTACATAGTAAGCATTCAATCAACATTGGAATACATGAATAATTGCTTACCTCTGCTTGGAGGGATCAAAACAGAAACCTTCTAATACAAAAGGACATTTCAGCATGGTCTGAAAGATAAGTATAGGATGGGAGTACATGGAGAAGCAGAAGAACAACATTCCAGATAGGGGAGCCACAATAAACAGAGGTAAAGATGCTGGACCACATCTAACGTATTCAGAGACTGTCCTGGAGTTTAATAACTAGAGCACCAAAGATGCAGACAAAATGTAGGAGTGAGCTTGGGGCGGAGCGGGGGTGGGGGCACAGCGTCAGGTTGGGAGATGCCAAATGCCAAGGAATGGTGCTTGGAGGGAGAAGACTCACCCTCATATGAGTTTGAGAATGATGTCACAGGAGGTGGATTACAGTGCTCTGAGTAAACCAAGGGACTACTGGCTACAGCAGCAACTCTCAAATTTTTCTTGGAGTATAAATCTATTTTTAATGGAGTTTTAAGACATAAAATCAGGTGTCAGGAGAGTGTCCTGGGGCTGGGCATGGGTGTGGGGGAAGTGGACAGAGCCTCATTCGTAGCCCCTGAGGCACCTCTGTTCCTGCAGCATCAGCAGATGTACTGAGATCATCCACCCAAGACCTGAGACTTGACTCTGTGACCTCCCTCCCATTATGCTGCTACTCTGTCTCCTGGATGATAATATAGACCTGGGAGATGGGTACACTGGCACCAGAGTGGCCCTTCAGACAGGGTCTTGTTTAGTCCCCAGATCCAGAAAGAGCTAGACCTGCCCTGAGTGATGATGGGCAGCTCCCAGCCTTCTGATGGACAGGAAGGAAAGTAGCTAAATAACTGTCCTTGCTAATCTGGTGCCTCCCTAAAATTATAGTTCCCATTCCCCGAGCATTTACTATGATCGTTGTCCCATCCAAGACCCACAGCAACCTTTGAGCTGGGCACTATTCTCATCTTTCATCTTGATGGTGAGAGAACTGAGAGGTTTGGTAACTTGCCTGAGGTCACACAGCTTGTGAAGGGCTCAACCAGGATTTAAGCCCAGATCCTACCCCAGAAAGATGTCACCCTGCACTAACCACTGCCAAAAGAAAAAAGTAGAAGAGGTCTGCGTAGATTTTCCTTTCTTTGTGGAGATTTATAAGAAAGAGAACAGGTAGGCTCCTTCCTGTCTGAGATGAGACAGGAGAGTTCCCACTAAACCCGAGGGAAGGACAAGGTGACTCGGTGGGTCCTGCCCAATCCCTCAGATGCTATTTTCAGGGCTGTCTCTGCTGGGACAGATGAAGCATCCCCCAGTTAGGCATACTGTCCATCTGGCTGTCTGCGCGATGTTATTTATAATGCCTAACCCACAGCCAGGCTGTAATGAAGAAGAATTCAGCCCTGGCTCCTTAGTGGGGGAGGCAACTGATTTTGGAGCCAGCTGTCCTGGCAGCCCAGTTCGGCAAATGTGACTCAGATGTGAGCCCCGATCTGGGATAACCTGGCGCCCAGAGAGAAGGTGGGGACCAAGCTGTTCAGATGGGGCCACTTGTGTGTTTGACAGCCCGGAGGGCTTGTGCAGCAGTTCAGACGATGCAAGGCGTGTCTCTCATAGTGGAATGTGGAGTCAGACGAACGTATTTTTCATGACTCAAGGAATGGGTATTGCTTCAGGAAGTGAGAGATGCTTTCTGAGCCCAGAACCCCTGTTGACTCCTTTTTACTATCGGTGTCTTAACTGTGCTTAATAAATACTCAGGCGTACCTGTGTGCATGTATATGAGTGTGTGCACACACGTGTGGTTCACCAGGGTGCATAGTAACCCACGTAAATGGGGAAGGAGGGACCAATATGGATTTAGCACTTTCTGTAGGCCAGGTAACTGGTCAGTCTCTTACTGAGTCCCCTCAACAACCAATGAGGTGTGTATCATGATCCCCTCTATAGAGATGAAGAGACTGAGACTCAGAGAGGAAAGGGCCTGGCCAAAGACAGCACAGAATATACTATCTTCCTGAAAACCAGCCCACTGCCTGGCACACGCGGCTGCCATGTCTGAAGTCCTCAGAGTTAGCGCCCTTCAACCTCATTCCTACATTATCTTCTCTCTAAACCATAAGTTCCCTAGGGACAGGAATCACGTGCCATTAGCTGTATACCCACCAGGCCTGGCAAACAGTGTGTGTTCAAATGGCTGTGGTTACTGTAATGTGCTGTGCCCTAATCCCTAATTGTTTAAGCATGTAAATTCATACTTCTCCCAGACTAATCATTCTCAAGCTTATTTTAACTAAGGAACCACAGTAAAATACAAAACAAATGGCGGCCATTTAATAATTATGCCACTGAAACCATGACAAAAGAAGATATTATTCTACAAGGGGTCTAGAAGAGATTTTTTAGTGTTTTTCTGATCCACAGAGGGAGCGTCCCCAAACTGCAAAGGTAAAATGCTGAACAAGGAAACTCAGAAAAAAATTACAGTTGCTATTGATTAATCCTCAGTTGTATGTCAGACAAAGTATGAAGTGCTTTACATGTATCAACTCAATATTTATCGTCAAAACACCCCTAGAGTTGGTACTATATTCCTCACTTTATGGACAAGGAAACAAATCCAGAGAGGTGATGTGACTTGCCCAAGGACACATAGGAAGTGCAGAGCCAGGATTCAAATCTATGTGTTCTGCCTAACATCCTCCTCAATAGGACCCCAAAATGAATAAAACTCTACTGACTCTTCAAAATAGAATGAGCTTCTCAGATTTCTTCCTCTGATCATTCATTCATTTAAACCACATTTCCTCAATGCCCTTTGAAAGGTACTGAGCGCAGACAGGTGAATTAGACATGGTCCCTGCCCCCAAGTGCTCACAATCTAGTGCAGATGAGACCAGTGGCTACTTAAAATAAAGTGTTGTGAGTATTCAGGGGGCAAGAAAGGGGAAGGAGATAAATAGGGAGAAATTTCTAATATATGAGATCCAGTTTCCTCGTATTTACACCAAGGAGGTTTGAAAAGGCTATGATTTCAAGGGTTCATGCAAAAACTAACTGTAGTCAAATAGACATTTTATAGATGTTATTTTGGTATAGTATCCAAAGTACCCTACCTTCCTTAAACAGAAAAGATGTTAAGACCATTTATTAAATTGCACTAGATTGAATTTCATTGCATTGTTGGAACATCTTGTGCAGGGAGCTGTTTTGACTTGAATTTGCTTGTGTTGGGTTGAGTTAGGTTGTAAGGCTGAGAAGTGGTTATTGTATCATATTGTGTTGAGTTGTATAGGGTTGTAATTTGTTGGGTTGGATTGGTTTGGTTAAATAATATCAGGTTGCATTGGGTTGCATTTTTTTAGTAGAGTTGGGCTGAGTTGGGTCATTATACAGGTGAACTTCAGTGGAACTGATGTGGATTAAGTTGGGTAAATTTTCTAGGGTTCACTTGGCTAGGCTTGGCATGGATGAAACTGATTTGCATTCATCTATTCTAGAAAGTCTCTCTGGTATGGGGCCACTTCCTGTCTAACAACTAGAATTGCTCTTGAAAGCTCTATATTCAGGGCCAAAACCACAATGGACAGAGTGTTTTGTATTAGGGAGGTTTGATGCAAATAAACAGCCCAAGAAGATTGGGTCTTCCTATCTCTGCTAAAGTCCAGTTTACTTTCTACAAAGATTGCAGTAAGGGTGTCAGAGGTGGGATATTGCAAAGGTAAAAAGGCTTTTACTCGTTTCTGGCATGTCTATGGGTTGAATTGCATTCAGCCATTTGCCAGCCATTATGGAGCACTTCTACATATGATACTCTGTTCTGGGTACTGAAGACTGAGGATGAATAATGCCCTTTTCCTGTCCTTAATAATGTCAAACAATTACTGTCCACTATAACACTGTCTTCCTCAGGCAAACTCTTTATCCTTGAACCTGACTATAAGCATACTTTGTTTTATTGCACTCCACTTTATTGCACTTAACAGATATTGTGAGGATTTCTTTTTTTACAAATTGAAGGTTTGTGGCAACCCTGCATTGATCAAGTCTATTGATGTCATTTTCCAACAGCATTTGCTCACTTCATGTCTCTGTGTCACATTTTGGTAATTCTTGCAATATTTCAAACTTTTTCATTATTATTATATTTGTTATGGTGATCTGTGATCAGTGATCTTTGATGTTACTATCAATACTACAACTTACTCAATGCTCAGATAATAGATAGCATTTTTTAGCAACAAAGTTTTTTGAAATTAAGGTGTATAAATTTTTTAGACATGGTGCTACACTTAATAGACTATAGTATAGTGTAAACATAACTTTTTTATGTACTGGGAAACCAAAAAATTCATTTGACTTGCTTTATTGCAATATTTACTTTATTGCAGTGGTCTGGAACCAAACCCACAGTTTCTCCAAGGTCTACCTGTACCAGCAGGGCAACTGCCAAAATTCCAACCACAAGACCTTGGAACAATAGAGAGGATCAACAAACACAATAGCTACTTTTTAAAATAAAACAAACAGGGACTTCTGTGGCAGTCCAGTGGTTAAGACTGCACGCTCTCAGTGCAGGGGTCCCAGGTTCAATCCCTGGTCAGGGAGCTAGATCTCACATAGCGCAACGAAGAGCCCACATGCCTCAACTGAAGATCCCGCAGGCAGCAACGAAGATCCCGTGTGCCGCAACTAAGACCCGGCGCAGCCACATAAATAAAATAAATATTTTTTAAAAATAAAATCAAACAAACAAAAACCTCCAGCATGTCTGATTAAATTAAAAGAGAGGGCATGCACAAACACACAACATGATAATTTTTCAACCTACAGAAACAGTAAAACATTTACAAATTATTTTAAAAGTATTATGATTAACATAATACTAATCATTTGAAACAAATAAAATGGTTAATTTGGAAAAGATTTAAATGACCAAAATTGACATAAGAAGAAAAAATTTTAAACTGAATACCAGTCATTAAAAATTCTAGGGCTTCCCTGGTGCCACAGTGGTTAAGAATCCACCTGCCAATGCAGGGGACACGGGTTCAAGCCCTGGTCTGGGAAGATCTCACATGCCGCAGAGCAACTAATAAGCCCGTGCGCCACAACTACTGAAGCCTGCATGCCTAGAGCCTGTGCTCCGCAACAAGAGAAGCCACTGCAATGAGAAGCCCACACACCGCAACGAAGAGTAGCCCCTGCTCACCACAACTAGAGAAAGCCCGTGCGCAGCAACAAAAACCCAAAGCAGACAAAAATAAATAAATTTATTTTTTAAAAAATTCTATCAAGCCTCTATATTATCCCTTCTCCTCACCATCCCACTCCATTCCTGGGAGCTGATAATTTTACAAATTATTTATACAAAACCCTAAAGGACCAATAAAGGTTTATAAATCCAATAATCTATGCATTATTTTAGAGAATGGATAAAATGGGACACAACACAAATTCATTTGAAAGTAGTTAAGACCTTTACAGTAAAATCAAACAAGGGAATTTCCTGGCGGTCCAGTGGTTAGGACTCCATGCTTCCACTGCAGGGGGCCCAGGTTTGGTCCCTGGTTGGGGCTAGGATCCCACAAGCCACGTGGCGTGGCCAAATAAATAAAGTAAAATAAAATAAGAATAATACAACTAAAGAAATCTATAGAAGAAATCTCACTTATAAAAATGGATGCAAAATTATTAAATGAAAAGCTAGCAAAGCAGATTCAGCAATACTTTTTAAAATACTTATAATAGGTGTATCTAAGGAATGCAAGGATGGTTTTAAAACAGAAAAACTTTAATATACCACATTAAAAGAGAAATTAGTATAATTAGCTAAATAGATTTTGAAACATTTGAAATAGTTCACCTCTCATTTGAGACTCAAATTGTCCTCAACTGAGGAACTGAAAAGATCTTTTTGAGAGAATTTATGACAAAAATTCATGACTATCCTAATTGATACAGAAGAATTATTTTTAAATTCAACAGTCACTCATGATAAAAACGCTCAACAAACTGGAGATGGAAGGGAACTTCTTCAGTTGATAAAGGGCGCATGAAAACAAAAAAAAACATAGTTAACAAACAATGGTGGAATAGTTATCATTTTCCCCAAATATTGGAAAAAAGACAAGGATGTCCACTCTCACCACTTCTATTTTACAACATCCTGGATATCATAAGCATTGCAAAAAGTCAAGGAAAACAAATAAACATCACAGAAATTGGAAATGGAGAAGTAAATCTGTCTTTATTCATAGAAAATATGATTGTATATGTAGAAAATCCTAAGGAATCTATAAAAATACTATCAAAACTAATAAATTAATTTAACAAAACAATAATACTTCTGTATACTATCATTAAACAACTGAAAACTAAACTAGGAAAAATAATTTTATTTACAATATCATGTAAGTACATAAAATACTTAAGGATAAATTTAATGAAACCTATACAAGACCTGTATACTAAAAACTACATAACATTACTAAAAAAAACTGTAAAGAATACCTAAATAAATGGAGAAATATACCACATTCATGGATCAGAAGACTTATACTGTTAAGATGATAATTCTCCCCAAATTGATCTATAAAGTTGGGGAATCTCAATCCAAATCCAAGCAGTAGGAAATAACAGCTGAATATAAAAATTTTACAAAATGCCAAGAATCTAGAAAAGCCAAGGCAATTTCTGAAAGAAATTCAAAGATAGAAGACTTACGCTACCTAATATCAACACTTACAATAAAGCTACAGTAATAAATACAGGGTCGAATTGGTGAAAGGTGAGCCATATAGATTAAAGGAATAGAATAGAGAATCTAAGTTTTCCAAAGAAGACATACAAATGGACAGCAGATACATGAAAATGTGTTCAACATCACTAATCATCAATGAAATGCAAATCAAAACCACAATGAGATATCACCTCATACCAGTTAGAATGGCTATCACCAAAAAGATAGGAGGTAAGTGTTGGCAAGGATATGAAGAAAGGGAACCTTAGTGCACTGTTGGTGGGAATGTAAATTGGTACAGCCACTACGGAAAACAGTATGGACGGTTCTCAAAGTATTAAAAACAGAACTACCATGTGGTCCAGCAATCCCACTTCTGGGTATATATCCAAAGAAATTGAAATAAGGATATCATAGAGAAATATGCACTCCCATGTTCATTACAGCATTACAATTGCCAAGATATGGAAATAAGCTAAGCGTTCTGTCAATAGATGAATGGATAAAGAAGATGTGGTGCACACAGATCAATACATACATACATAGATACATAGAAAGATATAGATATAATAGATACATAGATATATACAATGGAATACTATTCAGCCATGAGAAAGAAGGAAATTCTGCCATTTGCAGCAATTTGGATTGACCTCAAAGGCATTATCCCAAGTGAAATAAGCTAGACAGAGAAAGACAAATACTGTATAATATCACTTATATGCACAATGTAAAAAAGACGAACTCAGAGAAACAAAGGGTAAAGTGATGGTTGCCAGGGGTTGGAGGTGGAGAAAAGGGGGGTATTGGTCAAAGGGTACAAACTTCTAGTCACAAGATTAGCAAGCTTGGGGATCTAAAGTATAGCGTGATGATTATAGCTAATGATACTGTGTCATATACTTGAAGGTTGCTAAGACAGTAGATCTTAAATGTTCCCACCACAAAAAGAAATGATAGCTAGGTGATGGGATGGAGTAGCTAATATTATGGTGGTGATCACTTTGCAATTTATAAATGTATCGAATCAACATGTTGTATACCTTACACTCGCATAATGTTATATGTCAACTATATCTCAATGACACTGGAAAAAATAAAGAATGGAGTCTAGACTCACACATATATGGTGAGATGATTTTCAACAACAATCCCTGGGACTTCTCTGGTGGTGCAGTGGTTAAGACTCTGAGCTCCCAATGCATGGGGCCCAGGTTCGATCCCTGGTCAGGGAACTAGATCCTACATGGATGCTTCAACTATGAGTTCTCATGCCACAACTAAGGAGCCAGCAAGCTGCAACTAAGTAGCCCTTGAGCTGCAACTAAGAAGCCCACCTGCCACAACTACGACCCAGTGAAACCAAATAAAGAAAGAAATATTTTTTTTAAATCCCAAGACAATTCAACAAGGAAATTCTTTTCAACACGTGGTGTCTCTCTCATGAACTTATATGCAAAAATCCCAAATAAAATTTTGCAAATCAAATCCAGTTATAAATAAAGTGATAATACATCATGACCAGTTGATTATTTATTCCAGGAATACAATGACCCAAATCAATTAGTATAATTTTCCACTTCAACAGAAAAGAGAGAACAATTACACGACCACCTCAATAGATGCAGAATATCATCTGACAACACCCAATGTACATTCATGATGAAAAATTTTAATTAGACATAGGAGAGATCTTCCTCTATCTGATTTTTTAAATTTAAAAATAGCAAAGAGGACTTTCCTGGTGGCACAGTGGTTAAGAATCCACCTGCCAATGCAGGCGACATGGGTTCAATCCCTGGTCCAGTAAGATCCCACGTGCCACAGAGCAACTAAGCCCGTGCACCACAACTACTGAGCCCATGTGCCGCAACTACTGAAGCCCACGCGCCTAGAGCCTGAGCTCCGAAACAAGAGAATCCACTGCAATGAGAAGCACACGCACTGCAACGAAGATAGCCCCTGCTCACCGCAACTAGAGAAAGCCCGCGCTCAGCAGCAAAGACCCAATGCAGCCAAAAATAAATAAATAAATATATTTTAAAAAATAGCAAAGAGGGGCTTCCCAGGTGGCGCAGTGGTTGAGAGTCCGCCTGCCGATGCAGGGGACACGGGTTCGTGCCCCAGTCCGGGAAGATCCCACATGCCGCGGAGCGGCTGGGCCCGTGAGCCATGGCCGCTGAGCCTGCGCATCCAGAGCCTGTGCTCCGCAACGGGAGAGGCCACAACAGTGAGAGGCCCGTGTACAGCAAAAAAAAAAAAAAAAAAAGCAAAGATTATTCTTAATGGTGAACTACTGAAAGCTTTTCCCATGAAATAGGGAACTAGATAAGAATGCCTGCTATCACCAATTCTATTCAGCATTGTACTGGAGGGTCTAGCCAGAGCAATAGGAAAGAAAAAGAAAGTAAAGGCTTAAGAACTGAGAATGAAGAAATAAAATTGTCTTTATTCACTGGTGACATGACTAGGTATGTAGAAGATCCAAAAGAATCTATAAATTAGTAGCATTTTTTTAAACTATTTATTAATTTGGCTGCACTGGGTGTTAGTTGCGGCACGTGGGATCTTCATTGCGGCATGTGGCATCTTTAGTTGCAGCATGCGGGCTCTTTAGCTGCTGCATGCAGGCTCTTTAGCTGGGGCATGCGGGATCTAGTTCCCTGACCAGGGATCCAACCTGGGCCCCCTGCACTGGGAACACAGAGTCGTAGCCACTGGACCATCAGGGAAGTCCCTATTAATTATTAGCATTAATATTTTAATTTACAATGTCACTGGATACAAGGCTAATATACAAAAATCACTTTTATTTCTATATACCAGCAATGAACAAATAGAAACAATTTTTAAGAAAATTATGAAACTATAATAGTATTAAATACTTCAAATACCTAAGAAATAAATCTAACAAACAATGAGAGAATTCAGTACACTAAAAACTACAAGACATTGTTGAGAATCAGAAATGAAAAGATGGAATATTTCTTAAATTGTGGTCAGACAATTGGGTACATACATGTAAAACAAATAAATTAGAGTCTTACCTAATACATTATGCAAAAATAAATTCTAGGTTAATTAAAGACCTAATAAGGAAAAATAAAACTTTTTAAATTATACAGTAAATTGTAGGAAGATCTCTTATAAACTCAGGATGGACTACTTATATTAAACCAGACACAAAGCACAAAACATAAAAGATTAATAAATGTGATTAATTAAACTTGACCATATCTACACAAAGATACCCCACACAATACTGAAAGACAAGATACGTACTGGTAGAAAAATTTTTCACTTCACACAATCACAAAGTATGAGTAATCAGAATATATTTTTAATTGGTTTACAAAAAAGCTAAACAACACTTTGGGGGGAAACAGCATAAGAAATGAATAGATAATTCACAAAAGAGAAAAATAAATGTCCACTGAACATATATAGAGATGCACAATCTTGATACTAATCAGGAAAATGCAAATTAAACCCACAAAGAGATATCATTTTACACCCATCAGATTGGAAAATATTAAGCCATCTGACAATGCCAATTGTTGGCAAGAACTCTTATCCACTGCTAGTGGGAGTGTAAATTTGTACAACCATTTTGGGGAGCAACTTGGCAAACCTAGTAGAGATTAAGATATGCATATCCTTGCACCTAGAAATTCCACTTCTAAGTATATACCTTAAAAATTCTTGCATATGTGCACCAAGAGATGTGTACAAAAATTGGAAACAGCCTACATGTCCATCAGTGGAAAAAGGAATAAATTAATGTTGGTATATTTATACAATGGAACACCATATAGAAATTAAAATGAATGAACTAGAATTACATATATCAACATGTATAAGCCTTTCAAAAAAACATAAAATGTATTTTAAAATAAAAGTTGTGGAATGATACATATGGTATAATACGATGGATATAAATCTAAGAATATGCAAAACAATACCATGTATTATTTATGGACACATATGTAGTAAAAATATTTTTAAAACATGATAAACACCAAGTTTGGGATGAGACTATATTTCTGGATCAGGAAGCAAATGAATGAGATTGTGGAGAGTAATACAGATGGAGCCAACTGTTTTTGTATTATTTTATCCCTTAAAAGAAAAATGAAAGGTCTGAAACAAATACATATAGCAAAATGTCAAGATTTACCAAAGCGGGGTGGTGGGTATATAAGTGTTTATTATACTAGTCTAGCGGAGTGCTGATAAATGTTTAACAACCGACTTCCCTAGGGGAAAACCCTGATTTGCAGTGTTGGCCAATCGTCATGGTATAAGTACTCCCACCATGGCCTATTTCAAGCTACCAACGTGACTTCACTGATTAGAGTTGGGAAGAGATGGACACAATAGGTTCTTATGAACCAGAAGAAACAGGCTCCAACATACCACAGTCTTAGCGTTCTGTGTGAAACGGAGGAAAATAAAACACTAAGCAGAAACAATTTTAAAAGCGCACATGCATATGGAAGGAAGTCAGAGTACAGGTGCTCTAGAAAAGGAAGGGGTGGTGGGTGGACCCTGCCCTTCTCTTCCTCCCCCAGGAGAACCACAGAGACGCCTTTTCTACCCGCCCCGTAGATGACTAGCCTCGACTATCTCTGATGTGCTAGGATTCACAACAATGTTCTCACCTCTTTTGTTGATAGTGACACTTCGTCACTCAGCAAACAAGCAGGAAGGCATCCGGACAGGGACACAGGGACCTGATTGTTGTCCCACAAGACTTGAGGCACAGGCAGGCTTGTGACTTGGAGGAAATTGTAGACCCATATTCCAAAGTCAGATAGAAATCAGTGGCCAAGACCACAGTACCCTCTCTGTTCAAACTCCCAGAGCCTTGAACTGGCTCACCTTGCTCCACTGAGAAGTTCTAACCGTGGGCTGCATCGTTCAGGATGACAAGAGACATAGAATACTGCAGGAGTAATACTGTAGGGACCTTCGGGCCGTCTCTTTTCATACAGTGTCTATGGCACACTGGTGTTCACTGCAGGTGCCTCAGGCACCTCTGGGGAGAGGAAGGGTGCGATCAACACCCGCACTCCCTCTCCACCCACAGCAGCCCCCTCCTATCTGACTTGAGCATAAGCCTTTCTTGTGACGATTTCACCTCAGCATCTGGTTCCACTGCTCCACAAACTAAAACAGTATGGAAGCCACTGAAGTGATAATCCAACTCATACGTTTCTGCATTTGTGGGATAGGATGTCCAGGGAGAGACCAGGTTCCTCCCAAATTCACACAGCTAGTAGGGCCACAGCTCAAGCCTCTGTGTCCTGACTCCTGGCCCAACACTTCCCACCCACCTGCACCCTCAATCCAGAAGCCACTCTGGCCATCCCTGGGACATCAGGCCCTTCTCTTCTTCTGTTTCATTGGGAAGGAGGCCCATGAAGACCAGCAAAAAGAGAAGTGGGAGTAGGTACAGAATCAAAGCAACTCATGAGACTCTCCCCAGGAAAATGGCGACTTCCCTGCCTGACTCGTACAGACGATGGCCTTACCTCCCTGGCCGAGGTCCAAAGACAGGTGCTGCCAGGGGACTCCTCCGAAATATCCTTCACTGAGCTTCTGGAGAAGATGAATACATGGTCCTCTTCCCTCGGCAGCACAGTGAAGCAGGCAAACCCAGGCTTTCCCAGAACCAGCACACACCACCCCTGTGACTCTGAGCACGATGACCAACCTCGCTGAGACTCAGTCTCCTCCTCTGAAGAAAAGGTTAATCGTGGGCTCAGAGGGCAGTTATGAGGGTCAAGTGATCTCACAAACATAAAGCCTTCAGCACAGAGACTGACCCCACAGCAAATGCCCAAAAGATATCGATCCTTATGCTTTAACCCATAAACCATTCAGTATAAAAGATAGGACATACAGATAACTATAATACAAGTCAGAGCAACAGCCAACATTTACTGAGCACCGACTGTGCGTGAGGCAGTTCAATAGACTCCTTTTGAGCACCTCCCTTAATCCTCACAACAATCCTATGAGACAGCCTATTTTACAGATGAGCAAGCTGAGGCTCAAATGACACACCTAACTCAAGCTCAATGCACTAAAGCAAGATTCCAACCCAGATACAACTGACCCCATAGTCCATGCTTTCGGGTGGTTTACAAGATGCCTCCCACCCACTGCCTGGAACCAAAAGCTGTGAAGTTTCAAAGGATGGAGCAATCACTTCAAGTTGTGGAAAAGCAGAGTTGAAGGTTTCTTGGAGGAGGTGACCTTGTAGGATGAATAGGAAGGGAAGACCTGCTGGACTGGACAAGCAGTGTCCACAAAGGCAGAAGACAGGCCAGAGCTGGGCCACCTGGAATGCTGTCTGGCAACACACATGTGATTCCTTGCACTTCCACACACGGCCTAGTCCACAGCATTCCAGGTGGGGCAAAAGAACCACTGCCGGTATCTTGAGATGGGATACTTAGGTTCTACATATATGGGCCTTGGACTCAGACTGCCTGGGTTCAAAGCTTAACTGTGCCACTTACCAGCTGTGTGTCCTTGAGCAAGTTACTCAACCATTCTCTGCCTCAGTTTATCCAACTGTAAAATGGGGTTGATCAAGAGTTTCGGGTGACTTGAAGATTAAATGAGGTGATGCACAGGAAGCATTTAGCACAGTGCCTGCACATAATAAGCTCTCAATAAATATTAGCTATTAGTGTCGCTCTTGTCAATACTATTCTAATTCTGAGAGACCATACTTCTCAGCAGTCCTGAATCTTGGACTGTTAGATTAATTTATCCTAAAAATCAGACGCCTTGGGAACTTGGATACATAGAACTTAAACATCTCAGAATTGTTAAAAATTAGACTCCTAGAATCATAGAACCTTCAAACCTTAGAACAAAAATACAGTTCAAGCCAATAAAAATTACAACATAAATTTTCCCCTGAATGCTGCCCTCCTCTTCCTCTCTCTTCGGGGGATTGGAACTATTATTTTGTCACCTGGATCTCTGAGTTTTCTCCCCAGAAATATATGTATTATTATTTTTTTGTTTCAAGGAGAAGCATTTATGGGTTTTTTTCCCCTCCCCTCCTCTTTTTTGCTCTCTTGTACTGAGAATATGATGTGTTGGGTAAAATATCAAGTGCAATAAGTCAAAATTTCTGACAGAAATAATAGAGCCCACATACATTTCCAGCCATTCTCCCAGTGATAACAATTAAGTTCCGGACAGTTTGAACTTTTTACAAAGAATTAATGATGCATGTGAACACGGGGGAAGAACAATTGCTAATAATTTATGAAGTCTTCACCGGCTCAAAGTAGTAAGTTTGGTAAAGTGAGGGGGGGAAGCTTTGAAAGGTAAACACTTTGAAAAGCCATTCTGAGGATCTGCCCTGTCAATTGAGAATTTACTACATTCCATTAAACGACCTAAAATAACTTCTATGATAATCGCCCTTCAGATACAGGCGCTGGTGCAGACAAAGGTATTATTAAGTTAAATTACCCTAAAAGTGTTGGATTGACAGAAAGGTTCAATCAGTGGTTTGGAAAGCCGGGGTCCCTAAATGACACCGACAAACAGATACTGATGTTCTGGGGCTGGAGTCGGCTTTCCAAGACCTGGCGCTAACAGGATTTCAATTTGAGCTTTTAAATATTTCATGCTCCCCCTGCAGATCTCAGGAGGAGGGCTCTGGGATTCACAGAGGTTGGAAGCTGGGGCCCCTCCCTGCCTTGCCTTTCGGGGCCAGGATCTGAAAGATAGCTGTGAGTGGAAATAAAGAGACATGGTGAGGAGGGCTAGTCTCTTTGAGGGACGAAGGGAGCAATGAAAAGGGAATTCACCAGCTGGGTGTGACTGGGGGAAAGAGTCAGGAGTCTCAATTTATAGATAAGGGAAATGAGACCCAGTTCCCTTATCTCTAAGGGAAATGATGTCCCTTACCTGAGGGCACCCAGCGAGTCCATGGCATTCACTAGAATGCCGAATACTTCGTTCCACGATGGGGAGGCTTCCCTCTCCATTGATTTTGAGGCCTCCCCAGAGTCAAGCCCGGTTTGCACATTGCAGGACCCCATAAATATTTTTAAATAAACTCTATTAATACCTAACATACATGCAGAAAGAGGCAAGTCACAGCGTGCAACCAACAAATTTTTGCAAAACAAACATACATGGGCAACCAGGACCGAGCTCAAGTCACACAACATTTCCAACCTCCCCAGCCCCATCCCCAACCCCCAGAAGATTGTCCTAACCCCAAGTCACTATGCCTACCCCAAAGAATAACCACCCTCCCAACTCCTGACACACAGATTCGTTTGTCCAGCTGTTGAACTTGAGGTAGATAGACTCACATGGCACGTGTTCTTTTGGGTCTGCCTTCTTTCACCCAAAATTATGTTTGTGAGATTCATCTATGTTTTTATATATATCTGTGGTTTGTTCACTGTCATAGGTGCTTGGTTTTTTACCATGTGAATGTAACACAATTTATTTAGCCATGCTTCTGTTGTTAGCATTTGGGTTGTTTCTGCTTGGGACTAATGTAAATAGTGCTGCGATAAACTTTCTTTTACAAGTCTCTTGGTGTACATATGTATGTATTTCTGTTGGATTTATACCAAGAAGTGTAATTACTAGGTCATAGGATATGCATAGCTTGGCTTTAGGAGACGCCAGCAAACAGCAAACGGATTTCCCAAACGGTTATCTCAATTTAGTCTCCCACAAGCAATGTAAAACAGTTCTAGTTACTCCATACTCTCACCAACACCCGGTATTCCCTAGCTTTTCAAATATTTTAATGATTATGGTGTGTATGCAGTAGTACCACATTATGATTTTAATCTGCATTATCCTATTGACCTCTGAAACAGAGCACATGTGTATTGGTCATTTTGATATCCATTTTGGTGAAATGCCTATTCAAGTCTTTTGCCCATATCTCTATAGGATTATCTGCCTTTCTCGTGTTGACTGTGGGAATCCTTTATTTGGTCTAGATATGAGTTCTTTGCCAAGTACATGAATTTCAAATATCTCCTCCCACTAGATTTCTTACCTTTTCATGCTCTTAATGGTGTCTTTCAATGAACAAACATTCTCAACTTTAATCTTAAGTTTGATGTATCTATTTTTGGCCCCCACAAATACCTGTTCCATGAAGAAATGCTGCTAGGAATAGAACCAAGGTGTCTTGGAAGCCTGCGTATTCTTATTTCACATGCCTAAAATGAGGAAATCCAATAGTGGATGGTATTTTAAAAGAACTACCTACATAATGTGTGATGTTCTCTGCATATAGCTAACTGCTGTCCCCATACAAGTATTCATTCAGAGACTTCCCTGGTGGTCCAGCAGTTAAGACTCTGTGCTCCCAATGCAGGGGGCCTGGGTTAGATCCCTGGTCAGGGAACTAGATCCCACATGCCACAACTAAAGATCCCGCATGCTGCAACTAAAGATCCTGCATACAGCAACAAAGATTCCACGTGCCACAACTATGACCCAGCACAGCCAAATAAATAAATAAATATTTCTTTTAAAAAGTATTCACTCAGACTTCCTGGTGGTGCAGTGGTTAAGAATTCGCCTGTCAATGCAGGGGACACAGGTTCGAGCCCTGGTCTGGGAAGATCCCACATGTCACGGAGCCCATGCGTCACAACTACTGAACTTGCACTCTAGAGCCCGCGAGCCACAACTACTGAGCCCGTGTGCCACAACTACTGAAGCCCACACCCCTAGAGCCCGTGCTCCACAATAAGAGAAGCCACCACAACGAGAAGCCCGCTCACCTCAAAGAAGAGTAGACCTTGCTGGCCGCAACTAGAGAAAGCCCGCACGCAGCAACAAAGACCCAACGCAACCATAAATTAATTCATTCATTAATTTTTTAAAAAATAGTATTCAGTCAGTTAATACATACTTTTTTATTGAAGTATAGTTGATTTACAATGTTGTGTTAGTTTCAGGTGTAGAGGATCGTGATTCAGTTATATATATCCTTTTCAGATTCTTTCCCCTTATAGGTTATTACAAAATATTGAGTATAGCTCCCTGTGCTATACAGTAGGTCCCTGTTAGTTATCTATTTTATATATAGTAGTGTGTATATGTTAATCCCAACCTCCTAATTTATCCCTCTCCCTCTTCCCCTCAGTTAACACATATTTTTAAAAATCAACTCTGCGCCAGACTCTGTCCTCAGCACTGGAGATATGACAACAGAAAACCAAGCCCCTGTTCTAAGAAGCTTATGTTTTAGTAAGAGACAGAGACCATACATAAGTTAGCTGTAAGTGAGAGGTCCAGAGATGTATTTATAAGCGGTAAAAGGAAAATCAAATGGATGATAGGGGTGGAGTGATTGGTGAGGGGAATTGGAAATGGAGAGATTCCAGGGGTCTCCTAGTCCAATTCCTCACACTTCCCTTCCTCTGACTTCTTTCTGGTTGCCCTCAAAACATCTCCAATGAGGAACTAGCCAGGTTACACTTGCATATCCCAATAATGGGGAGCTCACTACCTCTTAGAGCTCTGTACAATCATCCTTTGACTGAGTTAAACCTGTTTCCTTAATATTTCCATTCCAATTTTACCCTCCAAGAAAAAAAGAAAGAACGAACTTGTGTAGACCATTCATGTTACTGAGGATAGCCTTTCATAAATTAAAAGCATCTCTTCTGGGATGGAACAGAAAATCCCTCCACAGCTCTACCCTCAATTCCTCATCTGTGTGAGTAGCCCACACAATGTCAGACATCAAGTCATGCAACATATCACAGAATGGGTGGGATGTACTTTTAGCATGTCAGTGAAGTCAGCCGTGTATAGTGCCTGGCGAAGAGTAGCCTCCCTCTGCTTTTGTGGTCATTGTTATTATTATTTGCATTGTCATTGTTATTAGGAATAGTAGTGTTGTATTTTTTAATAGTGTTGTATTATTAAAGCTTCTTTTGTTTGAACATCTGCCCTGTATGCATATCTGAATTTCTTCAGGTATCAGACAACAGATAACATTTATTCTCATACTTTTATCACTTCGTACCTGTTGTTCCTTCTCCTTCCAACACCCTTCCCTCCTTCATTCTCTTGAACAGTATTAACCATTCAGGACTTGGCCCAGGCACCACCTTCTCCATGCAGTCCTCTTTATCTCTCTCTGCCCCTTCTCTTTTACACACGCACACACACACACGGCACAGTGAGGCCCTTCCTCTTCTGTACGTTTCACCATCAAAGCATTTCATGAAGTGGGCTTACAATTTTTTGCCCCCTGCAGCAGTTCCTAGGTCAAAGATGGACCCTCCAATGTATGGTGGCTTCATGTGAAGGGAATACCACCATGGCTATGACAGGTTGGGTGCTCACTACGTACCAGCCCCATGCTATCCATTTTCCCTTGTCTCATGGCATTTCAGTCTCACAAATATCCTAGAATGCAGGTACTACCGTCATCCCATTTAACAGACAAGAAAACTGAGGCTTTGAGAGGTCAAGTGACTTTTCACCTGGTTATCCTTTGGTTTTGGTGCCCATGTCACTCCCTCAGGAAAGCCCTTCCTGGCCAACCCCCCACGGAAGCCAGTCCCTGCTACAGGGAGACCTGTGACTCCCTGACATAACCCTCAGCCCAGCTTGTAAACGTGCCTTTCTTTGTGCCATTATTTGATGATGTCTGTCTTCCTCACTAGACTCCCAGCTCCATGGAGTCAGGAACTGGGTCTGCCTGTTTCTTCTTGGTATTTCCAGAGCATAATACACAGTACGTGCCCAAAAATAATTGTGGAAGAAGAAGAGAGAAAGACAGGGAAGAAGCGCACACCAAAAGAATTAAGAAGGTGAAAACAGATCCTCCTGGGGCTCCTTTTCCAGTTGTGTAATTCTAGAATTGCGTGGGAGAAGAGGATTTCAGGGTCTGACATCTTCCGCCTGGAAGAAGCGAGGCCCTCTGCAGTCTTCCCTACCTGCCATGAGCCTTTCTCTGTAGGTTCTTTGGCCTGCAGACCAGAGGCCCCTGAGCTACAGGGGTCTGCTCTCTGCCACCTGCATGCCTTCCCTTCAACCTTAACCAAGCTAAACTGTCTCGGCCCCTTGCCTACCTGCTGGGAGCTGGAGAAGCAATTAATCCTGAAGAGTCCCCCACTGCTCTTGGGATCCAGAGACTCCTGGGAGCCTGGCAGCTGTGTGTACTCACATCTGGGAGCTGTGGAGGAACCGCCCAGCCTGCTCTGAGCACAGGCTGACCTGTCAGGGTGCTCAGGAGGGGATGCCCACTGTGGTCAGGAGCAGAGACAGTTCTGGGAGAAGGCACTAAGGCACTTGTCTTCCTCCTCCCACGACTGTCTAGTGCAGGTCACTTAACCTCTCTGAATCTGGGAAGTAAGAGCAACTCCTTTTCAAAACTGTTGAGGACATTAATGGAGATAATTCACATAAAGGGCTAATCACAATGCCTAGTGCAGAGCAACACTCAGTAAATGAGAGCTATTATCATTTTACGTATTATCATCTACAGCTCTTAGGGCTGTGTTAGGACTAAATGAGATAATGTAACTAAAGCTTCTAGATAGAGCCCAGCACAGAGTAGGTGCTCAATAATCATTCATTCCCATCCCAAATCTGGAGTGCCACCTGTTAAATGGAACTGGAGTTTCCACCCATCATATGGGATACATTTAACCTAAATGTTCCTAATATTTAGATGGATGGATGATGGATGATGGATGGATGGATGGATGGATGGATGAATAGGTAAATCTCAAGTAACATGATGCACATTTTCATGGTGACATGGTATACTTTCAAGTTATTTTTCAGAACAACACAAAGCTCTCACAAATGCCAAAATTTAAGTACGTTTTTTTCTAAACCTGCTGATTATCTCATTCTTTTTCTTCCCCTGGTATTATACTTTCCTCCAAACATGTACGTAGTCCTTCTCTGAGCTAATTCAGCACTGCTTACAGACAAGGAACACTATTATTATTGCCATTTGACACATGAGGAAACATAAGCACAGATAGGTAAGGAGGAAAAGCCCTGCAGTTAGCAAGTGGTAGAACCAAAGTTCCAACCCAAATCTGTTTGATTGCAAAACCTCCACCTCCTCTTTCACAAAGCCTCCATCTTAAAAGAGGAAAATGAGACCTAGCAAGGGCAGGTGGCTAGTCCAAGGTCACACACAGAGTTGAGGTCCAGAGTCCAGGTTAGAATGCCCTCTCTTGGCTCCTTCCACCAGCCAGATTCCAGAGCAATCTTTTCAAAGATTCTCTTGGAGTCCTCGCTCCCTGGTGTGGCCATCTGTCTTTCCAAGCTTGGGGGAGCCCTGGGCGCACTTTGGGGCCATCAGCAACATAAAACGGGTGAAAATATTTTAGTTAGATTTTCTCTTTTTTTTTTTTTTTTTTTTTTGCGGTACGTGGGCCTCTCACTGTTGTGGCCTCTCCTGTTGCGGAGCACAGGCTCCGGACGCGCAGGCTCAGTGGCATGGCTCACGGGCCCAGCCGCTCTGCAGCATGTGGGATCTTCCTGGACCAGGGCATGAACCCGCGTCCCCTGAATCGGCAGGCGGACTCTCAACCACTGCGCCACCAGGGAAGCCCAGATTTTCTCCTCTTGATGGGTGAGAATTTTCCAGGTCTGGGCACCTTTGAAATCTCCCAACGTCAGCCATCATCAGCTGTAACTGGCACCTCTGCTAATAAATTGAGAATGTCACATCTCCCAAACTGCATTATTACCGTTTATAATTTTGATTGTTCATTTGCATATGAAAATTAGTCCTGTGACATGCATGAATTTTATTTTATTCTTGAATTAATTATAAACAAGAATGCCACATTATTTACATAACTGATTATTGTTCCTTATGTTCCCCTGTTTTTAAATTGGGGGTCCATTCTCCATTGGTTAACTACGCAGATGAAAAATCCAAGAACATTTCTAAAGTTTAGGAACTTGTTCTATTTGCATCAAATACAAATTCCTTTGAATGAAAGATAATATGCTTTCCATTTTAATAGGCCTAAATTAGGTTGATCTTAATTTATAGTTAATTTGAATGAATAATTCCTGTCTACCTGAGTCTGTTTTTTCAGCAGCTCTTGTAAATGTTTATTAACCCATAAATCTGCTGCCTTCCTTTAGGAGGTGATTTTAAGGTCCCCCCGTAAAACTAGAGGGAATGTGGTACAGAGAAAAAGAAAGCACAAGAGCAGTTAAGAAACCCTTGTACAAGTCCCTATGCCGTAAGTCACATACTGTGTGCCTTTGGGCAAATACCTAACCCTCTCTGAGCCTCAGGTTTCTCAGTCATTAAATGAGTGGATACTAAGATTTTGACCCTCTCTAACATTACAGGGTTGTGGGGAGGTAGAGAAGTCTAGGTATCTTCTTCATCTTACCTTTCATTGTACCTGCTCCCAAATCTCTCTGTTGATCAGCATCTTAAATCTGTCTCCCCTCATGAGGAGTTGACCCATTTTGTTGGCCACTATAAATAAGGGGGAAAAGATTCTACCCAGAAGAGGACTGTAAGGGCTACCATGCTAATGGTGGTATTCCAGGCATAGTGAACCTTTGGGAAGACAAGGGTTGTGCAGATCGCATTGCAGGGACTCCTAGGCATCAATCACACCATGAAGATATGAACCACACTGCTGTGTGTACAGGGGAAAGAACTTTGGAGTCTGAAAGGCCTGGATTTTAACCTCTATTTTGTCCCTTCCTCTGAACGAGGACTTCACATCTCTGAGACTCAGCGTGTTAGAACAACAATCCTACCTACTTCCCGGGAGATTGCTGGAGAATTACATGAGATAATAAAGTGCAAATTGTCTGGGACATAGCTGGTGCTCAAAGGCTAAATCCTGCCCTCTCCTGCTCCTAAACTGACCTCTGAAGGTGAGGAATGATACATATATCGAATGCTTTCTAGGTGTTGCTTCTTCAGATTTTGGTCCAAGAGTCACTACTTCAGGCAAGCTTTCTCTGACCTCCATGGTCGAACTCCTCACTGGAGACTCTCAGAGATCCATGCACCTCCACTCACTGCAGTGACCACAACTGCAATTTCACATTTCTCTGTGTGGTGTCTAACTCGACGGTTACCACCACCCTCCTACGAACAACAGAGGTAGGTACATGTCTGTTTTTGTCTCCAATATATCCCTCAAGTCCTGGCACCTAGCTAGCCCTCAATAAGTATTTGACGAGATCAGGACTAAGCACTTGTCCTAGAATACCTTACTGAATCTTTATAAGAATGGGGCTCTGCTACTATCATACCCATTTACAGATGAGGAAACTGAGGCTCAGAGAAGGGACATTCCCTGCCCAAGGTTACAAGTAGAGCAAATGGTAGATCCTGGATTTGAACTCAGACCTGTTTGCCATTGAAGAAACTCAATCTCTTAAACTGTTTATCCCTCATCCAGAGACAGAAGAATGAGCAGTTCCTGCCTCCAAAAGTCATCCAAAGTTTCTTGTTTTGCCCAATTGCTTAAAAAGGATGGTGACTGGCCTGTGAGGCATTTCTCAGCTGCGGGGTGGGGGTGGGGGTTGTCTCTGCAGTCCTCAAGAAAAAGGAAGGCAGGCTGAACAGTGCTGACACTGGGTAACATTTCTCCATAACCAGTAACTAAGGACCCGCCTTCCCTGGTGAGAAGTGTAGGCACAGTGCCAACAGCACAATCCTCCTGCAGGGTCCACCCGCCTCTGACCACCCCGTTTTTGTTCTCAGATTTCCCCTATAGGAAAATATGACCCTCCCCAGAGCAGACAATCATGTTGATTCTTAAATTCAATCATGCATTTACTGAGAATTGCTGCTTCAGATGTCCCACTGGATGCTGGAGACAGGGATAAATAAGATGCAATTTTAAAAGTCCACAGCTTAGATGGGGAGTTCAAGGAGATGGCCTGGATAACCTTTGCCCAGACCGTGCTATCTCCCAGACCCTGCATCCCTCTCCCACCCCAGTGTTGAGGCCACTTGACCCCAAACACCCATCCTCTCAGATATGACCAACTAACAGTTCCTCCACAGCTGCTATTACAACAGGCGAGGAAAGGAAAACTAATCCCCCTTTACCTCATCCCAGATTCTGAGATTCTTTTTGGCTCAGGCAGGGAAAAACTGCCACAGTCCTGGGACTGAGAACTTAAGACTTTAGGCAGACACATTTTATATCACATACCAGCCCCCATCTCCCCAGCCAGAGCTGATCGTACCAAGGGTGGTCACCTGACTGAAAGGCAGCCAATCCACAGGCCTATGTACCCAGCTCTATGCCAGGCACCTCGCCCCTCTGAGACCCTCCACCACATTGGATGTTTGGTTGCTTCAGGTGAATACTTGATTATCTACCATGTGCCAGGTCTGCACAGAGGAGGAAAAAAACCTCAAATCTGCTATTTTGTGGTAGGTTGCAAAAATGACCACTGCCTCCATGCCCTTTGCCATGTGATTTAGTAGTGCCCACCCACTCTGATTCTGAGGTCCACCACGTGACTTGCTCTGACCAATGGGAATTTAGCAAATGGGAACGTGGCTGAGCTAGGCTGCTGGAGGATGGGGCAGAGCTGAATCATCCCAGGCATCTGAGCAGGGGCCATCCCGACAGCCCACAACCAGCCCATGAGCAAGCCCAGGCAAGACCAGAAGGACAACCCAGCCTAGCCCAGCCTGCCTGAGCCATAAACATGATTGCTGTCTACCACTGAGGTTTATGGTTGTTTCACAGGATAATTTTTTCCAGGTTTACTGAGATATAATTGACATATAACATTGTGCAAGTTTAAGGTGTCCAATGTGTTGATTTGAAATACTTATATATTGCCAAATGATTATGTCACATAAGTGCCATTTGTGTTTTGTGGTGAGAACATTTAAGATCTATTCTCTTAGTAGCTTTCAGGTATATAATATAGAATTATTAACTATAATCACCATGCTGTACATTAGATCCCCAAAACTTACTCTTTTTATAACTAGAAGTTTATCATCTTTGACCAACATCTACCCATTTCCCCCACCCCCCAACCACTCTACTCTCTATTTCTATGTGTTTGGCGTTTTTAGATTCCACATGTAAGTGATGTCATGCAGTATTTGTCTTTCTGTCTGACTTATTTCACTTAGCATAATGCCCTCAAGGTTCATCCATGTTGTCACAAATGGCAGGATTTCATTCTTTCTCATGGCTGAATAATATTCCATTGTGTGTGTATATGTATATATGCCACCTCTTCTTTGTCCATTAATCCATTAACGGACACTTAACGTTGTTTCCATGTCTTGGCTACTGTGAATAATGCTGCAATCAACATGGGAGTGCAGATATCTCTTCAAAATCCTTTTTAATTTCCTTTGGATATACACCCAGAAGTGGGATTGCTGGATCATATGGTAGTTCTATTTTTAATTGTTCCATACTGTTTTCCGTAGTGGCTATGCCGATTTACATTCCCACCAACAATGCACAAGAGCTCCCTTTTCTCCACATCCTCACTGTAATTTATCTCTTGTCTTTTTGATGATAGTCATCCTAACAGCTGTAAGGAAGTATCTCATTGTAGTTTTGATTTGCATCTTCCTGGTGATTAGTGATGTTGAGCACTTTTTCACGTACCTTTCCCAGCACTGGTGTGTCAATGGGTAACCAATACACATGTGTATATCATTTTATACTTCACCAAGCCACTTCCCATAAATCATTTCATCAGAGCCTCCACTGCTTCAGCCATAAAAAGGGATGAATTCCTTTCTCTACTCACACAATTAGCAAGGAAAGGGAGCCCTTGTTCTCATATTCATTTATTCCCACATTCACACAGTATAATAAACAGTAATCACCTACTCTGTAGCAATCATTGTTCTAGATGCTGGGTTTTCAGCAAGAAAAGAAAAATAAAAGATCCCTGCACTCATTGAGCTTAAATTCAATTTCCCTTTTAACATTCAGTCAGTCCCTCAGTCAGTCAGTCATCATACATTCAATGAACACTTACTGTGTCTGGCACTCTATAGGCAAGTGAGGTCTGTTCCTTGCCCTTGACGGTCTGCGAGTCTCCAGGGGGCAGATACAACTTGAGTTGTTGCCTATCACACCCACAAGACAGGACTTGTAAAGAAATGAATAACAGAGACATGAACTCCAAATAGGTCACAAATATGCGATTAAAATAAATCAAGTTTGGTTGGGGACAGAAGTGGAAGTTAAATCCTTGTCCTCCTGGCCTGGGAGGGGCTTTGCATTCACACAATGACCCTTCTGCTAAATTGATACATTAATTTGTTCAATCGTTTCTGTAATTAAACAGAGAGTGCTGAGGAGAACCTACAACAAAGGTGTCTTACTTAACTCTGTGAGTGGGAATCCAGTGACCTCTCCCCCAGTCTGTTCAGCAATCAGACAGTGGAAATAGGACCATTAATTGGGTGTTTTAGGTACAGACACTGTTGTCCAAACAGTCATGGAGCTAAGTGGCCCCAAAGTTGCCAATGAACTCTAGTCTATGGCTTAAAGGTGCAGCCTTTGTTTTTCCAAGTCTCAGTATCTATTCATTATGCAAAGAGTTTTGGAATTGGAGAGGACCATAATTAGAACGAGCAGCAACTCTCACTTAGTGAAGACAACCTTTTTAGGGTGTTCCTGAGAGATGGGGGCCCTCCGAGCTTCTCACAAATCAAAAAAAAAAATGTCCATCAATAAAGCACTCATCACTTTATAAGGAAATGGAACCAAAACGCAATGAAATACCCATGTGAGGAGCTAAGCTTATCAGACTCCGAACTCGGGCATTAATTGGCTGCTGCCCTTCTTTCCACTAGAGCTCAGCTGGGCCCGGAGGGTGAGGGTGGGGGTGGGGGTGGGGGTGGGGGTGGGGGGGGCGGGGTTGCATCTCTGTCCAAGGTCCTTAAGTGAGATCTCTGCTCTCTCCATCACCCTGCAGTTTCTTTGGCCACTTGAACAGTAGTAAGAAAGAACGGAGGGAGGGCAGGGAGGGAGAGAGAGGAAGAAAGAGACAGAGAGAGACAGTATTGGAGAAAAACAACTGTTTTGACATGGTTTTCAAGTAACTGCTGTTACCAAGAAAGAAAATTGTTTTCCTTTGGAAAGTCAAGAGAGCACTTTCTTCCCCTTCATCTCCCCCAACACTGTGTTTGTGAGTACAAGGCTGTCAGCCTGTGGTTTTGTTATGTTCAAATTCCCATGCTGAGACTTGGCCCTGCACGGGCCTTGGGTTGAAGAGAATGTCCAGGATCCCAGCTTTAGTGACTAAGGAAGGCTGCTTCTAGTCTAGTCAATAGGGTTTGGACTATGACCAACTACCATACTGCTATCACCTCCTAGAAAGCATACGAGGGCAAATCAGACTGCTGAGTCTAATCTTGGTTCTGCATGCACACGCTGTGTTACCAGGGACAAGCATCTTTCCCTCTCTGGCTCTCAGGTATTACAACTTCAAAGTCAGCGAGTCAAGCTAAATGGATTTGAGGTCACCCATCCCTCTGCTGACATTCTGAAATTCCTCATGCCAATTTTTTTCCAGGAGTGAAAGAAATGACCGCATTTCTCACTTAAAATGGCCAAAAAAGCACTTCTCCACTATTAGGCAACTACTGCGCCAAGCAGCAGAAATGGAAGAATGTAAGTTCCTCAGCATAAGAAATACATCTTTGCCTCCCACAAGGCAAAATGCTGACCATCCAGAGCTTTCTGTGTTCACTATTTTACTCACTTCTCACAGCAACCCTAAGAGGTGAACACTGTTGTAATCCCCAATTTACAGATAAGAAAACTAAAGCCCAAGAGATGAAGTGACTTGTTCAAGGTCACCTAGAAGAGCTGGCACTCTAAACCCTAGCTGTCTCAGTCCGAATTATTTTCACCATACTGGGCTTCTACACGAGGGTCATTTTTTTTTCTTTTCTTTTCTTTTTTTTTTTTTTTTTTGCGGTACGCGGGCCTCTCACCCTTGTGGCCTCTCCCGTTGCGGAGCCCAGGCTCCGGACGCGCAGGCTCAGCGGCCATGGCTCACGGGCCCAGCCGCTCCACGGCATGTGGGATCCTCCCAGACCGGGACACGAACCTGCGCCCCCTGCATCGGCAGGCAGACTCTCAACCACTGCACCACCAGGGAAGCCCGACGAGGGTCATTTTGAACATACAACCTACCCTGATGAGCCCCACTGACCTCAGGGAGAGAACGTCCAGGCTCCCTCAGCCCCTCTGAACTGGCTCTGTCCTGACTTCCTGGGTAACACGTTCTCACTCTGGCCTCTGCCAACTAGTTTTTCTTCTTGGATACAGGTTATGCCAAGCTGCAGTCCCAAGCACAGGGACTGAATGAAGGCTGGCTTTTAATTAGGAGGCCATGACTGTTTGCTGTGACTTTGATAATAAGCATTGTGAGACCTGGGGAAATCATTAAACAAGCAGAGAGGTAACAAGCCTTGCTCGGGATTCATGCCTGAGGACCTACAGAGGGAGAAGAAGGGAGGAGGTCCCTTCTCAGGGAGTGTAGTGCTGCTTCCAGGCCCAGGGCTAAGACAAACAGGACCAGACTCTGGTCGAGGAGGGAAGCACTGGTCTGTTTCCACCCCTCCCACCCAGTGCTCCCTGCAAGAAGGAAAGCTACTCTGTCTTCTGTCCATGTCTGCCCAGCCAGGGAAAGGTTTCTTAGAGCATTAAGTGTCAGAGCTGAAAGGGACGTGAAGACCCCAGGTGAAGGCCACTCACTATCCTCCAAGCATGTGCCAGGTCCAAACATGACAAAGAATTTTCCTTGACTGAGACGAGATCTGTGTCCCTGTATTCTCTCTTTAGACGTCCACTGAGCACAGACTCACTCAAGGGTAGATTCTGTGTCAGCAACTGGACTAGATTCTGGAGACATCATGGTGAACAGGAAGAGTCTTGTCTTCAGTGGGGGCAGTGACATGGCTCACATTCCCCAAGTCTACTCCTTGCCAGATTTAACACATACAGTTTAGTCACTTGTTTCTTTTAAAACACAGTTCTGGTCACTCACCAATTTGTCATCTCAGAGTTACAAATCTGATACATGTCAGTCCCCTGGGAAAGACAATCACGTCCCACCCACCTCACGCACACCCCAGACCCAAACTCAAACGCATGCAATTCAACCATTCAAAAGACAGTTACTGAGGTCCTACCAGGTGCCAAGGGGCCAACTGTAAACAAAAAAAAACATGAGTTTTGCTTCCCTGGAGTTTTGGGTCTGCTGAGAATGCGAGGCATTCATCAAACAAGCACAGAATAAATATATTCATGCAACTGGTGCCATGTGTGATGGTGGAAATGAACAGGTACAGTAAGGGAGGCTCATACGCAGGGGTGGGGACCGACCCACTGAAAGTCAGAAGCAGGAAAGGGTGTGAGCTAATTCACATTTTAGGCCATAGCGGGGAAGAGGCAAGTGCGGAAGAAGAGAGAGGCAGGAGGAGGCGGCTACTGCAGGGGGCCACGTCCCCACATATTCACACACCCTCCCCCTTCACCCTTTTCACACTCACAGAGCTTCAAGAGGAAGTGTGCAGAGAGATAGCTGGTCTGTGTGCAGGCCGGAACATGGAGGGCCTAGAAGGAGCTGGGAGACCTTACTTCTTTTTTTAAAATTTATTTTTATTGAAGTATAGTTGATTTACAATGTTGTGTTAATTTCTGCTATACAGCAAAGTGATTCAGTTTTTTATATATATATATGTACATATATATACACATATATATACACACACACACACATATATACATACACACACACACACACACACATTCTTTTTCATATTCTTTTCCATTATGGTTTATCACAGGAGGGTATTGAATATAGTTCCCTGTGCTATACAGTGGGACCTTGTTGTTTATCCATCCTATATATACTAGTTTGAATCTGCTAATCCCAAACTCCCAATCCAACCCTCCCCCACCCCCACCCCCTTGGCAACCACAAGTCTGTTCTCTATGTCTGTGAGTCTGTTTCTGTTTCATAGATAAGTTCATTTGTGTCATATTTTAGATTCCACATATAAGTGATGTCATATGGTATTTGTCTTTCTCTTTGTGACTTACTTCGCTTAGTATGATCATCTCTAGGTCCATCCACGTTGCTGCAAATGGCCTTATTTCATTCTTTTTTAGGGCTGAGTAGTATTCCACTGTATATATATACCATATCTTCTTTACCCATTCACCTGTTGTTGGACATTTAGGTTGCTTCTATGTCTTGGCTATTGTAAACAGTGCTGCATAGGGGTGCATATAATCTTTTTGAATTATAGTTTTGTCTGGATATATGCCCAGGAGTGGGATTGCTGGATCATATGGCAACTCTATTTTTAGTTTTTTGAGGACACTCCACACTGTTCTTCATAGTGGCTGCACCAATTTACCTTCCCACCAACAGTATAGGAGGGTTCCCTTTTGGGAGAACTTGTTTCTAATCTTTCTGTTTGGTCCCTGGACCTCAGGTCGCTCATTTTGAACAGTAAGAATAACACATGTATGGGACCTTAGAAAGTCCCTTGAAACAGGATTCTGTGTGTGAGGCTTCTATTCTCTATAGAACTGAACACTGTAAAAGGTAATGAGCTGCCCATCATTAGAGGTATTCAAGCAGAAGCTGAGCAACTACATGGGTGGGAAACTTAAATAGAAAGAATAAAGCTAAACAATTATTTATCTCCTACTGCCAGTTATCGGGACAAATGTTTGTATACCTTCCTTATGCTTTTAACAAAAATGTGAGGTCAGAATTATTAGCCCCCTTTTACAGATGAGAGAACTAAGGCCTATACAAACAAAGTGACTTGCCTAAGGTCACTCAGCGAGCAACGAGGAAAGCTAACATGTTTCAGATGCTAATTGTTTCCCAGGTGTTATACCATTTAACCTCCCAACAATACTACGAAGACAACAGTACTTCGTCCCTGTTTTACAAATGAGAAAACTGAGGCCAAGAGAAGTTAGATGAGTCACCCAGTCACCCAGTAAGGAAGTAAGGATGTCCACATTCTATCTCCAGAGCCCTGATTTCTGACTCTCAACACCAAATTCTCTCCTAAAACTTCAACTCTCACTTTCAAAGTCAATTCTGGCTGACTCCAGAGTTCATCCTCTATGTCCTGACCATGTAGCACCTCCTTGGCCCCCTGGGGATCTGTGAACTCCCTTCTGTATTATTTTCCTAGGCTGCTGTAACAAAGCACCACAAATAGGGCAGCTTAGAACAACAGAAATTTATTGTCTCACAGTTCTGAGGCCAGAAGTCCAAAATCAAGACGTCAGCAGGACCAGGCTCTCTCTGAAGACCTTAGGGAAGGGTCCCTTCCAGGCTCCTCTCCCAGCTTCTGGCAGTTCCTTGGCTTGTGGCAGCATAACTCCAGTCTTCATATGGAGTTCTCCCTATTTGTGTGTCTCCAAAGCTCTCCCTTTTATAAGGACATCAGACATATTGGACTAGGAGTCCACCCTACTCCAGTATGAACTCAACTTGACTACTCACATCTACAACGACCCTATTTCTAAATAATGTCACAGTCTAAGATACTGGGGGTTAAGTCTTCCACATAGGGATTTGGGATGGGGACACACAATTCAACCTGTAACTCCTTCCAAACCCATGTGTCCTTGCCTATGGGGAACAGGTGAGTAATGAGTCTGATGGACCCTGGGCCGCTACAGACATCATGTTCCCTCCCTCCATTCTGCACCACCCGCCAGCCTCACCCCTCTGTCCCAGATGCCCAAGGCTCTGCTTTGGGTCCTGGTGTCATCCTGTATTAGTGACAGCCTGGGGCTTGGCTCCCTCCACAAAGGAGCAGCCAGGAACCAGGGAGGAAGCTCTCATCCCTTCCAGGGGAGGCGGGTGAATATTTCATATGGTGCAAGAGAGTGGAATTCCATACAGCCACCTCCTGCAAATGCAACATGACACCTCGTAATGGGGCAATATCAGTACAAATCCGGCCTCGTGGCAGCCCAGAGCCTCCTAGTAATTCCTCACATATTGTGCTCATGTTACTGTAAATACAATCGCCAAACTCAGGCTTCCACTGCAGCCAACTGATCAGAAAGGATCACTCCCATTTCTGCAGCTGATAAGACTGAGGCCCGCAGAAGGTAACTGACCCTTGATCACACAGCAGATGAATCATCCCCAGCTGGACAAGAGCCAAAGAAGCAGAGAAGGAATGAGGAGGGTTGGTCCCCTGATGCCACATCTGGAAAGAGGTGGGAGCCAGAGAGAGGGCCTCAATGGGCCAAGGACTGGAGGATGGGATGAGGGAGGGGTAAGGAACAGATGTGGTTGGACAGAATAAGAGCTAAGTGCCAGGGTACAAGCGAGAAAGAAATGGAGCCCAAGGAAGTTACTGGAGTTGGGTGGACTTGGGCAAGAGGTGAGTGGCCTGCTAGGGGAGGGAGAAATCCAAAGTCAGGCATCCAGAGGTACGGCCTTGGGTCTTGACAGAGAGAGAGCCCAAGCCAGAGGGAGAGTGTTTTCATGCTTCCTCCTGACTGGCCCACTGGGAGGAGGCCCAGCCAATGCCTGGGAGTGTAAAGAGCATCCAATCCCTAGGATGAAAACTGAGCTTCAGGACAATCTCCTGTTTTGGCAGAAAATCTACAGCACTTAAGAAGGAACCAAGACTGGAGCCTAGAGGTGGGAAGTGGGAGGGAGTGTTGGTTATTTTCCTTTCGACCTCTATCCCAAGCCCATTCTCCTTCCTTCCCTGCTCTGCTCTGGGTCCCAAGAGGCTGACCCATGGGGACCACCTTACCTCGTCTTCTAACTTGGGGTGAGATAATGAAGCCAATGGTGGGAGGTGGGAGGAAAGCAGCCAATGCCTGATACCAAAAAGCCAATGGAGATCTCACTACAAAGAGGAGAGGGACTTCTTGAGGATGAAGCTATCACAGAGGGAAGAGAGGTTGAAAGATAAATGCCTGCGTGCTTTATTCAGGCACCTGGATTCAGCCATGCCTGAAGGCCTCCTTCAAAAGTTTTCAATTTGATGATCCAACAAATTTCCTTTTTCCCTTAAGTTAGCCCCTGCATCCAAAAGAGTCCTGACGGGCTCGGGTGATCTGGTGGTATTACAAAATGAGCAATTCACTTGTGACTGGACTGTCCAGGGTTTTAATCACAGCTCTGCATGACCTTGGGCAAGACACATCAATCTCTGAGTGTATCCTTTCACACCTGCAATGTCCCGGGCAGAAGAATTAAATAAAATAATACCTATAAAAGCAGCTAGGTTATACTAGATGTGCCAAATAAATTAGTTTACTGCAAACTCTCTCCCCTTTCTGGGCCCCAGGATCCTAATAAGGAAAATGTGGACCCCAGCGCTGATGAGTTTGTATATTTCATAAGACCCCATACACTGTCTTATACTGCCATGCTCTCCCCGCCCCTTGGATTGTTAGTAAAAAGCTACCCATTTTGTGTGATTTTTGCGCAAGTGGCGTGACATCCCTGGGTATCGGTTTCCTCAAATACGTTGCCTACCAAATGTTGTGAAACTGAGGTAACACATGTAAAGTCTTAGAACAGGGTCTGGGACATAATACATGCTCAATAAATGCTGGCTATTTTATTGGTGGAGGTGGTGGTTTTAAGAATAATAAGTATTGTTACTATCTCTGAGCACCTGCTCTAGTTTTGTTTATACACTGTCTCATTTAGACCTTGCCCTGCGACACAGCCCTGCGAGGTCGGTGATGATGTCCCAACCGCACAGATGGGATACAGCTCAGAGAAGCTGAGTTACTTACCTGACTGTTGGAGCTGGGATGTGCTTAAGAACTACCTGGCATCACCTTCCTGGAGTGGTGTCCCCACGAACAATTAAGCCAGCCACTATCTCTGAACTTAGAAAGGCATCTTTTTGGCACTCAGCAGGTGCAAGCCCTCCAGAGAAGTTTCCCAAGTTTGCTTCTCCAGCCATCTCCCTTTGCAAACACACTTTCTGTTCATGTGAATGAAACCCGCTAACTGGTATGGTGTCTGCTCTAATTATAGGCTCCCCAGCCTGTGCCAAGAGGAAGCTGGTTAGTGTACACTTGAGTAGATTTCAAATCGGATTTTGTGAGTCCCCAGCATGAGGGAAGGAGGCCAGGTTCTCCTCCGGAAAAAAATAATGGGAAATGCTGGCACATGTGAGTATTCCCAGCTCCTCTCCTGCTGGAGCAGGTGATGTCTTCTGCTCCCTAGATTACAGAGCCCTCTTTCCAGTTTCTTTACCTCTGTCTCTAGCCTTTTCCAGGAGCTGGAAAGCTGGGGGAAGGAATGGGAGAAGCAATCCGAGGTGCTGAAATGGAGGAGGTATAGCAAAGTGGAAACAATACTTTGGAATCAGAGGAAACTATTCAATAAATTCTGAACGCAGCTCTGCCTCATTTCAGCTTTCGCTGCCCTTCTGAGTCTCAAGCTCCTCATCTATCAAACAGGGGTGCCAATACTTTCCCCACGATGATCCAAGGATGTGTGTTGCAGTGTTTATTCAACATTTATCCAGTATTTACAGTGTGGCCTATTTTGTGCTGCATTGTACCAGTTACAGCTGTGAATAAGATGCAGCCCTGGGATCTTTAGAACTCCAGGTCAAGCTAGAAGCAAGCCATTTGATGCTTATCACACATTGTGATGAGAGAAGGACAGGGCTCTACAGGAAGGAGGGGCACGTGATCAAGAACTGTTGCATCCCAGAAGACTTCCTGGAGGAGGCGTGTCTAGGCTGCAACCTCAAGGATGACTCAAATTAAAGGAGGACAGGGCAAAGAGTGCTCTCCTTCACATGGGAAGAGTCTATGTGAGGGCCAAGATAGAATAGAAAACAACACATTTCAGAAACATCATTTAGAATAGCCAAAATTGGGGGTGGGGGTTGGGCAGGAATGGCCAAAATAAAGAAATGTTTTTTAAAAATCATGGAATTCAACAGAACCAATCAAAATAACATTGACAGGGCTTCCCTGGTGGCGCAGTGGTTGAGAGTCCGCCTGCCGATGCAGGGGACATGGGTTCGTGCCCTGGTCCGGGAAGATCCCACATGCCGTGGAGTGGCTGGGCCCGTGAGCCATGGCCGCTGAGCCTGCACATCCGGAGCCTGTGCTCCGCAACGGGAGAAGCCACAACAGTGAGAGGCCCGCGTACCGCAAAAAAAAAACATTGACAATACTTTTTTTCTCTAGTCTCTCTCTGGCACTAATTTATAAGCTTTTCAAGGGCAAAACTGTTTTAATCATATTTGTAAGTCCTGTAATGCTTTTCTTACATTTTTTATTTTTTAGTATTTTTTTTATTGAAATATAGTTGCTGTATAGTATTATATAAGTTACAGATGTACAATATAGTGAGTCACAATTTTTAAAGGTTATACTCCATTTACAATTATTATAAAATATTGGCTATATTTCCCACGTTGTACAGTATATCCCTGTAGATTATTTTATAGCGAATAGTTTGTACCTCTTACTCCCCCACGCCTATATTACCCCTCTTCTCCCCACTGGTAACTGCCAGTTTGTTCTCTATGACTCTGCTTCTTTTTTGTTATATTCACTAATTTGTTGTATTTTTTAGATTCCACATATATGTGATATCATATAATATTTGTCTTTCTCTGTCTGACTTACTTCATTCAGTATGATCATCTCTAGGTCCATCCATGTTGCTGCAAATGGCAATATTTCATTCTTTTACACGGCTGTAGTCCATTGTATATATACACCACATCCTCTATCCATTCATCTGTTGATGAACCCTTAGGTTGCTTCAAACCTCGGTAATTGCAAATAATGCTGCTATGAACATAGGGGTGCATGTATCTTTTCGTATTAGTGGGGTTTTTTTCAGATATATACCCTTTTTTCGGATATATGCTGCATTTCTCCTTAACAAATGTTCTAAAGAGGGGCAGATGGGCCTTGATGAAAACAAAGTAAAAAACATGAAGTTTCTGCAGCATTATTGGCACCATCATTATTCTGGCGAGAGCAACTGCACTTATCATCGGTTTTGGAATTTCAGAAACATCCTCACAGACACACCCAGAATGTCTGACCAAATGTCTGGACACTCTGTTATCCCATCAAGTTAACACATAAAATTAACCATCAAGGCGTTGTAAGAGAGATCAGCCATGGTGGCCGGGTAGAAATATCTTGCGCTCACCTCCTCTCAGGAGCACACCAAAATCACAACTATCTGCAGAACAACCATGGATGAGAAAGACCAGAACCTACCAGAAAAGATCTTCCGCCACTAAAGAAGGAACCACAGTGAGCCGGGCAGGAGGGGTAGACTCGTGATATAGCCAAATCCCATACCCCCAGGTGGCCGACCCACACACCGGAGAATAATTACTCCGCAGAGGTTCTCCCACAGGGGTGAGACCTCTGAGCCCCACGTCGGGCTCCCCAGCCCGGGGTCCTACACAGGGAGGACGAGCCCCCAGAGCATTTGGCTTTGAAGGCGGGCGGGCCTTCATTTCAGGAGTCCCAGGGCGCCGGGGGAAAGAGAGGCTTCACTCCTAAAGGGCTTAAAGGGCCCACACAAAATCTCACGCGCTCCAGGACACGGGGCAGAAGCGGTCATTTGATAGGAGCCTGGGCCAGACCTACCTGCAGGTCTTGGAAGGTCCCCGGGTGAGGCGGGAAGACTGGGGCTCATCCTGGCAGCAGCCATATTTGGGAGCTCCTTCCACTGAGGGAGGCTGATGCCGGCCTCCAGCTCCTTAGCGACAAGACCTGGCCTCGCCCGACAGCCTGCTGGGGCCAATGCTGGGACGCCTCAGGCCAAGCAACTAACTGGGCGAGGACACAGCCCCACCCACCAGCAGTCAGGCTGACCTAAGACGCCCTAAGCTCACAGAGGCCTCTGAACGAAGCCCTGCCCGCAAGAGGGCCCAGAACTCAGCTCCGCCCACAGTCCCAGAATCCCCTGCGCCAGGCTCCGCCCCGGGGAGCCTCTGGACCAGCCCCACCCACCTGGGGCGGACATAACGTGCAAGAAAACCGCAACCCCACAGCCTGCGGACCCAGCCAGCTGACGGCAGGCCCGACCCTACCCTGGGACCAGTTGGGCCCCAGCCCGGCCCACTAGCAGGCCAACACAAGCTTCAGGACACCCCAGACTCTGTACCCAACTGTGTCAGGAACTGCCCCCTCAACTGTGAGCTGACACCAGCTCTGGGACCCCTGGGCCCTGCAGCCAGACTCCAGGATCCAGCTCTGCCTGCCAGTATCCGGCACTAGCCCCCCAGGACCTGGCTTCACCCACCAGTGGGGGGCAACAGCCTTAGAGTCTTCTGTACCCTGACTCCGCCCACCTGTGAGCCAGTACTAGCCCCGGGGTACCCTAGGGTTCTGTAGTCAGCCACCTCGAGACACAGCCTTGCCAACCATTGGCCGGCAGCCTCCACACAAGGCAGGGCCTGGCAACCAACTGGATCAGGGGCCAACCAAGCCTACAAGACCACCCACATAGCCCGCCACAACAGAAGGACCCATGCACCCCTCATAGGGAGAACCGCTAGAGCATATAGCTCGGGTAATGAGAGGGGAGTGTGCTGCTGGGACCCATAGGATGTCCCCAGGGTGGATGGTTTGTCCTATTTAGACCACCTCTCCCTGCCTTCCATTCTTGGCTCTGCAGTACTCGCAATTCAACTGTTCTTCAGTTCTTCAGGGCTTCCATAACCTGCTCACCAGAAAACCACTGAACAACCGTACCTGAATGTGCCAGACTACACGGTAGGCATTTTGCATTCATAACACCTTGTTTAAGCCTCACAGGAACCCTTCACATGAGAACAAGAGGCCAAGAAAGGGCTCTGTGGACCCTAACGGGATGGGGATGGCTTAATTATAGCTGAATTGAGCATTTATTAGAGTCAGACACTGTGATGAGTGCTTTACATACATTATTTCATTTAACCTAAATATTAACTACCTGGTATTATTGTCACCCCCATTTTACAGGTAAAAAAACAGGTCCAGAGAGGTGAAATCATATGCCTAATGGGTGTAATAGTGGGGACTCATGGCTACTCTTTCCAATTAAAAACAAAAACCTTTAAGCCAGTGAAAGGAATTTATAGGCTCATGTAGCAGGAAAATCTAAGGTAACAGCATCAGGCATGGCTGGATCTAGGCACTCGGTATCTGTCTTTCTCCATCTCTTGGTGTGCTTTCTTTTGTGATGGTTTTACTCCCAGGGGAATTCTCCCTCGTGGAGGTAAGATGGCCAAAAGCAGCTCTAGGTGTACCCCAAACCAACTCAGCACCCACCATTGAAATGCAAGTATCATTGGACCAACCTGGAGGGTTGTGTGGCCATCTAACCTGCTCTCTGTGGTCAGAAGGATTGGAAGGTACTATTGTCCGAACCAGGATTGCATGCCCACTTCTGAGGCTGCGAGGGGTTTAGGGTGTAGGAAAGGTACATTCTCACAAAGGAAGACCAAGAATCTGTTCTCAAACCCCACAGAGCAGAATGAGGCAGCCGAGCAGCAATAGCCCACCACACGGGGATGTGACCCAGAGCCTCCTCACTCAAAGCCTGCGTGTTAACCAGTTTGCTCCAGCCCCTCTGCTTCGATTGCCTCTTTCTAATTCCCTGGCCCTGGGCTGACCCCTCTTGGAGTTCTGTCCCTCAGCGCTCGGCGCTGAGCACTGGTACTTAACAGTCATGCCAAGCGGGTGATGGATGGCGGCTGCCGTGAAGGCTCTTCAAAGGGGATGGGCAGCTGCTGGCTTGGAAATAAGCCTTCTGTAGGGACGAAACGCAAATGCAAACACACACCGTGGGGCCTTTTGTGGATTCTCCCCTTTGGACCCCCTGCCTCTGTTTCCAATTAGCACCCCAGGCCTGTGGGCAAAGTAAAACATCCCAGAGGCTGCTCTGAGAGGCAGAAAATCTTAGCAGAAATGGAATCATGCAACTATCCTGCTAGCCAAATGATTGTCCGTCCCTTTCTGTTCTCAGAAGGTTAGCCCTGGAAGATACCCCAGGTGGTTTTCCATCCCACCTTCCCATCAAGCACATGAGGCCCAGAGAGGGTGAGGTATTATCCAAAGGTTGCACAGCCAGGGAGTGGTGGCAGAGCTAGGACACATGGATGGAAAGAGAATGATATTAACTGCACATCTACTATGTGCCAAGCCCACGCTGGGGGCTTCAGCCAAGTTTTAGCTGCTCGCTCAATCCACAGGGCAAAGCTTTAGGGACGAGCCCTCAACGTGTAAGGCAGGAAAGAGCCCGAGTCCCACACCAAGGCCCAGCTTTACAGTGCATGCTTGGTCGAATCACTTCTTCTTGTCTGGGACTCAGTTTCTCGATTTAGAAAACAGAATTGACGACCCCAAGGGTGATTCCATCTCAACATTCCACTGTGTGATAAAGGCCATCCTGGGGGTAAGGGGGACTCTCTGGGCACCTTTTTAGCCATGAGAGGGAAAGCTATGGCCACAAATTCTTATGTGAGTAGCTGTGACATTGAAGCAAGACAGCCTTGACTAAGAGGATAAAGTCCTAACTAGGAGCCATCCCTATCTCCCTCACCTCCAGGCCTGTGCCCATGCTGTCCCCTCCCTGGCTAACTCCTACTCATGCTTCCGTTTCTGCTAGGACATCACCCCCTCTTTCCTTGCACCACCCCCTAAATTAATTTCGGAGCCTCCCAAATGCATCCTAGGCCCCTCTACTCCCCATCAGAGCACTTTTCACTGGGTTGCAATCTGCCATCCACTTGTCTATCTCCCCCAGTAAATCATAAAATCATCAAGGACAGGACTGACTCTGGTCAAACTCTATCCCCGACACCCAGGACAGACCTGGCACACAAGAGGTACAGGTGAAGAGTGAACCCCAACTAAATTCGGGGTAATGGGGATCCCAAGAGTCCTGGGAAGATTATGCCCCAGAAGACCCCTCTGCGCAACACTCAGAAGTGATTTTTTTCCTCCCCTATTTACCGGGACTTTTGTCCCCCGTCTGCCTAGATTATCAGCGGTCATAGCAGTAACGACAATCACAGTGATCGTATTTCTGGCCGTGAGACTAGAAAGGGGACTTGTCGCCTTATACCTGAGCCCCACAAGCCTCCCAACCCTGGCCGCAGCCGGGGTGATCCTTCCAAAAGGCAGATCAGGTCACATCCCTCCTGGGAGCCCAACCTTCCAAGCATTCTCCATCTCATTAAAAGCCCGAGTCCTTAAAATTCCCTACGAGGCTGTAGCAGGTTGGATTTCAAGCAAAGGCATGAAAAGCCACCCCGCACCCTGGCCAGAACAGCCTTTTATCACACAATCCAGAAGGTTCAGATGGAAGAATCTTTGGGGTCATCAATGCCATTTTCTAAAAGGAGAAACTGAGATGGGGTGAAGCATGCGCCCGGCGGGATCAACGCCGCTGGAAGGCGAGGGCAGGGAAGCCTGGGCAGAAGGATGAGTCAGGTGGAGAGGCAGGCCCAGGAGAGCCCCGGAGCCAGAAAGGCCCGTGGGAGTTAGCCCACATCGGGCGGAAGTGGCCCGGCCCTCACACCCCTACTGTTGTCAGTTACTGGACGTGGACAGCAAGGAAGGGCAAGGTGGCTCCCTGCAGCTGCGCCATCCCTGGGGCTGACAGCTGAGGGCCGCTGGCCAGTGACAACACCGCGACCACAAGCCCTTCCCCCAAGGAGAGTCCTAACAAAGTCCCCACCCAACCTGGCCCCCATGACTTCTCTGGCCTCAGTTCTCCTCCCCCACCTCTGGCCACCCTGGCCTCCTCCTTCCTCAAACCCAACCACACCTTCCCACTTCAGGGCCTTTGCTCTTGCTGGTCCGTCCACCTGGAGTGCTTTTCCCCCAGCTATTTCCATGGCTTGTCCCCTCACTGTCTTTAGGACTCTGTGCACATGTAACCTTACCAGAGCATCCTTCCTTGACCCCCTCAGTAAAAGAGCAGCCCCCCACTCCTCCCCTGCCCTCCTTCACTGCCTCTCTCTGACATACTGTATAATCCTTGTTTATGTGTTATTTTCTGTCTCCCTCCTCTTGAACCTAAGGCTCAGGGGACCTGTCTGATGCAGCACCCAGGTGAGAACCCAGTACATCGTAGGAACTCAGTAAATACCTGGGGGCTGAATCAGCAAAGCTCCAGTCCTTCACTTGTAGCGGAAGAGCTCCTGGCTCTGAGCTGTTTAGAGCAGCCCTGTGCATTGGCCCTCAACAGGATGCCCGGCTTCAGCATCTTAGCGTGCCCATGATGTCGGTGCCATCGCTGTTTAATTCCCATTAGCCCCAATGTACAGAGGAGGCAGCCGTGAGACAGTGAAGCCACACGCCCAAGGTCACACACCAGGGAACAGCTGAGCCATTGCAGGAAGTGGAGACTGTCTGACATGGTGCGGGGCGGGGGGAGGGTGTGCTCATCGCAGCTGTTCCTCAGCTCAGGGGTCCTGCCACCCCTTGGCTATTTCTCTTATTTCATGCTCAAGTCTGCAATTGCTCTCTGAGTATAATGGCGTTTATTAACTTCCCACTGAGCTCATTACAGAGCAGCCACCTTATCACCGACCACCTGCATTCGGAGCTGGGAGGGATCATTCCCAGCCTATAAATAGCCCAGTCTCCACCCCAACAGAGTCACAGACTCAGAGGCCACCAGCTTCGCCCAGAAGTTCAAGTCTAAGGACAAGGAGCTGGCCCTTCCTCTGCCCCCCACCCTCACCACCACTCTGGGGCCATAAGTCAAGCAAGAATCCGTCTGAGTCTCCCCAATCTCTCTGTTCCGTCGGCCATCCCTGTGCCGGTCCCACATTTATCTTGACGCTGTGACAAATTCACTGCCACGTGGATGTCATCCTCAGCACAGCCCAAGAGTGCCCTTGTTGGAACCTCCTCTGATGACATGGCAAACTCTCAGACGTGAGCTTCGCCATGGACTCACTCTGTGCTCCTGGGTGAGCTGGCCAACTTCTCCAAGTCTCAGTTTTCCCATCTCTCTAATGGACATAATCACGCCCTCTATGAACGCTTGTGTGCAATTTAAATGCAGTGACGAATGCTCTGAGCCCAGAACAGGATTGTGAGCTCAGTCACTCAGGCCTGACTTCTCCACTATGCACAGAAGGCGGAGTGTTTAGGGACCATGATATTTTAGGGGCCCATGAAAATGTTTAACTTCTTTTAAAAGACAAACTGTAATATAATTCAGCCTGAATAATGTTCCTCCTACAGTCGTAAAATATAATTTTAATTATTTTTTTAATGGAGGAAGGGGCCCACAAAGGCAAAAGTGCATAGAGCCCGGGAACGCCGTGATGCAGTCCTGCAGCCATGTGTGTTTGGGGAGCTGGAGGTCAGGTCTGGTCACAGGCTGGGACCCCAAGGGGGCACTTGATCAGTTTGACCTGTACTTGATTAGCTTGACTTGAACTCTGGTAACCTGATGAACCACAAGGTTTGACAGTCAAGCAATCAGTCCGCAGTCTAGCTCTTTTCTAACAAAACCCATTCCTTTATTCTTGCAATAAATATTTATGGACCGCCTCCTCTGAGCTAGGCATGGTCTGGGTTCAGATAACAGTGTGGGTACTTGCTAGCTGTGTGAACTTGGGAACATGACTTTACCTCTGTGTGCCATCGATTAAATGGGAGGAACTGGGTTGTCAGAATTCAGACAGTTAATCCAGGGAAAGTTTTCAGAAGATGGTCCAGTGCATAATAATCACTTCATGATGTTAGCCCAAGGTACCACTACAGACGTGGTCTCTGCCCTGAAGGAGCCTGCAAAACACAATGAATGAACAAGCACGTTAATGAAGCCTTTGGCCTCGGTGGTTATTAATGCTGGGAAGGGAATAAGAGAGTGGCGTTAGAGCAACCCCCCCGGATGACCTTCAAAGGCCACAGTCAGCCCAAGGAGGCCAGGTGGATAAACACCCAACCTTCCTCTCCTCCCATCCCCTCATCTCCTGCCAGTCTCTTCATTGGCTGAACCCAGCCAGGGCCACAGGGCGTGGGAACATGTCGATGTGTCCAATCAGGTCAGCTTCCTGGGCTCAGGGCAGGATGGTGAAGGATGGAGCTCAGTCTGGAGGGTCAAGCAGGATACATCCCACATAGAGCCCTCCACCCCCTAGGCTGAAATCATTCATTAGCTCCTCTTTGCCCACAAGTTAAGCTCCAACCTCCCCAGGATACCCCCGGCCCCTCACTCCCTACACCTGTCCCCACCCCACCCCTGCTCCAATACCCACTCCCATCTCACCCTCAAGCCCTAAGCCACATCTCATGGTTCCCAAAAAAGCATCAGGTCATTTCACATCTCTAAACCTTTATCCGGGCTGTTCCCACCCCCTGGAATGCCCTCCCCACACCCACACCTGGGCAACAGGACAGTGAGACAGTGCAGAGCCTGGAAACCTGGGTTCCCGTTCTGTTTCTGCCACTTCCTAGCTGCATGACCTGGGGGAAGCCAATTCGTCTGGCTGAACCTCAGTGTTTCACCTATAAAATGGGAAGAACGATAGTCCACTTCATGAAGCTGCTGTGAGATTCAGATGAAATAATACTTACAAAGTGCTTGGCAGGAGGTCACTCAATGAGTCATACTAGAGGAAATTTTTAAGAAGCAAATGGTTTACAGAGCCATTCCTGACCATCTGTCCCTTGAGGTATCAGGGCCCCACTTTTCTGTGACCATCACTGGACCTTGTGTGGACAGCTCTTGGGGGCGCTGGAATGCTTTTCTCTGCATCTCCATCAATGCCCTGTGAGCTCCAGGGGAGAAGGATCTGAGGGCATTTCTATATGTGTCCTCAGCATACAGTGCATAGTAGACACTCAGTGAATATGGAATGAATGAATGAATGAATGAACAAATATTCAAACCAGTGAACCAATCTGCCCGCCCCTCCACCTGAATAAAGCTTGAACGACTTTAATCCCAGTCTGGACTACTAAACAAGGCACAGGGTGCCCTCTCGAGGAAGCCCAGGCCAAGGTCATGGCAGGGGGAGGGGGTAATAAGGGAAGCACCAGGGCCGGGAGGGGGCTGCAGGCCCCAGCTCATTGGAAATGCAGAAAGAATCCCAGCGGTGGCCGCCTTCTCTGGCAGGGAGCGCGCGGGAAAAGACAAGAAAAATGAAGCCGCCACAATCTCATTTTCTGAGGCCTGCAAGTCAGCCAGGAAATAGCTATTATTCCATCACACTGTCGGTATTAAGTTATTTCCTTCACTAAATACAGGAATGTTCATGAATATCTATTGAGTCCCAGGTACAGACACCTCCTGGCTCTGAGGCTCAGTCACTCTGCCTTTACATTCCTCCAACAACACCCCTCAATCTTGCTCTGAAGTGAAAGACAATAGTATTTTAAATTGGTTAATAAATCTCAGGATTGATGCTCCTTGAAGGCCCAGGAACTTCGTCTCTATTACTTGAATAAAAGGGATCACATTTTACCCACTGCTGGGCTAGGAATTTGGGAGAGTGACCCGAGCCAGCTGCTCCTTCCTCTTCCTGGGGAGGGGAGGGATGGAGGTTTCAGGACCCTGCGTCCGACGGAGCCCTTTTGACGGCCAGGAAATACTTATTTTCTGGCTAATTCAGGCCAGTTGAACATCTTGGGCCACTTTGGTTTTGATGGCTTCATGTTTGGCTAGTTCCCCTGGATTCAAACAAAGAGACTCGGAAGCAAAGCTCCAGGGAGAATGTGGGTGTCTGGCATCCTTTTAAAAAGCACCTGGATGCAGATAAGGAAGGTGGGGGAGCAGAGCATAAATAATACTGCTTGGAACATAATTCCAGGTGTCGATTTTTACACCACCTTCCTCATGAGCACAGGTGACCTTGGGCGTCCCCGTTGAAGTGGAGAAAGCTTTGAAAAGCCCAGACGATAGAGAACGTGAAGTAGGACTAAAATGTCTCCTGTTTGTAGAGTTTCTTGCCACCTGCTTTACGTCCTTTTCCTAATCCATCCTCACAGCCACCTTAGAAGCTGCAAAGTCCAGACATTGTCCACAGGCCAGAAAATCCACAGGGCAGAATCATCCCTGTGTACCCAGCACCCAACACACAGTCTGGCCCCAGAGTAGCAGCTCAGAAAATAGTGGGAAGATGGGCTGTTGTACAACATCCCTAATCTACAGATGTGCAAACTGAGGCTCAGAGCAGGCAAATGGCTTGCTCAGCATCTCACAGTGAGCTGGCCTGTCAATGATTCAGCTAAGGCAGTCTGTATACCCACTATGCCCAGGGACTAAGCTGGGTACTAAAGATACAGACCTGAACAAAAAAGATGCTTTGATGGAGCTCACCATCTCGGAGTGGGGGAGGCAGAGAGCGCTTGAGTGAATACAGAGAGAACCAGGACAACTTCAGGTATACAGTAAGTCCCCTACATACGCACAAGTCCCATTCCGAGAGCATGTTCGTAAGTCCAATTTGTTTGTTAAGTCCAACATAGTTAGCCTGGGTACCCAACTTACACAATCAGCTATATAGTACTGTACCATAATAAGTTTATAATACTTTTCACACAAACAATACATAAAAACACACAAAAAAATAAAGAAAACATTTTTAATCTTACAGTACAGTACCTTGAAAAGTACAGTAGTACAGTACAAGAGCTGGCATACAGGGGCTGGCATCGAGTGACCAGGCAAGAGGAGTGAGTTACTGACTGGAGGAGGGAGAGGAGGTGGGAGATGGTAGAGCTGAAGGATCGTCAGCAATAAGAGATGCAGGGCAAGCTGCAATTTCACTTATGCCTGATGTCGATGGAACGCATGTTTGCATCTTTGGAAATTCACAACTTGAAGGTTCATATGTAGGGGACTTACTGTACCTAACTGCTGAGAAGGAAATGAAACAGGGTGATGGGGTCCACAGGGCTGGGAGTGGTGGGCTGTGGGAGTGGGGCAGTTCCTAGCCCTATCTGCAGACTCTGGAAAGCAAGGGAGCGGAAGCGTATCTCTGAGACCCAGTGAGGTCTTCAGGGGCAGAAATTATACCTGATTTGAGACCCCAGCACCCACACAAGACCTCGCTCACAGCCAACGCTCAGTGTGGGGGCGAGATGGGTGAGTGGAGGGTTTCCACTGTTATTAACAATGCTCTGCTCATCCTTTTCTGCACCCCCTTATCAGAACTTCCCTCCAAACCCCACTCTGGGTGATCATCTCCTGTCAACGGGCATCATGCCCTAACCGGGTCACACACATCCCAGGCCTCCCTCCTGCCCTTGGTCTCACTCTCAAAACCGTCCCCATACAGCAGCCAGAAGGATGCTTTAAAAACACCTGGTGGTACGTCACTCTGCTGCCTGAAACCTTTCAAGGCTCCTGCTGCCCTAAGAGCCAGGTTGGAGGTCCTGCCAGAGGGGTCACTGCTTCCACGTCAGCCTCACCTTACACTGCCTCTGTCCTCACCCGCTACCAGCCATCGTGACTGAGGCCTCACCCCCAGCTCCTCCCTCATGCTCATGGCTTTGCACATACCTCCTCTTAGATGGCTTCTCCACTTCCCATCACCCTGTTCAGCACCTCCTTCACCCTGTGAGCTGCTGCTCAAACATGAAAACCCACATCAAGAGTGACCTCCTCCAGGAAGCCTTCCTTGATCTCCAAAGAGTGTTTGGTGCCTCTTCGGGGCTCCCCCCACTGCCTTAGCTTCACGCATTGCAGCACTTACACTGGGTCATAATCGTCTGTATCTATGTCTGTTTCTTGCCCTCAGAATGTGAAATGAAAACATCTCATATTCACTTCTTATCCCAGCATCCTACAGAGGACCCAGCATAGAGATGCCAGTAATAATTGTAAGTGAAACTCACTATTTCTGCTCATCCATTATGGTAGATGGTTTGCAAAAAGGCCCCAATTCTCTGCCCTACCTGAATCCACACCCTTTGCAATGTGACTTTGAAACTCTTCCCATCAGAGGATGAAACTTCTCCCCACCTCCAGAGTCTGGACTGGCCATGTGATTCGCTTCGGCCAATAAAATGTGGTGGAAGTAACACCATGCCAGTTCTGAGCTTGGGCCTTAAGAAGCACTGGAGCTCCCACTCTCCCTCCTTAGAACCCTGCCAGCCCCCAGGCAAGCAAGTCCAAGCTAGCCTGCTGGAGGGCACAAGACATGTGGCCCACTCACCTCCATCACCCCAGCCAACAGCCAGTTAACCGTAGAACTTGAGAGTGAGGCCATCCTAGACCAGCCAGCCTCCAGCCACCTCACCAGCTTCCGTGAGAAAGCCCAGCTGGGCAAAAAAAAAAGAGGGGGAAAGAAAAATAAGAAAACAAGAAAGAAAGAAAGAAAAAAAAAGTGTATTGGCATATGTTCCTGAGACTGTGTTGCTGTTTATTACACAGCATCATTATGGCAGTGGATGACGATACACTCGTTGAACAGCTCTGAGATGCTTAGCACTGGGTGTAACACACCACCAGTCCAGATCACTCCTGGAAACTATCTCCCAACCCAAGGACTCAAAATATCAGGGTCTCTTCAAGACAGATCAAAGCACAAATCCCACAGCTGTCGCTGGTGGAGCAGGTGGAAAGTGACCCCCAGCTGACCAAGTGACCTGTCGTCACAGGTGGGTCAGAGAAGCCAAGCCCCAAGGCACTTCCAGAAAACTCACAGTGTGGCAAGGGCCCCGACCAGAATGCTGAACTCCATCTGGGGAATAAAGCCAGACACATCACTCTTTTGGACAAGCAATTTTTTTTTTCATAATTGACAATTCTTGGCATATCCTCCCCTTCTCCACGCACAGCCTTCTTTTCATGTCACTCATGCACGTACCAGACACTCCGAGGTGACTTCCCTTGAAAAGAGAACGCCAGAGAGACCTCTGGCTCCCTATCCTTAAATATTCCACTTGTTATAAATTCCCCGAGGAGTCTTCTCAGCTCCAAATATCAGGGGAACAGAAAGAGTGAGAAAGGGGGAAAAAAACACATTCTCAGAACAGTTCTTTGTACTTGAGATTCTTTGGTTTGTATTAAAATATTCTCATCTCCCCAGAATTTATGAGCACTCCTGGCACTAAGAGGGTTCGCTTTGTCCCTGATCCTGTGTTCTAGAAATAAAACTAACAGTGTCAGAGTGGACATCTCTGGGAGGGAGGGGGAAATGGGCCAGACCCTTCCAGAGCATCTGAGTTGAGTGGTCAGGGAAAGGCAGACTCATTTCCCGACCCCTCTTATCAGGGAGGAGACTCAGCAGTAGGCACCTCCCCGTCCGTGATCTCATTTGATTTTCCCAACAGTCCTACCAGGCTACGATCATAATCATTATCATGCCCCTCTCTCAGAGGAAACAGTGAGACTCTTAGGAATAAAATGTCTTCTCAAGAGCTGGAGCTGGTCAAATATGGACCTCGAATTTAAATCCAGATGTGACTGACACCCAAATGCTCCTACCAGCCAACCATACCATCTGGAGGAGGAGTGATCAAGGGAGGCTGCCTGGAAGAGGCAGGACTTAAATTGAGTGTCAGAGCTGCTAGAGTCCCAGCTAGCTGTGTTTTCTGGTGGCAGAGATGCAGCTGTCCTCATACACTCAGTCTCTATGACACCTTGAAGGGAGCATGATCCCTAATTTATTCAACATCATTTTTTAAAATACATGGATCTGATATTTCCCCCTTTACATAAAAATCTCTGCTTCCCCCACCCTTGTGCCAGCTAAGCAAAATTTAATGTCCTGAGCATGGCATTCAAGGTTCTTAGTAATTTGCCCCAACCTACCTTTTCAGCTTTCCACCTCATTATTACCACCCACATACACACACAAACACACACACACACACACACACACACACACACACACACACACACACACGTAGGTATACCCTCAAAGATATCCCATGTGCTAGTCAAACAACACTTCCCCTCTGGATACAGACTTCCTCCCCTACACCTCTTGTGGTATTCCCACTGCCTGCAATGCCTTTCTCTGCCTAGTGAACTCCTAGGCATCCCTCAGAGCCCAAGTCAAATGCCCCACCGGCAGGGAAGCTTTTGCTTTGCCCCTTCATGTACAGTTATTTGTACATGCCTCTGATAAGAACCAGCACAGAACTAATTGGCCCATAGTGTGACATCTGTCCCCCTTACAATGAGTTTTGCAGGTAGGGGCTCAGGTACTATATTTCTCTGAATCCCCACAGCTTTAGCACGGGGCCTGGCCTTTCATCTAGGGGTCAATAACCACAGATGCTGACAGATGAATAAATGAATGAGTGAGTGAATGAATGAGTGTATTTTAGGCTTTCAGGAGTTGCCTACTGGGTGAATGTAAGCCTCTGCCGCACACACGCAGTAAAGAAGTCTGCCTCAGCACCTTTGATGGGGTGCACGGGACATCACTCTTCTCACCTAGAACTGCTTGTTTGGGGGGAAATTAAAACAACAAAAATAAGGCCTGGCAGGCGGTCTGACATCCCCCCCCCCACACACACACACACGGCCCCACTGGAGGGAAATAGACTGAGCAGGTCCCAGTGTCTGGCTCTGCCTCTCCCTCACCCCAAGTTCCAGATCAATCTTTTTCTGATAGGTGGCCTATCTCACCTAACATCCTCCCTGAGAGGAGGAGTCGGGGGTTTTCAGCCCCACAGCCCAGTCGAGGAGCTGAGACTGGAGACAGAGCTGATAAAACGGTGAAATGGCATCAAACGTGGGGCACGTGGCTTTCATCCCAGATATCCAGATCTGGGGAGCGGATGGAGGAGCCCTCATTTCTCACACTGGCCAATTTCCATGGTGCAAATATTCCCATCACAACTACTTTCAAGCCGATGGTTTAACAAGTGGCTTAGAAAACTCCTGAATAATTAACAATCGGCTCTTGGGAACTGGTGTGAGCCAGCTCCAGCACCTCAGAGCCATCTATTATTATTGTTTATATTATTATTACTATTCCTCCAAGCAGCATTATTTTTGGCTTTTTCCTTTCATAAATCTACATAAGATTTCACTTCAACACTGGAATCTGCAGGCTAAACATAGTTTGAAAGTCAACAAAGCAAATGATCTGGTAAGGTCTCCAGCTCTAAATAACATCCCAGGAGTTCAACATCCAAGTCCTCCCCCTTGGAGGCAATTCCCCAGACTACCTCCAAGGCACAGAATCCCACCCCATGCCCTTTCCACTCATAGCACTACAATGGGCAAATCAGAATATGCACCCCCAAAGAGGTGCTGTGTGGCTTCAGGCAAATCACCCGACCTCTCTGAGCTTCAGTTTCCTCCTCTGGCTCACAGAGACGCTATGAGGTGTTAATGAGATAATGTATATGGAACATATTTGAAATGCCCATCACAGAGGAATGCCCAATAAAACATAGGTATTATTAAGAATGTTCATAATAATACAAGCACCAGGTCGTTGGCCCCTGCCCATCTGAAAAGGGTCTTGGGGGGCTCCTGGGTCCCGGACAAGTTGTGCAAGGAGCATGGCAGAGTTGGATCCTTGGAGCTGAACCTCCCCATCTGCTCCCTCCACCACCACCTCACTTCCACTCCTGTTCCAGGACTAATTTATTTATTTCCTTCTGAATCCTCAGAGTCTAGCAAGTTGTGGAGTGGTTGGATGGATTTTTTAATTAATTGACAGGGAATCAATGAAGAAGTGATCATTTTGGCTCTGGCTGGGTGGGGCGCCATCTCGGCCGTGGGAAACAAATGGATGGCTTCGGGCAGCATGGTGGTGGGCAGGAGGGGTGGGGGGGTCGGGGGGGAGGGAAACTTTATTGAGCTGTGGTTGGGTTGTGGGTACTAAGACCCAGGAGGCCCAGTACCTGCCACAAGACGCAGGATGGAGAAGTGAAAGGAGGTCAACCTGCACACCTAGAGTCCAGGAGATCCGAGTTCAGGCCCTGACACCACCACTTACCAGCTGTGTGGCCTTGGACAAGTCATGGCACCTCCCTGAGCCTCAGCTGCCCCCGAGGGTGGTTGCGAGGACTTGATTCTGACACATGCTGCCACACAGATGAGCCTTGAAGGCATTCTGCTAAGTGAAATAAGCCAGACACAGAAGGACAGGAGGATGGAATGGAGGGTTACTGATTAGTGGTTACAGAATTTCTGTTTGGGATGATGAAAAGAAACTGGAAATAGACAGCAGTGATGGTTACACAACTTCGTGAATGTACTTAATGCTATTAAACTGTACACCTAAAAATGGTTAAAATGGGAAATTTTATATTATGTATGTTTTACCACAATACAGGTAAAGGATAAAAATAAGGCATGCCATGTGCTTGCACTGCCTGGCTTCTAGAAAATGCTCACTAAATATACATTATTATTATTAATACTATTATTATTTTTAAATTACTGGGCTGAAGCGACATGTTCACAGATGTAGCAGAATGCAAAAAATGACCAAAAATCCTTCCCATCCTAAATGCACACCCTTTATAAAGGGACTTTGCAGTTCCCATCAAGAACTGGGGTCTATTTCACCACCCCTTAAATCTGGGCTTGCTTTGGCCAGTGCTAGCTTCCCATGGCTGCTGTAAGTGTGTAAATTATCACAAACTTAGTGGCTTTAAATAATGCATGTTTATTCTCTTACATTTCTGGGGGGTCAGACGTCTAAAGTGAGCCTTAAGGGCTAATGTCGAGGTGTCAGCAAGGCTGCTTCCTTCTGGAGGTCCTAATGGGATAATCCACCTTCTTCCTTTTTTCAGCTTCTGGTGGCCACCGGCATTCCTTGGCTTGTGGCCCCTTCCTCCATCTTCAAAGTCCATTGTTCTAATCTCTGTTTCCATCATCACATCACCTTCCTCCCTTCTGTAGTTCCCTCTGCTTCCTTCTTATAAAGACCCTTGTGATGACGTTGGGCCCAGTCCATAATTGAGGATCACCTCCCATCTCAAGATCCTTAATCCCATCTGCCAAGTCCCTTTGCCATATAAGGTAATATAGTCACAGGTTCCAGAGAGTAGGACCTGGACATCTGAGGAGCGGGGTAGGGGGCATCATTCAGTCCACCACAGCCAGTGAGACTTCAGTAAATGTGACACAAGTAGAAGTTTAAAGAGCGCTTGTGCCATAGGGCTGCCCTCTGTTGCTACACTGGGAACGCTTCACCACCTAGAGTGCAAGCCCAAGCTAGCCTTCTGGGAAATGAGAGACACATGGCCCAGGCACCCCAGCCAACAGCCAGCCAAACCCCAATGTTGGAGCAGTCCTGCTGACCAGCAATCAATGGATGACTCTTGTGTGAGCCCAGTTAGCACCAGCCAAAGAACTTTCCAGCTGAGCCCAATTCAAATGACCAGCCCACAGAATCCTGAGCTAATTACATTGTTCTTGGTTTAAGCCACTGGGTTTCATGTAATTTGTTACACAGCACAAGCTAACTTAATCAACAGACAACCATTGAGAAGGTGAGGGGAGAAAACATTTATTAAACACGTACTATGTACAAAGCATATTCCTCATACAATCTCATTGAAGCCCCACAGATTCCTCACAGGTAAATATTAATTGCATCCATATTACAGATGAAGAAACTGAAGCTCAGACATGGGAAGCAATTGGCTTAAGACCGCATGACTAGGACTTTGCAGAACCAGGTGTCACACTCTGACCGGTCTGACCCCAAAGACATCGGTCTTCCAACAGCCCCACTCTGCTCTAAAACCATGCTGAGTCAGCACATTTATCCGTGGCTGGCTCCCTCTTCCCTGATCACCTTTCCAACGGACTCTTACCACATGCCCCCACATCACCCACCCCAGCCACCCCACCATTCATTCGGCAATTATTTGTTGAGGCAGGAGAGCACAGCAGTTAAGCATTCAGACTCTGGCATCAAAGTCAAATTCCAGCTCTGTCTCTTCTCAGCTGTGTGACCTAGGACAAGTTAATTCACCTCTCTGAGCCTCGGCTTTCTCATCAATAATATGGGGAACACAGTAACGTCTACTTTACTGAATGCTTTCCAGATGAAATGAGGAAAGGCATGGAAACCACTTATCACAGTGCTGGGCATGTAGTACATGCTCAGGAAATGCTACCCATTATAACAACTGCCATTACTCCTGAGAGCGTGCCACAGACCAGGCACTTGAAGTGGTCCCTTGGAAGACCACGAAGATGTCAATCTCTACCGAACAGGGGCAGGGCCTCCTACTGACTAAACTGGATAGTACTGAACCATTTCAGAACTTGCTTCCTCCACCTACTGCTTTTTCTGGACAAAGGGGAGACATCACAAAGCAATAGAAAAAAAAAGCCGATCCGTACTCAGGATGCCAGGGTCCCAGCTCTGCCCCCAACACACTCTAAGACCCTTACCTTGTCCAGCCCTCAGTTTTCCCATCTGTATCATGAAGGAATGAACTTCCAAACCGTTTCATCTCTTTCTGCCATTCTGTCATCTTAGGATAGCAAGCTGTTCATCCTGCTTCCACCTAATCTGACATCAGAACAAGCCTCCCAAAAAATACATTGGATGCCAAGCAGGTTTTGATAATCTGAAGAATTCTGTTTTTTATTGATGATGTCCACCCGCCTCCTTCTGCAGCCCAGGAGATCTACATTAGGGGCTGGATTCAAAAAGAGGAAAAAAAAAACAAAAAGAAAGAAAGAGGGCTGTCTTTGAAGTGAATGACATGAATTATTTCGACCTAACTTACTAATTAAGACCTCATTAGCAGCCCAAATTTGTGATAGATCAGCAGAGGACTTGGCACAATGGTTTAATTTAATGATTTCTTGCATTACTTTGTTAATCATCTTTAGTCTGATCTAATTTATGCCAATGTGACTGTCCTAATTTCTAATTAAGGCATTGATGGCGGGGACGGCCGCCATAGCATAAGGATCTCAATCAAGGCTGATACAAAAGCAGATATTCGTTTTTAAGGCCTGTGAGGTGGCAATTTGCTAAGCCTTCTGCTTATTGTTTTATTCCCCCCACACACAAAGGTTGGGGAGGGTCTGGTCTTCGCCTGGGGCAGATGGTTTCTCACTAATCACAGACCTCTACAATCATTGATTTTTTTTAAGGCTCTGAAAAAGACCTTGGAGATTAACCAGACTAACCTCCTCATTTCACACATGAGGCAACAGGGGCCAGAGAGGGTGAGGGGCTCACCCAAGGTCACACAGCAAGTTAGCAAGATGGAGGGAGGAGACCCCAGGCAAGCGCTGTCCTCCACGGCCACCGTTTGGCAGTCCTCAGGTGGCAGTGGCGGTTTCTACAGCAGTTGCAACTGACTGGGATTTGGGTCAGTGACTTGAAGTTGGCATAATAATTCCAATAACACCCAGCCCTTGAAGACCAGACTCTGAGCCTGAAATCTGATGCACATTTTTCTTAAATCCACAAACAAACCGTACATGTGGGCATTATAACACCTGCCCTCCCATTTTACAGAGGCTCAGAGAGGTAGAATGCCTTCCCAGGGCCCCACAGCAAAGAAGTGGGATTTGGACCTGGGTCTGCCTGATTCCCAAGTCCATGCTACTATCACTGCTCTGGGCTGCCTCCCCAGGTCACCACTGGGTATCCACAGTAATTTGTATCAATATTACAGCTAATGTGTACCTAGGGCTCACAACGCGTGAAGAGCTGTGCTAAGCCCCTCACGTCCCGTTTGATCCTCACAACACCCTGTGAAGAAGGCATCATTCTTATGACCAATTATACATAGAGAAGCCAAGGATCAGAGAGGTTACATGAGTTGCCCAAGGACGCACAGCAAGATGGCAGTGCCCAAAGGCTGAACCATCCCCAACTGCCTCTATCTAACTCTAAAACTCCCTATACCCCACCTCTGTGCTGAGCATTTCTGAGCTTGGCTGAGCCGGAATGTCTGGGCTTTGCCTACCCAGGGCACTAGAATATGCCTTTCTTGATGACAAAGGCAGCCTGAGCCATGGGAGAGCCAATAGCCAAGTCAAGAGTCAGGATGAACATGTTTCTATCCTAGTTCTGCCACCAATTTGCAAATCCTGTCTCCTCTCCGGCCTCAGTTTCCCGCTCTGCAAAATGAGGGGACTGGAAAAGCCGTCCTCCAACATGGCTGTGCATTGGAATCACCAGAGGTCACCCCACCAAAAAAAACTCATGTCGACACCCCAGCCCAGACCTGATGAATCAGAATCCCTGGGGACAAGGTCCAGGACTCTGGATGGCGACCAGAATCCTTGGTGATTCCAATACACCTAACATTTGAGAACCACCAGCCTAAGTGGTGCCTACTGGCCCCTCGAGTCTTGACTTGGCTACTCAAGCTGTTCCTTCCCATACCCTCTTCCTCAGCACGGGAAATGGTACCCAGATGCTCGGATCACACACTGGAAGCATCCTTGGCTCCTCTCTCCCTGTCTCCCCATCTCTAATGCATCAGCGTATCCTGTCAACTCGACCTCCACGTACATCCCGAACCGTGGACTTCTCTCCCTCCCGCATCCCACCCTTAACGACTGCACCTGCCGACCCCGTTTCTCCCCAGCCATCTTAGCCCCCTGCAGTGCATTATCCTCCCAGCACCCTAGTGACCTTGGCAAAATATAAACCTGACCATCTCCCTCTCCTGAGTCTAACAGTCCAGTGGCGTCCCCGTCGCACCCAGAATTAGACGCAAACTCCTTTTCTTGATCTGTAAGGCCCTTCATGATCTGGTGCCCCAGCTCTCACTTTTCTCCTAGCACACTCTGTTCCTGCCCCATCGGCACTCACTCTGTTCTTTAAACAAGACAAGCTCACTCTAAACTCAGGGTCTTTGCACCTGCTCTTCCTTCTGCCTGGAAGTCCATGCCCTTGGCTCTGTTACTGGCTATCTCCTTCTCACCATTCTCCCTGACTTTCCCATGTAAAGGAACCCTGCCCACGGCATTCCCCACCCCGGCAGCCTGCATTATTCCCTTCATAGCCCATATCGCTATTTGAAATGATCTCATTTTTCTTTTGTCCATTGTCTCCCCGTGATGTTGTGATACAATAAGAAATATATATTTGGTCTTTGTTCCAAGTTCCTGGCACAGAGCTCCTAAAACCCTTGGAATTTCCTGAGTGACAAGGGTGAGAGGAATATCTTTTGTTATTCATAATAAGTCCTTTTCAACTCTAGTGAGTTTATGTTAATGAGGTGACTTTGGGAAAACCCCTAAGGATGGGGGCTGGTTGCCAAGGGAACCAACCATGTGATTAGAGGGTTGGAACTTTCAGTCCCACCCCTCCAATTTCTGGGGAGGTGAGAGGGTCTGGAGATTGACTTCAATAACCAATGGCCAATGACTTAATCATTGCAATGGAGGTAATGAAGCCTCCGTAAAAATCCTAAACACCAGTTTGGATAGCTTCGGAGTTGGTGAAGCTATCGAGGTGCTAGGAGGGTGGTGTACCCAGAGAGGGCATGAAAGCCCCACGCCCCTCCCCACATACCTTGCCCTATGCATCTGTCACCTACAAATTGGCACCTCTACAAGGATCAAATTATAAGCTGCTGCAGCTGCTGACCCCCTGAAAGGAGTTCAGAGTAGAGATCAGGAAGGAGGCACTCTGTGCTCTGGGAAAAACTGGCAGAACAGGTCTTCAGATAGTTACTATTTGCAGGAGACGATTTTATGAGCCCAATTCTTGGATCTCCTCGAATCTAGAAAAGCACTAAAATCCTCATGGTGATGTCTGCTCCTCGTGACTAGCAGAAACCTTCTGCAAAAATATATGTGCTTGACTGCATGTATTCCCCCTTCACCAAAATCACGTATATATTTACCTTCTCCGCTACCTCTCTGCAGCAGTTTCCCAGAGCTATCTGAAATGCTGTCTCCCAGGCTATAGTCCTCATTTTGCCTCAAATAAAACCTAACTCACAACTCTCGCGTTGTACATTTTTTGTCAGTCAACACATCTCTTCTATTTGGCTGTTCCTGAGTTGTATGCTTCATAATCGACAAATCATAGTGAGTAAAGCACTGTCCTGAGTTCTGTGAGGGGTTCCAGCAAATTACTGAACACAAGGAGGGCCCTGTGGGAATCCTCAACGTATAGCTGGTCAGGCAGAGGGGCCAGTCTGTCCTCAACTGTCCTCAACTGAGTCCTCAACCAGTAGCGTCTGCACTAGCCCAGGTGGCTAGTGTCAGAATTGAGTAATAGGATACCTAGTTGGTGTCCAGAGAATTGGAGAATTGTTTGGTGTGGGAAAAAAACCCACACGTTGGGAGTCAGAAGCATCGTAAGTAGGAGAAGAAAAACAGTGTTTTTTCCTTTTAGTTGCTATGCATGATAGTAGCAGAGAAAAAGAGTTTCTTTTTTAATTTTACCCCCATTAGAATGTCACTTCCATGGGAGTAGGGTCCCTACCTATCTGGTGCACCCCAGTGTCCCCAGGGTGCAACACCTGACACACAGCATGCACCCCAAAAGTACTCATACAGGTGCTGTACACCTGAAACTAACACAACATTGTAAATCAACTATATTCCAATAAAAAAAAACAAACTCATCAGATGAACAAATGAAGGATGACAACTGTGCTCCTGTAAGAGCTGGGCCTGAACCCCAGTCCTTCGTGATGTTCCAGAAGAGGAACGCTTAAGCAAGGATATCCTGGGCTTCCCTGGTGGCGTAGTGGCTGAGAGTCCGCCTGCCGATGCAGGGGACGCGGGTTCGCACCCCGGTACGGGAAGATCCCACACGCCGCGGAGTGGCCGGGCCCGTGAGCCATGGCCGCTGAGCCTGCGCGTCCGGAGCCTGCGCGTCCGGAACCTGTGCTCCGCAATGGGAGGGGCCGCGGCGGTGAGAGGCCCGCGTACTGCAAAAAAAAAAAAAAAAGAAAGGACATCCTGGGGACCTTTATTGCACAGGACAGACTCACACCACAACGAGGAGAACTGACCACAACATTCAGTGACTCCTCTGTCCTGGAGATCCAGGCTCCACTATGCCCTTGAGTGAAATCCTAGAGAATTAAAAAGTTTGAAAGAAAGTGCATCTGCTAATGTGCCACATTTATGTTAGTCAATATAGATTTATTTAATGCAATAAATGACATAATTGGACTTTTATTTCCATAATATATTTTTCCAAGATAACTAATACTGTGAGTACCCGTGGCATGCTGATGTCTCCTGGACGAACATATTTCCTGTATTATTACTCTTGTATAAAACTGACATTTAAACAGTTTAATAAATGAGCAGTTGTTTGACTTATATCAGTTTCAATACATTCCGGGATATTAATAAAATATATTTCATAAGCCAGCTCAATAGACCATGCCATAAAAATTCAATGATTTATTAGTGATCCACTTGCTGTTAGTTGGGACAGATACTCAAAATGCCATTAGGGCTAAAATAATAATCAATCAAACTAATTAGACCCTATTTTTCATATGCAAATATAATTAAGCATACATTTCTCCATAACTTTAAAGAGAATTATTGAAGCTCAACCTCATATGAAGAGCCCCTCACTTGAGTTAATGAAATGACAGTGTGTGAAGTTGGATATGCAAACAAAATTGATGAACCGTTCCGGGCTTTGAGGATCACAGGGAGGTGGGACAGGAGAGCAGGGGCTAAAAAAAAGGACCCCCCTGCACACCTGAGTCTATTCTTTCTACCAATGCTGATTAGGGGAAAGTTTCAAGACTCAAAGTGGGCATGGATGACAGGTCCAATAGGGCACCATGAATAAGAACGTGGACTCTGAACTCACACTGCTGCATTCAAATCCTAGCTTCACCAACACAGTGGACCTCGGCAAATTAGCCTCCTGTGCCCCAGTTTTGCCATCTGTAAAATGGGAGTGATCAGGATGATAGCACATTGAGGTCTGCTGAAAGGAGTAAATGAGTGCCTCGCCCATAACAAGCGCTCAATAAACATTAGCTGTTTTTATCCAAAAGCAGTTTATTTGACCCCCAGCTATTTCTGCAAGACCTCTCAGCTACTCACTGGCTGAGTGACCCTGGGAAAAGTCTAATCCTTTCTCTCTGGGTGTCAGCTTCCAAGTCCAGACAGTCAAGGGCTGAAACTAGATGATTCAGAAGATCAGAGCTAACGGTTGAGGAAGTTGAAGAATAATGACCGCCAATCATCCTTTTCTGTCTCTGTTCGGGTCTAAGTCACAAAGCCTAGTTGTGCCCAAGGAATGGGGCCAAAGGGGCCGAGGAAGCCAGAACCAAGTCCGGGCCGGAAGTCTGAGCATCTGGGAGTGGTCTCTTCAAAGAAATCCGTAGTGGAGAGAGGGAGAAGAATCTAGACTGCTTCTAGCTCTGCCCAGATGCTTGGTGCTTTAGTGAAGAGCAGGGTCAGCAAATGATTTCTGTAAAAGGCCAGAGAATAAATATTTTAGGCTTTGCAGGCCATACAGTCTGTCACAACTACTCAACTCTGCTGCTACAGCCTGAAAGCAGCATGGACTGTGTTCCAACAAAACATAATTTACAAACACAGGTGACAGGAGGGTTGGGGCTCGTGGATGAATGTAATGTCGGCTGATGTAACAAGCAAACCCGGAAATGTGCAATGGCTTAACCATGGTAGAGGTCTATTTCTAGCTCTTGCAAAGTCCACCGCAGATGTTCCTGGTTGGGCAACTCTTTAGGGCGACTTTCCTCCAAGAGGTATTAGAGACCCAGGTTCTCACCATATTATGGCTCCTCCATCCTCAGCTCGGGGTCTCCCAGCTCACTGGACTGATCTGAATTAAATCAGTGGACAGGAAAGAGCACACAAGATCACACCTGGGAGGGTTTATTGACAAGGCCTGGGTGTGGAGCACATCACCTCCACTCGCATGTGACTAGAACTTGGTCTCATGGCCACTGCGAGGGAGGCTGGGACCTGAGCTGTGTGTCCTGAAAGAAGACAAAACAGATTTGGCAAAGAGCTAGTAATCTCTGCCACAGGAGAGAAAAGAACTTCAACTTGTCTGGGCGTGACAGGATGCTTTCACCATCTCCATTCTGCCTTTTTGCTTCTGGTGGCTATCCAGACAAATGGTATAATTATTCTACAGGAGAGACCTCCCCCAAGATTTCTGGGGTTACCTGCCCATCCCCGTTTTCCATAGTCCCTCCCCATTTGTGCCCATAAGAACCTTTCCCCATACCTGTCTCTCCTCCTAGGCAGGCTCTGTCCTTCTTTGGTTTTTTTTAAGTAAATTTTTTTTTAATTTTATTATTTGGGTGCGTCGGGTCTTAGTTGTGGCGCACGGGCTCAGTTGCCCTGCAGCATGTGGGATCTTAGCTCCCCCACCAGGGATCGAACCCACGTCCCCTGCATTGGAAGGTAGATTCTTAACCGCTGGACCACCAGGGAAGTCCCGGCTCTGTCTTTCTTGAGGACAAGGTCAGGTCTGTCTGACTCACAACTGTGCCTGTCTTCACATTGACCACATGGGAGATTCTCAATAAAAATTAATTAATGCATGAATAGATGAATCTAAGATGAGTTATAATGATCAAGCCCATGTAAAATTGGGTTTAAAATAACAGAAAATAATTAAAAGGAGGCAAAGAAACTGATGTGGCATATCCCTGGGAAAAAGCCCATGAATGTCCAGGAAAAAAAAAAAATCTGGAAAGTTCAGGAGAAAACCCAGAGCTAAATGTAACCAACAGCTATAGCCATTCAGCCCTAGAGAATATGAAAGAATGAACCGGGTGCATGTGTGTGCATGTGTTTGTATCCATGTGTAAGTATGTGCATGTGTGTACATGTGTTGGGTTACGCCGATCCCTTTGTCTAAGATAAGAGCTCATGAGTCAGACACTAACTTGGTCTGGTTTTCCAGCCCTTTCTTTCCACCTCAGGACAGAACGAGCAGAGGGCTCTGGAGAGGAGAAAGGTAATTATGCCCAATGGGTAGACAGCAAGCTCAGCATTTTTCACAAAAAGGCAGTGGGCTTTCCAAGGGACATCCACGGCCAGAAACTTGGCTTCAGCCACAAGATGTATTTCCAGCCTCAGGGAGGAGGAAGAATGAGATGGTTGGGGCTTCTGCGGCAACAGCCTTTTTTAAAAAATCATTTCAAAATTAAATTAAATGCTATTAAATTAGCAAAAGTGCCAGGGGAGCCTGGGAAGAGAGTCACTCAGATAAATGGCCCAGGCTGGGCAACTTTAAATCATGGAGATGTCAGATGCTGGGGCTGGAATTGGGGCTCCAAAGGTCCCTGGTTTTCTGCCTCTGAATCATACCCTGAATCCAGATTACCCAGGGAGTTTTTTACAAAAGCACAGAGCAGGGCACACACCTTTGCAGAGAATCTGGCTCTGCAGGTCTGTACAAAGTAGGGCTTTGTCTCTTAGGAAAAGTCTGAGAAGGTGATACTGACACACACATCCCTGGTTACAAAGCATGGATGTACCCCAGCGCCTTCATTTTGCAGAGAAGGGAGAGATAGGGACTTGCCAGTTTCTCCCGACAAGTTACTGGAACAGTGCAGAGGGAGATGGCAGGTTTTTCAGTCCTAATACCATCTCCATGCCAGAGGAAGGAGATGTGGGAGGATTCCAGAGAAGGAGAGGCAGGTGTCTAGGGCAAGAGAGGCCGTCCCCATTCTCCGACCCTCGCTGACACATTCAGCAAGTGTTCACTGAGCATTCCCTCTGATCCAGGGGCTACACCGGGCACTAGGGACCCAGTGATGGTTAAGCCCCAGCCCATGATAAACAAAATGATTTCAGCGACTGATAGATGCTATGACGGAAACGAAACAGGAGGATGAGAGAGACACAAGCGAGGCCACTTTAGCAAAGGCAGTCAAGACGCTGCTTCAAAGCTGTGACGTTTGACCAGAAATGTGAACGATGGACAAGTAAATCCAAGGATGAGAAACAAGGAACAAGTATCACCAAAATGTCTAATGGGAGGTGGGCGGGGTGGTGGTAACCTCGGAGTAGAGGGTCCAGTGGAGGCCCCCCCCTCGAAAAAAGCAACCTTTGAGCTGGGAACAAAAGGATGGGTCGGAGTCCACCAAGGGGAGAAGGGGCAATGCAGAGTTTCCGTTCATTCATTCAACCTTTTAGCAAATCCCTATTGAAGACCCACTGTGTGCCAAGCACTAGGCTGAGTGGTAAAACTGAGCAGTGAACAAGACGGCGCGTGCCAGCTTTCAAAAGGACGGCAGAGGCCGAGCAAGGCATCGTGGTAAAGCTGGGCTTCTCAATCTCGCCACCAGGGACGTTTGGGGCCGGATCATTCTTTGGGATGGGGGATGGGGGCTGACCTGTGCATTTCAGGATGTTGAGCAGCACCCCTCGCCTCCACCCACCAGGTACCAGTAGCATCTCCCAGTTGTGCCAACCAAACACATCTCCAGATACTGCCACGTGTTCACAGGGGGTCAAAATCACCGCCAGCAGTGGTGAGAACCCACGTACTCTAATAAGAGGGAGAATAGTAACATATTTTATTTTTAAGAGGAGGTGGGAGATATGGAGAGTGTGAGGAGGAATCTACCTAATCGAGACCCTAAAGTACTCCTGACTCAGAGAGCACAGACATCTATGGGGCATGTTTCTGCAAACCCAAGCCTCTCATTTTAGCAAAGAATCACCTGTGGCCCTTTAACACCTGACTGTAGAGGCCAGGGGGAAAAGGCTGGGAGCACAGGAAGGCGATTCTGTTTTCTCCCACTGGGGTTTAAAACCACCACTCGCAGCTGAATCCCAGTGGCTCTGCCACCAGGGCTCAGAAAGGGTTAACCGGCAATGTTTATTTATGAACTTGGCCTATTACTGTAGCATAATTTGAATACAGTGCCTATGAGGTTTTTTATTGCCTGCTATAATTTCATTTTTAAAGCTCTCCCTATGCCATACTTTAAAAATGATATCTCGAACAAGAAATAAATTCTGTTTTGCAGCTGTGTTAACTATATTTACCCATGGGACACACTATTTTGTCCTTGACACCAACCCCCGGGGATTTCACTGAGAATTGCTTTAGCAGCTCTCTCTCTCTCTCTCTCTCTCTCCCCACACTGCTGCTCTTCCCTGAAACACCTCACAGCACCCCAACTGCAGCCCAGGGAGGCCTGAGTCCGGGACAGAGGAAGAGCTGTGAAGCTTTCGGTCCGAGAGTGGCCTCAGCCCCTTGGCAGCCAGCTATGTGGACGTGACAGCATTCCTGGGCCCTTCTGAGCCTTCGAATTGGAAAAGAAGGGCATCGGACAGAATATTGTCACCCCTCCATGCCCGCACCCTCCTTACCCCTCCTCGGCCACAGCTGGAAGCCTGTGGAATCTCTCTCTCCTCCTCTCCCGAACTCCGGAAGTCTGGGATGGAGTTTAGATAATTTCTCCATCTGCAGAATGATGGATTGGGAACCTAAGTCAGCCGGCTTCCATAATTTTAAGCTTTTTCCCCCCCCTCAGAGTGAAAAAAAATACTGCAGGGCCCAACTGACAGTAACAATAGCTTACATTTATGCAGTGCTTCCTCCTGCCAGATGCTGTGCTAAGACCAGACGTAAGCACGTTTTGATGCTGACGACAGCCCTCGAAGTATATGTGACTCTCCCTGAGCCTCTGATGAGGCAACAGAGGCTCAGGGAGTCAGAGGGAATGTTCACTCAGGTTAGCTCGGTGGGGTGGTCAGAAGTGAATATATGAGATACCATCCTCAGCCCTACACCGCAAGGTGGCCCGTGTTAGCTTGTCAGATGAGCTCCTGTCCCCAGCAAGACCGGATGCAATGGGACCACAAAGGCAAGTTTTGATGAAAGAGGAAAAGGTGTGGGATGCAGGGCAGCCTGTTGAAGGCAGATGCCTCAGTGCAGAAAGGCATCAATTAATCAGGTGGAGAACAGGGCAGGCGGGGAAGAGGAGAGAGAGGCCAGAGAGGGCCAATTTCTTATATAACACACAGCAACTGACCCTTCCTTCATACCTCAGCATTGCCTAGACACAAAAACTGCAGGTTTGGTGGCAGGCAGCCCAGAGTTCAAGTGCTGGTTCTGTGCTGCAAAGTCACTTCTGGCTCTGTGACCTGAGCAAGAGACCTCACTTCTCCTCAAGTCAGTTTCCCCATCCTTAAAATGGGGATAGCACCACTGTAGTTCCTGGTGTCTGTTATTTATTTTAATTTATTGAACACATTATTTTGATGGACATAGTCTGGTTGCAGAAAGACGGGGGGGGGGGGGGGAGAGAGAGAGAGAGGGAGAGAGAGAGAGAGAGAGAGAGACAACAGCCAGAGGAAACCTCAGATACAAAGACATGCTGGCATGGAGTTAAAGAGACCTGTGTTCCAATCCTGAGTTTGTCATTTACTTATTAGTTATGAGAGCTTGGACAAGTTACTTAGCCTTAGTCTCAACTTCCCTGTCTGTAAAATGGGGATAAATGCCTTCATCCAAAAGTTGCTTTGGATTAATGATAAGTCATGCAAAACAATTGTCATATAGTAGGGGTTTAATAAATGGTACCTGCTGTTGTGATTCAAGGTGGCTCAGAGTACCTGGCAATTGAGAAGAATACAGTCTTTGAAGTGTTAAGATATTAGCTCCACCATTTAGTAACTTCCTGAATCCAAATCTGTTTCCTCATCAGGAAAATGGGAATAATTTCTCCTTCACAGGAATGTCAGGTGGAAGGATAGACGATAATATTGCATGCTTCTATCACTGCCAAGAGAGTAACATGCACAGCCCAGTGCTGGTCCCAGAAAGGGGAGAGAGCCATGTAGACAGAGCCCAGCCTGGATGATCCAAGCCCCAGCTGCTTGAGCAAGTCCAGTCAAGATCAGCAGAGCCACACAGCTGAGCCCAGTCTAGAGGAACCAACCCTCAACCACCCCACACATCTGGGAGAAGAAATTAGTGTTGTTTTAAGCCACCAAGTTTAGGGCTGATTTGTTACACAACATCATTGAGTCCATAGCTAACCGATACAGGTGAATTCCATCCCACAAAGTAATATCTATAGATCACTGACATAGCTACAATTTATCAAGCACAAACTATGTATCTGGCTTTGTATTAAGCACCTTGCATGTTTTTTTTGTTTTTTGTTTTGCGGTACGTGGGCCTCTCACTGTTGTGGCCTCTCCCATTGCGGAGCACAGGCTCTGGATGCGCAGGCTCAGCAGCCATGGCTCATGGGACCAGCTGCTCTGCGGCATGTGGGATCTTCCCGGACCCGGGCACAAACCCGTGTCCCCTGCACCGGCAGGTGGACTCTCAACCACTGCGCCACTAGGGAAGCCCGCACCTTGCATGTTTTACCTTATTGGATCTTCACAACAACCACGGGAGGGAGGCACATTATTACCACCATTTTACAGACAAAGGAACTGAGGCTCAGAGAGGTGTGGTCACTGGCCCAAGGGCACACAGCCAGGAAGAAGTCAAATTTGGATTAAACACCTGGATCTAACTGACTCCAGAGCCCCCACCTTGAACTACTAGGCCACAGGGGCCTCCAGCCTGGCTGGGTTTGATCCCAGGGCCCAGCACATAGTTTGTGCAACATAAATGGATGTTCTCTGGGCCTCAGGAAGTCGCCAGGGGCAGACCAGTTGGCCAAGCAGGACCCTGAACGCAGGCAGACTCTTGCCTGTTCAGTGGCCCCCACCAGAGCCTTCCCCCACCCCAGCAGCCATTTGGGCTGAATTGCAGCCCTCTGGCACCAACCCTATAAATATTAAACCAGCGGTAATTAGGGGAAATCAGTCAGTCGCCGCACTCCAGAGCCCTGCCACGTCTCCCCACCAGGCCCGGGCTGCCTTTGACTAAGGAGCTTTGTTTCTTTTAATTTGGGGACCTCATACAAGGCATGTGTCAGGCTCCAGGACATCAAACTCATCCCCCTGTGAGCCGCGGCCCCGCCAGCAGAGCCCCACCCCCTCGGGGCCTTGCAGGTTCTGCCAAGAAGCAGCAGAGGGGCTCTGAGTTGAAGGTGGGGGTGGGCGGACCGCAGAGAACCTGTCAAGGCCCGAGACTCCCCCAGGGGGCCCACATCGTTTTTTGTCGCTCATGTGGCATCAGGCTCCGGTGTCACTACTTTGCGGGGCTGATGACACATAATGCACGGTGACAATGTGTCACATCAGAAAACACAGCCCCACGTGTGCTCAGGTGGGACCACAAGCCCCAGTGGTGCCGAGGAAACCAAAAACAGGAATCTCCAGCAAAGGGGGCTGCGAGGATAAGAAGACACCAGCCCACCCAGCCCCCTCTTGGGAAATAAACAGCCCAACTTCCCGCCAGGCCTTGTGGTGGTAGGGTGGGTGGGAGGATGGAAAAGCGGCCATGAGTCTCCCAACCCACATATATTCATGAAGAAGGAGCCACACCATGGGCCTTGAGACTCACGTAATTTACCTTGCCCAATCCTAACCACGTCTTTGCCTGGAAGAAGTTAACATGAGCCCCTTATACAGATGGGGAGACTGAGGCAACTGGAGGCAGGAAGATGTAGCAGTGACAGGCATAGGCTCTGGAATCCCAGAGAACCGGGTCCAAATCCTGGTTCTGACAATACCTGGCTGTGTGACCTCAGGAAACTTACTTGACCTCTCTGAGCCACAGCTTCCTCATCTGTAAAATAGGTATAAAAAGAATACCTACGTCCTAGAGGGTTTAGTGTAATCATATATCACACAGTACCCAGTACACAGCAAGCACCAATGAGTCATTGTTGTAAGTATTATACTGAAGACCATGCAGCTCAGAAGAGTCAGAGGTGGTCAGTTTCATTTGAAGACCCATGACATTTCTTCTGCCTCTCCACTCCCACCCAGCACCCCATCTGCCACCCAAACAACCCCAAGTAGAGTTTCTCTTTCCCAATATAGCAACTCATCACGCAGCTCATCAGCACCATGGGACAATCACAGCCTCCATCTTCATTGGTCAGGGTACTATTGGCAAGGTTCCCACATGGACATCAGACAGGGCAGATGAAATCACTCCTATTTTGCAGCTGGGGAAATCGAGGCCCAAGAAAGTGAAGGCATCATCCCACAGCCCACAGCAAAGCAAGAGGTGGACCCAAGACGAGAATCCCAATATCCAGACGGCCAGCCACTGCCCTGCCATTTTTACTAACAATTTCTTCAGTCTGGCTAGCCCCTTAGAGTTCACACCGCAACTGTACCTGATACACCTGACCCTGTGAAATCCTCATGGTAACACTAAAATGGGCATAAGCTCCCTTTTTTTTTTTCATGGGGAAACCAAGGCTCGGGCTGGAGGTGTGCCCTGCCAGGACCTCAGAGCACATCAGAGGCAGAACAGAGACTGGCGTATGGAACTCGCATCCCCCAGCCGCCCTCACTCTCCTTTCTAGGAGGTAGTGCCCGCCAGGCAGAGGTCTGACAGGATGCCTGGGCTGCCCCTCCCCCGAAAATGACAATGCCCTGAAAACAAGCTCCCGCCATCCGCAGCCTGTGGCCCGGGGCTCTGCACCCACGGTGGCTGCACAGAACCATCTCTCCGCACACCCACAGGAGAAGGAAACCAAACCTCAAACCCGACAGACCCACACGAGTGGCAGGTATTAATTGGTGCAATTAGGTAGCCCTTTCCCAAGGCCATAGAAGCTGCAGCATCAATAATTAGACTCAGATTGGAATTCCTTTGGCTCTGCGTGTAAACAGGACACTCTTTCTGCAGTTACGGTAAATGATTTGTTCAAGGGGGGAAACATTTACTGTAATTTGAAAGGAGCAATTGACTGTATTATTAGTGGATGTGAGTGCCCAGCTGGTGACAGACTTCACATTATTCTGTCTTCTGCCCAGGCCTGAGGACAGAAACCTTTGAAGGTAGGGTCCCCAGTGGTTGGGGTGGCCCAGTTTTAGAGTCAGAAAAACCCAGACCGGGGTTCAAGTCCTAACTCCCCACCGCTTATGAGCTGTGTGACCTTGGGCAAGTAACACAACATCTCTGAGCCTCCCTTTCCTCATCTGTGAAGTAAGGATGATACCAATACACATCTCATAGCGTTGCTGTGAAGATTAGATGAACCAAGCACATAGAAAGTGCTCAATGAAATGAGCTGTTGTCATCATTACCATTAAGTAATAATAATTATTGTCATGTTTGAAGCCTTCCTGGGATGCCAGAGGAGCTCACAGTCCGCTACCCACCCACAAAGGGAATAAAATAAGACAAAAGCTATAATCCACCCAACAGATCATGCCTTTGACATTTATTGAGCACCAACTATGTACACGGTTAAATCAGTCAAGGGCCCAGCTCTCAAGGTTCTGAGTCTCTACTGAAGGCAGGTAACGGCCCAAACTTCACATCAGGCAGTACTTTACAGTTTACAATGCATGCTTACCTCCAGTAGCCCCCCCGCAAACTCTCACAACACTTGGAAGTTGGTGTCCTCATGCCCATTTTACTCATGAGAACGCTGAAGTTTTAACTCGCTTTTCCACAATTCCATGGCTAGGAAGAGGCAGAACTAGGAGTTGAACTCAAGTCTGTCCACCTCAAAACCCACTATAGGGCTTCCCTGGTGGCGCAGTGGTTGAGAGTCCGCCTGCCGATGCAGGGGACATGGGTTCATGCCCCGGTCCGGGAAGATCCCACATGCCACGGAGCGGCTGGGCCCGTGAGCCATGGCCGCTGAGCCTGCGCGTCCGGAGCCTGTGCTCCGCAACGGGAGAGGCCACAACAGTGAGAGGCCCGCGTACTGCAAAAAACAAACAAACAAAAAAACAAAAAAAACCCACTATAATCTCGTAGCAAATTCCCTCCATGGAAGAAGTGGGTGGAGATGGGTTGAGAGAATCCACGGCCTGGAAAGGAGTCTGCCCCGGGGGCCCCAGAATCAGGCGCGAGGTTGGCCGACCCCATCCCAGAGGCCCCTCCAAATGCCGAGATGTCCTCGTCATCTGTCTGCCTCCTTGCCAGGGTCCCACGGTCACTCTCCCAGGACTACCTTCACACCTCATGGGCACCACTCGGCACACTTTTGCTTGGGGACCTCACCACTTCTGGGGTACTCACGTCAGACCCTGCCAGCAGCCCTCGGAGACAGCTGAGTCAGAGGTCAGACAGAGCTGGGCTTCTGTCCTTCATCCACCTCGGACCACCTGGGAAGCCTTGCCCAAGCGCTCACAGCCTCAGTTGCCACATGTGCTAAATGGGGATAAGGATAGGGCTGTTGTGAGTAAAGCTGTGAGCCCGGTACGGGCAAGAGCATACTCTCCTGTCTTCTAACGCTGCATAGGAGACAGGTGTGGAAGGAAGGAAAGACAGGAGGAGGGGGAGAGGAGAGAGGAAGAGGAAAGGAAGGGAGGGAGGGAGGGAGGAAGAGAAGGAGGGACAGGGAGGAAGGGAAGTGGGGAGGGAGGGAGGGTGGCTGGAAGGGTCCTATCTAATCCGAGGGGTCGTGCTGTGGGACAAGGATGCTGTGAGCCATCCCTTACCCCTCCCACCCCCAGCTGGGCTCTGGGGAAAGAGAGGGGCGGTGAACCCTGTGCCATGCACTTGCCCCCTCTCCCCTTGATTCCCGCCACTGTCCAAGCACAGAAACTCTGTTTACCCACAGGTCAGCTGGGGTGGGATTCAGAGCTGGGTCCCCTTGAGCCCAGAACCCAGCCTAATCCCAAGTCCAGGCTCCCTCCCAGAACAGCAGAGGAGCCCAGCACCTCCTGACCCCCATGTGCTGGGAGAACCAGCCATGGACCAGGGAGGAGGGAGGGGAGGAGGGGAGGAGGGGGGCGGAGGGGGAAGGACAGAGGGGTGGCGAGCGCAGCAGGGAGGATATTTTAGTGCCCCATGAAAACCTGAATAAATAGTGTCTAACCTTTCCTGCTCCCACTTCCTTATCTCAATATTCCCTTTAATAGCACCTTTCAGGCCTCACTAAAAGAATACGAGCGTTGTTATATCAGCTCTAAGTCACTGTTGCAGCGGGCCTGGCTGTCGTGCTCAGGGCTCCCAGGTTCCCTGCTCCTCATGGTGGGTCTGAATCCTGTTCCTCTGGAGATGCCCGGAGCCCCGTGCCTGAGACACACCGGGGCCTGGGGGCAATGCCAGGGATGGGATTCTGCCAGCAGCCCCCTGGATTTGCTACGAAGCAAAATGCGATGGACCAAAATCTGCGTTAGTGTCCTAGGGCTGCCGTAACAAAGTACCAAAAACTAGGCGACTTAAACCATCGAAATGTATCGTCCCCCAGTTCTGGAGGCTCCAAGTCCAAAATCGAGGTGTGGGCAGGGTGGGTTCCTTCCGCAGGCTACGGGGGTAGGGTCTGTCCCAGGCCTCTCGGCCTGTCGATGGCCGTCTTTTCCTGCATCCTCACATCACCTCCCTCTGTGCCTGTACCACTAGGATAATAGTCATAAAGATAGATGACGTCTGCCCGCTGCTCACAGGGCACCCCCCACAGTACCTGTCCCTCTACATCGGTTCTCCCCTTGCTCTTCCAGGCAATGCCACAAAGCAGCTGCTGTCCTTCCCCATCTTCATGAGTGAGGACAAAAGCTCCTGGAGGTAAAGAGACCCGCCCAAGATCACGCAGCTGGTGAGCAGCAGAGCCAGGATTCAAACCCAGGCCTGCGCCCTGCTTCCCACGACACCACCTGTGTTGGGAGGTAATCAGGGCTCCATCATCTTCTAGCTGGCTGTCCTTGGGTGAGTCCCTTGCTCCAGTTGCAGCTCAGTTTCCTCATCTGTAAAATGGGAATATGTAAAGCCTGGCCCACAAGAAGGTGGTGGGAACCAAATGAACTTCTGTTCGGTGACAGTGCCTTCAAATGTAAGTGCCTGTAGACGCCACTCATCAGTAGGATGAGTAGAGCTTCGCACAGAATCGGAAACAATAGAGACAGATAAACACAGACTGTGAGCACGTGTGTGCCAGTGCATACAAAGATCTATGGGTCCCTCATGTAACAGGGTGGGTGTGTTTGTGAATTGCAGTGTCTGTACAAGGGCACGTGTGTGTGTGTATGTGTGTGTGTGTTCAGTGGGTGCACATTCCTGGATCCAGTACGACCCTCATTTGAAGGCCTGCACATGTGTGTGTTTCAGGGCACGTGTGTTGACCAGCCTGGCTGTGTCTCAGTGAACAGACAGAAGCACATGTCTGTATCTGTGCCTCTGCAGCTCTGTGTTCCCATGCACTTGGGCACCTGTCGTGTACAGTGTGTGCAGGGAGGTGAGCTTGTTTATGTTTGCACGAGTGTACGTGGACGTGCCCACATTTGTACACCTTGATGCATGTGTGTGTGTCCGTGCTGTGTGGCTGTGGGTACATCCACAGCAGTTACATGTCTGGGTGCACATCTGTGTGCCTGTGTGTGTACACATCTGCCCGAGCGTGTAAGCCTGGCCATGCATACTCTGGGCCCGTGACCATGTCAGTGCAGGGCGTGAGGTGTGTGTGTGGCTGCATCCATGTGCCTCTGGAAGCCCCGCTTGGAGCGCGTGTGGCCACCGTGCACAGGGTCCAGCATTGGGGTAAATGAGGCCTTTTCCGCCCCTGGCTGCACCCAGGGCCTGCAGGCGGCTGCACTAATAAGGCTGCTATCCCCGAGGCGGTGGCTGCCGGGAGCGGGTCGGGGAGCCGGAGCCTCGGGGCTAGGCTCCACAGGCCCTCACCGAGGCTGCCTCGTCAGCAAGACCTTGGCCCACCATGACCCTGTGCCCTCTGGCAGCCCAGGGCCGGCCACAGCCGAGGAGTGACCCCTGGGGACACCTGCCCTTCCCCAGGCTCCATCTCCCCTTGTCCACTGAGACAGTGGCCCGAAGTCCTCAAGGGCCTGAAAGGGACCAAGTCCCTCCTACACGAGACCCACCCTGATCAGGACTCTGACTAGCCTTGAACATGGCCTTTGAGGCCTCAGGCTCCCTATCTGTAAAATGGGACAAGGCTCGGGTTTTTCTAGATGGGCCACCTCCCACGAAGTCTCCCGAGAAGATAGCTGGGGTGAGGATGGAGCAGAAGAGGGTCTCACCCCTCAGTAAGACCCTAATGGTGAACAGGAAACGTTCCACGAATGCTAATTACAGCCCAGAGCCAGGCTAATGATAATGATAATAATGGCAGTAACTGTTTACAGCTCTCCTGAGCTGTGATGGTTACTATTATTATGATTATAGGTGTTATTATTATTGCTCTCACTCTGCTAGCAGCTCAGGATCCATGGCTGCCCTACCACCCACCTCCCCACTCTGGGCCGCTGCGTGCCAAGAGCTGACGCTCCGGACCCCCTCGCTGGGGCTTAATTAGGTCTCTTAGAAGGCAGAGCTGGCTCAGGCCCTGCAGGGAGCTTGAGGCAGAGGAAGCTGCGAGGCGGGGAGGAGGTGGCTACCAGCAGAGACAAAGCTGGGCCAGGGGGGGCGGGGGGGGGCGGGTCTCCCCTAACTTGGGAACGCCCTTGTCCACCACCAGGGCCCTTCTCTGCAGTGAAGCCCGGGCCTGAGTGAGCTTCACACACACACACACACACACACACACACACACACACACACACACACACACACACACACACACACGCATTGTTCTTCAAGCTCCTCATCCATTCTTTAGCCCTGAGCAAAATGTCCACCAAGTTTCATCAGGGCAGAATAGTGCTGGGGTTAATTCCTTCCTCAGAGTCAGACACACCTGGGTTTCAATCCTGACTCTGCTCCTTCCCAGCTGTGTGACCTTGAGCTACTGACTTTCCCTCTCTGAGACTCTGCTGCCTCATCTTGAAAATAGGGATGGTACTTGTGCCCCTCCCACAAGGCAGCTGTGAAGATTAAATAGTAAAATGCAAATAAAGGGTTTAACCCTTCGCCTGGCCCAGAGTCAATTCCCCTGTTATGCCCATTATGTTATTATTGTTATTATTATTGTATCAGTCAGGATGGGTTAAGGTATGCTGCTATAACAAGTAATTCCCACATCTTTATAGGTTTATTTCAAGCCTGAGCCACATGTCTCTTAGGTTGGCAGGGAGCAGGGAGGCTGTCATTATAATCACTCAGGGACTCAGGTTGATGGGGCATAGCCCCCATCTCAAATGTTACCAGTGGCTGTGCTATAGGGAAAAATAAATCCTGAGAGTCTCCAATCAGCCATTAAATGCCCCAGCCTAGAAAGAAAAACATACCCTTGATTCATAGGCCAGAACTCATCACATGGCCCCATCCACCCACAAGGGACCCAGACAGACAAAAATCTGTACGGCTCCCACAATAACATGAGCCCATTTAGAATCCTGGAACCTCATACACAGAAAGACCCTTGGAATCATCTAGCTTTTTATATTGGGAACTTAGGACCCAGAGAAGGGAAGAGACTTATCCAAGGTCACACAGCAAGTTGACTTCAGAACTGGGACTCCAAATCAGGTCCCCTGGCTTCCTAGCCCAGACGTTCTTGTTCACCCCATGAGCATCCCCTCAACTCCAGTAGTTCAAATGTACCAACACAACTTTGGCCAATGAGAAATCTCCTGGGAGGATTCTGGAAAAGGTTTCCTCTCTCTCTTCAAGAAGTCTGAGAACTAGAAGTCTCTCTGCCAGCTTTGAATGCTGTTGTATGAGGATGAACTGCAGCTGCCATTTTGTGACCATGAAGAAATAATGCTGGGGACAAAAGTCCACACTCTGAGGAAAGCAGGGTGAATATATGAAAAGAACTTGTGTCTTTGATGATGTCACTGAGCCTCTGAATCAAACAACGCTGGAGCTGCCCTGCTTTAGGACTTCTTATTACACGAGATAGTAAATTGTCCTTATTATTTACTGCTTTGGGTCTTCAGACACTGGCCACCTAACTCATCCTAACAGATAGAACCCTCACGCTTCTACCCTATCCCACTCCACTCTCTTTTACTACTTGAAGAAAACTCTTATTTCAGGTTTCAGCTTAAGTATCCCTCCCTCCAGGTTTCCTGAATCCCCACCCCCTCACACCCTCTCAAAAAACCGCATCCCTTTCTCTCATAGAGCTTCATCCCAGTTTGTAATGAGTCACTCATTAGTGTGATCCTTTTACTTATATCTTCATCCTCCATTTGTTCCATGAGGGCACAGAACACACTGTTTGGGCCCCATTTTAATCACCTGTGATGAGCACAGTGCTGTCCATAATTGGCACTCAGTGTTGAATGAATAAAGCCATTCATGTGCACTTGCCCATCCATTCATTCTTTTATTCCAAAATAGTCACCCAGTAAGCTTCAGGAGGCCAGTGATCTTTGTTGTGTTCACTGTTGGATCCCAGAAGCCTAGAATGGATAAGCACTCAAGTATTTGTGGGATGAACTAGTAAATTGATTGAACTTCCTATACGTGCCAGGGGTCAGGCTAAGCCTTACCTGTGCATTTGTAAGAAAGCACACCAGAGGAAGCTGCAGTGATGAGCATGGTAGAAACGTTGCAGCAACGCTGTATTTCCACATTCTAGTCCGGCAATGACATTGCCAGCATTCCACTGGAGGAAGACGACCTGAAAGCAATGCCCGATGTTAACCTGATTCCCAGGCTGTAAGCCCCTTGAGGGCGGGGATGGTTTTTGAGAAGTGTCTGTCCAGGTGGATGAGACCTGGGCCCTGCAGGGGGCTGGGTTCCCACCACTCCTCCCACCAGATGGCTCTCCCAGTCCCTGTATCTATCATGGCAAGTTGGTCTTGGAGAAAACAGAAGCGATGCTTGAGAGATGGATGTTCATGGCAAATGGGCTGTGATGATCATGCGTCTCCATTTTCCCCTTAATATACATGATGAATAAACTTAATTACACGGAAAATTGCTGCCGTTGAAGAATAGGGCTCATGTGGCTTTCTCGTGTTGCTTAGTGCTTCCTTGCTCTCCCGAAGGTCCACGGGGGAGACCCAGAGTCACCGCCACTGACTCTAGGATCTGCCTTCATGAGAAAGCCACACTCAGGCAGAGGCAGAACCAACTCCCGAAGAAGCAACACAATGTTGGCTCTGAGAAGACCTGGAGTGTTCATTTCATCCAACCACTCATTTTACAGATGGGGATAACTGAGTCCCGGAGAAATGGATGTGATGACTTGAATCAGGGCTGGTCTCTTCCTTCTCCAAGTCCTGAATGTTGCTCTGATCCAAAAGACACATAAGTCAAATGCCTCTTGGTTTCAATCTCTTCCAAAGCAGACATTTGGGAAACTGACCCATGCCATGGACCTACTCCTTAATGGGCAAAGTCCTGAGCATGGGACCAAACCAGAACCAACGCTTAACAGAAGTTAGCTGTCATTTGTATTGCTTTTGTTTTCATTATCATTACAAATTTTAGGCACTGTAGAAAACCAGTTCCCCCAGAATGGAAAAGAGGAGAAAAGTCAGGACTTGGAAGGTAGGAAATCTAGATGGTGGTACAGACTCTGTTACTAACTAATTATGTGCAATTCAGCAAAGCCATGCCCACCACTGAGTCTCAGTTTCCTGTCCTGTAAAATGAACATAATAATCTTTTCTGTTAAACATCATCAGCAGACTGCTGGAGGCCCCAGTTAGCTAATGAGTGTCTGAGCTGCACAGACTTGTAAGAGGTTGTGTAATGGTTGTAACAGGAGCCTTCCGAACCATATCACTGACAGTCTTTGACAGAGCTTAGGCTTGGGCAAGTGTCCTATGGTCTTCCAGTCTCTACTGAGATGAAGACGAACTTGCCTGAAACCAGTTTGCAGGGGTGGGATGGCAGGGAGGAACTAATAACACCTGATGTCTGTGTGCAACCTTCATCTTTATTCAGTAGACATTTACTCTGGGGTGATGGTATGCCAAGGGAGGGGCACAAAGATGAACAAGACATGGGCTCTGTGCTCAAGGAGCACACAGTCTAGTAGAAGAGACAGATGTAGCATCAATCAATTAGTGTGGTGACTGAAAAACAGGCAGAAGTAGCTGCAAAGCACAAGATGCAATCCAGGAGGACCCTCTGGAGGAGTGTGGGTTTGAACGCATCATTTATTCATTCATTCATGCAGGCACACATGCAGTGTGTCTCATGGGAGGGAAATCCAGAAGTGAATAAAATACATGTGGTCCTTGCTTTCACTGACTCTACAACCTACAAAAAGAGGCTGATTCAGGGCCAACAAGTGGTACTGGAAAAGCCACTTGGAGCAAAGGGAACTGCATGGGCAGAGGGAACAGCATGGGCAAAGGCATGAAGGTGGGACGTAATTTGGTATTCCTAGAGCAAAAGCCCTAGACAGGCGATGAGGCTAGACGGGAAACCTCTCTAATTCTGCAAGTTACCAAAGAGCAGAAATATCTAATTCCTCACCTTGTACCACCTACCCATCTTCTCTCGAAAGTGCACTGTGCAACAGATAAATGGATAAACAAATGGGGTCTATCCACGCAACGGAACATTATTCAGCCATAAAAAAAAAAACAACAAAGTATTGACACACATCACAACATGGGTGAACCCTGAGGACATTACACAAAGTGAAATAAGCCAGACACATTGCATGATTCCACTTATATGAGGTACCTAGAATACGCAAATTCATTGAGACAGAAAGTAGAATACAGGTTACCAGAAGGTGGGCAGAGGAGGAAATGGAAGTTATCGTTAATGAGTACAAGAGTTTCTCTCTGGGATGATGAGAAAGTTCTGGAAACAGATGTCGATGATGGTTGTACAACACTATGAATGTACTTATAACGCCACTGAAATATACACTTAGAAATGGTTAGAATGGTAAATGTTATTTATGTTATGTCTATTTTACCACAATAAAAAAAAAAACTTTAAAAAAGTGCACTAAGCTACTCTGAGCTACTTGTATATCTTATAAATGCTCAGAAGTTCATTCATTCATTCATTCATCCATTCATTCCATAAATATTTGTTAAGCACCAACAACATACTAGACACGGTCCCAAGCGCTGGGGAAGCAGAGGCGAAAAAGACAGACAAAGGCCCCTGCTAGCACAGAGGTGACAGGAATGCGGGAGTCAGACAGTAAACAAGTAAATGCATTAATAAACCAGATAATTATAGATGGCAATGAACTAGGGAGGATATAAACAGGGCGATGTGCTGGGGAGAGATGGGGAGAGTGAGCTCTGGGCTGGGCTCCCTGCAGAGGTAGCTGGTCCCCTGAGTCCTACGGGAAGCAGCCATGCAAACAGCTGGGAGAACAGCAAATCCTAATATACAACAGACACCCTGCATATAATATATGTATCCCTGTCTCTCTCTCTCTCCCACTAATTCAGGGCTTTCTGATCCCGGCCCCACTCTGGGAGGGTACTAGGGTCTGGGGATGGATACAGACACAGCTAAGACTCAGAACCCTTACAGAAGCAACTTCTAAGCCTCCCCATCAGGAAGTACTTCTCCATGTCTAACTTTCCTCTCTCCTGCTACAGGCATCCCTTTTGGACCTTCAGGGGGACGGAGACCCTTCAAAGAAGTGGCCCTCTCACTGACCCTCCCAGCCATCACATCCCCTACAATCTCTAATGGTGTCACCTGAGACCCACGGTGGCAGAAAGAAACCCGACTGCCAAGCAGTTGTTGCTGGTGCAGCTCGTTAACCATAATAATAATTAAGTCCCAAGCTGGGGCTGGCCCATTAGCGCCTTTAGATCATCCAAAGTGGCGTTATAAGGCAGTGGTTTCCTTAATGAAAGATTGTCTATTACAAAATTGGGCTTCCATCCGTCTCTATCGTGGGGGGCAGTTCACCTGCTTAAACACGCACCACGAGCACGCCCTGGCAGGGGGTGGCGGTGGCTCGAAGGTGCAGAATGGCTTTCCAAGCACCAGGACGCGGATAAACAGCCCATCCGCGCCCACCACCAAGGCAGACGGAACATCCCATTCTCCCAGGGCCGGCTGTCTGCCAGTGTCTAGGGGATGAGGGTAGACGGAGATTTCCTGGGATGGGGCACATTTAAGCCAAGGCTAGAAGGTTCCTGCCTCAGGGGGAGGAGGGGAGGTTCAGCCAGAGTGATGTGCAGGATGACTTCAGTGCAGCAACTGGGAGATGGGATTTCCATCCGAGCCTGATGGGGAGACATGCTGGGTGGGCCTGGGCTTCAGCTTTTGCAATCATGCAAAGAGGCATCTGCGGTTCCTTGTTATTCACTTGACAACATCAGCACCACCCGCTGATTCTACCTTCAAGATGCTACCAGCATCTGACCCCCTCATCACGGCCACCATGAACGAGTCATCATCACCTTCGGTCATCATCCTCCCACTGGACATCTGGCTTCCACTCTTGCCCCTTCCAGCCACAGGAAACTTTTGTGTGTGTGTGTGTGTGTGTGTGATACGTGGGCCTCTCACTGTTGTGGCCTCTCCCGTTGCGGAGCACAGGTTCCGGACGCGCAGGCTCAGCGGCCATGGCTCACGGGCCCAGCTGCTCCGCGGCATGTGGGATCCTCCCAGACCGGGGCACGAACCCGCGTCCCCTGCATCGGCAGGCGGACTCTCAACCACTGCGCCACCAGGGAAGCCCCAAAGGAAACTTTTTACTTAATTGAGGTGAAATTCATACAGTGCAGCAATTTCATGCCTAGGTATACGACCGAACAAACTGAAAACACGTGTTCCAGCAAATCCTTGTACACAGATGTTCATAGCAGCACCATCCACAATAACCAAACGATGGAGACCACCCAGACGTCCACCAACGGATGAAGGACAAAAAAGATGTGGTCCATCCATACATATTACTTTTTCTTTTTTTTCTTTTTCTGGCCAGGCTATACGGCTTGCAGGATCTCAGTTCCCCAACCAGGGACCGAACCCCGGCCACAGCAGTGAAAGCCCAGAATCCTAACCACTAGGCCACAAGGGAACTCCCCATCTATGCACACAATGGAATATTACTCAGCCGTAAAAAGGAGCCAAGCTGTGATGCATGCTACAATGTGAATTGAACAGAGGGACCCTTCTAAAAACAAATCATGTCCCTCCTCCACATGGAACCCTCTACTGGCCTGTTTGAATGACCTCCAGACTCTGTGCAAGGGTCTATGAGGTCCTACACCCCCATTTCCTCTCTGACTTTGTTTCCACGCCTGACCCCCCACCCCATCCCTGGGCTCACCACACTCGGCCCTACTGGCCTGGGTCTGGGACTGGAACACACCAAGCTTGCTCCCACCTCAGGGCTTTGCCACTGCTATCGCTCCCCGTGGAGTTCCCTTCCTCTGATGGACTCCTTCTCATGTGTCAGGCCTCAGTCCAGAGTCACCTCCACAGAGAAGGAGTCCTGGACCACCCTATCGACAGCATCCCCCACGCCCACCACTGACTGTCCCTCTATCCTACTGATTTCCTATTTTATTGTTTTCACAGCTAATCTAGTGGAAGGTAAAGTAGAAAGTCATCCTGAACCCGAAGACCAACCTGAACCATCGCTCACTTGGCCTCACCAGGGTAGCAGCCCTCCAGTTTCTTCTGGGAACCTCCAAAGCCACAGTTTGCTCAGCTCTCCACCTGATGCTCTCTTGGTCCCCCTTAGAAAGGCAACCAAAACCCTAGAACTGTCCAACATCTACTTGTCCCAGGCAACGTGGATGATGCCAAAAAAACATAAGACATGGGCTTTCTATTTCCATGTGTGCCAAACACAGTGGCCAAAAGCAGGTCAGAGATCACAGGAGGGAGAAGGTTGACTGTATAAGAATGGGAGGGCTTTAGGGGAGAGACCGGGTAAACTTTGGCAAATGCATCATTTCCCACTGTTTTTACAACAGAACTCCCAGTCCTATGAGATGCTCTGTGATGGAAAAAGAAAACTGTTTCATTCTAACAGGTCTGGGAAATTTGGACCAATTCCTTTTGGAGAGTCACAACGTACATCAGAAGTTCAAGTCACTGACAAGGCCTGCAGCAAAGATACCTGTTGGAATCCTAGCCTTTGCAATTATGTTAATTGTGGATCTGAGCTAAGGCAATTTTAGGGAGAAGTTTCTGTTATTTTAAGCCCAAAGTCAAGAGGTCCCTTGTTTTTCTCCTCATGACCCCCAGCAAAGTCGAGGAGCGTGAGGGAGAGACCAGCATCCATTGGGAATTTGCCACGTGCCAACACAAGACTATGTACTTCATACAATGTCTCATTTGATTTTCACAGTGGTCCTATGAGGTGTGTACTGTTATGACTCCCATTTTGCAGATGAGAAAACTGAGGTTAGAACAATTCTCTCATGTCCATGTAACTAGGAAAGTCACCTTTTCCTGGCTTTGAGCTCCAGCCCTTTGGCTCAAAGCCATCTTGTCCTACTACCTGTGAGTCTGGGGTGTGGTTTGCAGACCTTTCTCCCTCTCCAGCCTCTCCGTTATCCCCAATCTTCTGTCTGTTCCCCCACCATCATAGTCCCCTTTGGGCATCAAGGAGTTAACCTCTCCCCCATTCACCCAGACTCAGGTTCGTTACACTGACTAATTGCTTCAAAGTCAGCTATTCCACCATCACTAATGGAAACTGTATCTGCAAGTAATAGATTAACTGACTACTTGTGATCAGCTCTGAACCAGAGGATCACTGGGCACGCTGGACCCACCCAGCCCGTCCTTCTGGAGCCAGTAGAGGGAACCAGAAGCTGGACTCAAGGGGACTTTGGGGGCATCTGGAGTTTCACTGACCATCGCCCTGAGAAAGGCCTGCAGCCAGTTCTGCCCCTAAGGAGACACATCCTGCATCTTTTCAAAACATTAAAATGCAAGTGTGTTAACTTGAAAAAAATGAAAATCTTATCAGCATAATTAGCCACCAAATAGAATAACAGCTTCCCCTTACCCCAGAATGAGGGAGGGAGTGGGACTTTCCTCAGAAGTTTTAAAGTCATTAATTAGAAAGTAACAGTCAGCCGTTTGCACACTAGCTATGTGTCTTCACTGCCTTGTCTCACTGAATCCTAGCAATAGCTCCTGAGGCAGGTGCTATAATTATCCCATTTTACAGAAGGGAAACAGGGCTCAGAGAGATGCAGCAACCTGCCCAAGGTCACACAGCAAAGAAGTAAGTGACCTGGGGGAAACCACAGGTCTGTGTGACCCCCGAACCAAATCTTTTATCCTCTGTTCCAAGGTCAGAGAAGGAAAGGCCATGCATGGGCTGAATCCTGGCCCAGGGCTTGTATTTGTAAATAAAGTTTTATTGGAACACAGCCATGCCCATTCATTTACATACTGTCTCTGAAACACAAGAGTTGAATGAGTAGTTAGGACAAAGTCTGAAATATCTATTATCTACCCTTTTGCAGAAAAAGCTTGCAGACCCCTGCCAGACCCAGTTACCCTTCCCAGAAGGTGGGATTTGCACCTTAGTGAAGTGAAGGGGAAGAAAGGTGGGCGCAGGGGCTGGCGTGAACCTGGAGATGTCAAGGGAAACCAGTCTCCAGGATTTACTGACAGTCCCCCAGATTATAAGGAAGGTCTCTGTGAGTCTGGAAGCAGAGAGGGGAGTTTAGAATTGAGGAGAACCAGAGGGAAATGAAGCAAGGCTTAGGAGGCACACAGTAGGCACTCAACAGATGCTTGGGGGATGAAGGAAGAACACAGCTGGAGTCTGAGAGGTCGAACTCTGCAGAGTTTCCCCCTTTACCTGCCTGGTAAATGAGGAGCAGCCCTACTCCCCGCCTCCTTGCTCCCTGGCTCTTCGGGGGAGTTTTACAGGCTGCAGAGTCGCTGGAGGGTGTAAAAACACGGGGACTTTTTTCCTTTAAGTCTCCCCTGTAAGTCACCTCGAAGCATTTCCCTGATCGATTGGCTCTTCTCCTCCTTGCAGAAGCCCTCCCTGGGGAACCGTTTGCCGAAAGGAATCGTCCAGTTTGCATTTAGTCACCTTTATCTGACCCAGGAGATAAATCTCTCTTAGTTTGGTTTTTCCGCAGGGAGGGATCCTGGGAGGCCAGCTCTGCACTAGGCAAAAGCTGGAGACCTCACTAATTCAGATGCTGATTATTCCAAATGGGAGCTGTTAGGAGGGCAGGAGAGAGCCCAGTTTCCCCGGGAAAAAGCAGGTTTCTCTAAGAAAAGGGACAGGGTTTGTAAAGGCATGATTGCAAAGGTGCATTTGAGCTGCCTCGAAGCATCAAGTCTCCCTCTGGGGACTCAGTACATGGATGGTGGCCCCTAAACGGGCCACTAGTGGGAGCACTGTGGGCAGGGAAGAAGTGGGTGCCCTCTGTGAGAGCGACTTTAACCTGTACGGAGAAGACGTGCCTATGCACAGTGCATCCCAAAGGCCACATTTTTGGGTCACAAGCCCTGGGTTTCCATCCCAGCAGCAGGATCTTGCGTGAACGGCTTCCCTTCTGAGTCTTGGTTTCTTCCCCTGTGAAATGGACATAATGATACCGACCGCATAGCTCCTGACCTCCTAAAATGGTCTCGAGGATTCAACGACCTTCTGCATTTTAAAAAAGGGCTCAGCACAGAGCAAACTCTGAATAAAGGTCACTACTCCTATTCCTATTCTTACTGTTGTTGGTATTTTGCTAACGCGGAAAAGCTGTTATTCCCCTCCCACCAATGCACACGATTGGTTTAGCCCACCGTCCCCAGCTTCTGCCCCCCCTAAAGAAAGTTGTTCCACTGGTGGTCAGATCTATCAAGAAGAACCCACTGGCTTCCCCAAGGATGCAGATTTTGTGCCCAGAGATCCTGAACCCTTTCATGAATAAATTTCCTTCCACCATTCAAAGACTCCCTCCCCTACAAGTTTTCCTCGGGCTCAGGGCAGACCCTTTGGGATGCTGTGAAGTCAGCCTTTCTGAAGAGGGTTAAACTCCTTAATCTGACCCTCCCCCTGGGGGAAAGTGGGTAGGTGGCAATGCTTAACCCAAGGAGGCCATCACAAGGAGACAGTACAGGCACTACAGCCTTGGTGAGGAGGGATTTTGGGGGAGCAGGCTGGAATCCTGGTGCCGCCACTCAAGCATAGCAATTAAGGGCCCAGCATCAGACGGACTACCTTTCCAATCCCAGATCTGTCACTTTCTAGCCCCCCTGGTGGTTGAATCTCTGTAAACCTCAGTTTCCTCATCAGGTGAATGGGAATACTAGTTGCATCAGCCTCATGGGATTATCATGAGGTTAACAGAGATAATACATTGCAAAACCCTGAACCCAGAGGCTGGCACACTGTCCATGCCCTGTAAAGGGTAGATATCATTATTAACAAAGAGGTCCTGATTGCAGGTCGAATGCCATGACTTTTAATCCCAGTTTAATCCCAGTCGAATGCCATGACTTTTGTGTGTGTGTGTGTGTGTGTGTGGTGCGCGGGCCTCTCACTGTTGTGGCCTCTCCCGTCGCGGAGCACAGGCTCCGGACGCGCAGGCTCAGCGGCCATGGCTCACGGGCCCAGCCGCTCCGCAGCATGTGGGATCTTCCCGGACCGGGGCACGAACCCGCGTCCCCTGCATCGGCAGGCGGACTCCAAACCACTGCGCCACCAGGGAAGCCCCTGCCATGACTTTTAATCCCGGTTTAATCCCAGTTTGGCCACAAGCTAATTGATGACCTTGGGCAAGTCCCTCTTGGCCTCAGTTTACCCCTTCTCCTCTCCAAAGGCTCCTTCCCTCTGGGAGTCCACCATGCTACAGAAGGCATGCTCTGTCCTCACCCGGTGTCAGCTTTGAGTCTGAGCATCTTTGCTCCTGAATCTCTGAATAGAAGAGCTGCCTATTCACTATGGTTTTTTCCAAGAGCAAAAACTGGGGGTTTTTCCAAGCCAGGATTCACCCCATGTCCTCTGCCTCTTTGAAACACACACACACACACACACACACACACATACACACACCCTGGCAGAAGAGCCATCTCCTGCTGCCCTCATCCTCCCCCACCCCCATCACATGTTCATCCAGAAGTCCTTGTCAGAATATGCCCCCTGGGACGAGCAGGTGGGAAATGTCATTTTGGATCCATTACTAGAGCTCTAAGGTGCTTAGAGATGATCAACACCAATTCTGACTTCCATCCAGGGAGGAGGGGCGGCCAGGAGCAGCCCGCATCTCTGGCAAGGAGACCTGTGTCGGCCACCCCAAGCTTCCGGCTACCACCACCCAGGGAGGGCAGGCAAAGAGGGCTGTCTGGGGGCCGAGGACCCTCTCCACTCTGTGTCCTCAGGTTTCCCTGCCGTGGCTGATTTGAATAATTCAGCAATGCCGGGTCTCCTGGGCACTATTGTCTTCAGTGAAGGCAAATCAGTCGGCTGCTCGGCCTGTTACGAGGGCCCCTGCCTGCTGCCTTTTTCTGTAAATCAGGATTAATGAGATGGTGGGGGAAGCGCCGAGCCCTGGGCAGAGACGCTGGCAGCCGGCTCTCCTGGAGCTGTGGCTCCTGCCTCCGTGTCCTCGGGCAGCCTTCTGTGGCAGCCATCAACCTGTCGATAACTAGCTATCACCCAGCCCGCCAGCCCGCGCCTCGGCCCCTCCGCCGGCCCCCATGGCTCCAGGGGAAAGAGAAAGCAAGAGAGAGAAAGCTGCCTGCAAGGGGGCTTTGCCCCCTCACCCCTGGCAGCCCGGCAGGCTAGAGTGGTGCCAGGGGCTGGGCTCCTTTCCCGCTGGCTGCACCCAAGAGTGAGGCATGAGGGAGATCCACCCAGTCCGGGGCTAGCAGACAGCTTATTAGGCTCCAAGACAGTGAGCATCCTGGGCCTGGCTTTTTGACAGCTGTCACTCACACAGGGCACAGGGAACAAGACCCTTGTGCCTGTCACTGGTGGCACCTTCCTCCCCCTCCTCCTGCCTTGTAGGGGCTAAACAGGTGCATTCTGGTTACCCCACTTATAGGCTGTGTGACCTTGGGCAAGTCACTTAGCCTCTCTGGACTTCAACTGCCTCATCTGGAAAGTGTAGATAAAAACATGTACTTGTCCCGCAGGTTGTCAAGAGGATTCCAGGGTACACAGGCTTGTAAATTCCTACCACCAGCCAATGTGCAGCCCACAATCATGTGTAATCACATTGTATTCATACCATTATCATGATTAACTCTAGAATCATGCTATTCAAAGTATGGTCCACGGGCCGTGCCAGGTTACAAACTATTTATCACCTCAGCACAGTGAGGTATATACAGAGAAAAAGAGTAAATACTAATATTAAGAAACTTTTGTAGTAATTTTATATCTATTGAATCTAATGATAAAAAAGCAGGGGCTTGGATTTTGCAGCTATTTTAAAGTTTCATTTAATTTTTATAAGATTCTTTTTTTTTTTTTACTGGATTTTACGAGTGTCATTCTGCAATGAACTGGAAATGTAAAAAGAATACTGGTCCTTCAGCACAGGTAGCTTGAGAAGCAGGGTTCTAGACAAACTCTCACATTACACAAACCCCCTAGAGATCTTTTTAAAATACAGATTCTGATTCAGCAGACCTGGGTGGCACCTGAGAGTCTGCATTTCTAACAAGGACCCAGAGGACGCTGACGGTGCTGGTCCCGGGACTGCCCTGGGGAGGGGCGAGTATGGAGCACCCTGGCCGATGCCTTATCCCCTCCCTGACCCAACTTCATTCCCTGTAGTTCCCCCAACACCCAGAGATGCTGCCTCCTAGTCTTCTCACAGCTAAGTACTCACCAAGGCCTCCAGACACAGAGGCTACAGCTCAGACCCCACTGCCGAATCAGAGGCACTGGGCTGGACTCCCAACAGCAGCAGCAGCCAACAACTGATATGAGTTGAGCAGGTACTGTGTGTCAGGCTCTGGGTGTGAGGCGCTAGAATGCACTTTCCCAGGTTCAGCTCTCTCTCTGCAAGTTCTTGAAACAATGACTGTCAAACCCCAGCAGAATGCCAGACAGTCAGCACACAACCAATGGCAGCTATTATCGCTTTCCTGTTTGATTGCACTTCCTCCTCATAGCAACTCCTTAAGATACAGGAGTATGTGTTAGCTACTGCTGTGTAACAAATCAACTCAAAATCTAGCAGCTTAAAATAATATCCATGTATCCACTGTTGCCCTTGAGTCTATGACTCAGCTAGCTCTTCTGCTTTCCTGGGTCTGCCTTGGCATATACTGGCTGGCTCACTTATGCATCTGTGGTCACCTGGGTCCCAGGTGTTTTAGAATGGCCTCAGCTGGGACAGCTCATGTCTGCTCCATGTGGCCTCTCATCCTCTAATAGGTTAGCCTGAGACTCTCCTTATGGGGGTCAGAGAACAGAGTGAACAAAGCCTCCTAGGCTCAGGACTGTCACACCATCACTTTCTCTATATCCTATTAGCCAAAATAAGTCACACGGACAGCTCAAAATCAAGGGATGGGGGGACAAGACTCCACCTTGATATGGGAGGAGATGTAAAGTCACATGGCAAGGAACATAAACACAAAGAGAGGGGGAGATTCAGGGCCATTTTTGTAGGCTTATCATTATCCCTCTTTCTAGATGAGGATACTGAGGGTCAGAGAGGTTCAGAGACTTGCCTGAGGTCAGACAGCAGTGAGAAAGGAACAGAGCCGAGCTCTGCCTGACTCAAAACTGTGCTCTGAACCTCTTCCAGACTCTTCTCTGTGTGCAAAAAAGGAAGAAAAAAAAATACATTTCGGTAACTCAATTCACCAAAGGGAGAGAATTTTCAAATATTTTGACATCTCCAGTGGAGGTTTTTGCCTGCTTGGGCTCCTGTGCCACCCCCTGCCCTCTAATCACAGGCCTGTTTTCCATCACCTGCTCTCCTCTTTCCTCCTGGGCCTTGCAGCTTCAGGCAATTTATCTTTCCCTCTGTTTTTAATGGTCTCTTTAACACAAGGGTTTTCTAACAAGACAAATTGAAGGGCTTGGGCGTCAAGCAGAGCTCACATGTGCTCATGGGAGGGGGTGCAGTGAGGAGTCAAAGGGAGCCCAGAGAAGAGACAGGCACAGGCTGAGTGGTCCCCAAATCCAAGAACTGAAGAATTATGTATCTTCAGGCACCTTGTTTGCCCATCCTTGTCCCAAAAGTCTAGTGGCTCTTGTCCAGGCGTCCCCAGATTCCCACAGTCCTGAAAATGTCTACAGAAGCCCTTTGGAGTGGGTTGCAGCAGTACAGCTAGTCTAGAAACTCAGGCAGTCTAGAAAACTTTACTTTTTTGCAATGGAGTATAATATCTATACAAGCCTGTGTTCTACCAAGTGGCAGAAATACAATTATAGTTCATCTAGGGTCCTCTTCCTCCTTTGTCCAGGGCTGTGTCTAAATTCTGGAGAGATGACATTATGCCAACTTGAGTGTATCAGTTATCAATTGCTGCTGCCCCCAAATGTAGTGGCTTAAATGATAATCAGCTTTTATTATGTCATATGGCTTCTGTAGGTCAGAAATTCATGAGTATTTAGCCAGGTGGTCTGGCTGCAGGTCTCTTGTGAAACTGCAGTCAGATATCAGCTAGGGCTGCGGTCTCATCTGAAGGCTTGTTTGGAGACGGAGGCTCCATTTCCAAGGTGATTCACTCACCGGAGCCTCCTGTCATTCTATGTGGGCATCTCCAAAACATGTGTCCCCCCAGCATGGCTTCCCTCAGAGCAAGGAACCTAAGAGAATGAGGTGGAAGCTGAAAAGCCCTTTATGACCCACCCTCTGAAGTCACACATCACCTCTGCTGTACAATACTGTACAATACTGATCACACAGATAGTCCCAATTTAATGAAGGGAGAAACTGCACGAAGGTATGCATTCCAGGAGGTGAGGCTCCCTGGAGAATGGCTATCCATAGGGTGTCAGGAATAGGAGTCATCTTATCTTGTTCTTGGCTTTTGCTAAGATGTCCTTGCTCAGGTGTGGTCCATGGTAATCTACAGACACCCTGATTCACCCTGGACCTCAAGCCCTCCCTGTCCTTTCTCAGGAGGCACCAGCATCCATGTTCCCTTCAGTTCGCCCTTAACTCTGTTCTGCAGCCCAGGGAATCTTCTCTAGTCTTAGAGACAGGACTGCTTCACTTTTACATCCTTCCAAATCTTTTGTCATATGCCCAGTCCTTGGCTGGCTTTTAAAATTCAAAAGCCAAAATTGGATTCCCTTCCTTATCTGAGTTCTGCTGTGTCATCCTTTCCCTGAGGCAATGCATGCTGCATGGTCTGGCTGCTGCCTGAGTGAGGAGACTGGCCACAGGACATAAATAAATGCACAGATTTTCTTTTTTTTAAAAAAGAGGAACTCAGTTAATATTTCAAAATATTTTCCTGCCATGCTGTAAAACACTGAGTTCCTGTAAGTTGCCTTTTTCGTCTCTGTTTTCTCTGTCACTCTACAAGAAATACATCATATGTCCACATTTTACAGATGAAGAAACAGGGTCAGAGAGGTTGGATGGCTTGCTAGACCCATATCCAAGGATGGTGGCATAAGTGGGACACAACCCCATGTTTTCTGACCCCAAGTCAACACTCTGGCCACAACTGCACTACTTCCCTATGTCCTCTGCCTTCTTTCCCCTCTGAAATCTGCTTTCTTCAAGATTTTTCCCCCAGCCACTGAAAAGGCACGCTATTGGGACACGATTACCTTTCTTGGGCATCTTGACCAAACATAAGAATTCCCCTACGCTAAAGGGAAGGTTCTTGAATGGTGGGGTTTTAGGCACAGGTATAAGTGGGAGAGGACCTGAAGGGTCAGTAGACCAATCAAACATTCCTGAAATTATACACCAAAGCAGTCTCTTGCTTCACCCACAAGTGAGTTTGACTTTCTGGGTGAGGAGGATCAGATATGGAAGGCAAGGGAACAGATGGACTTACAGACAGAAGAGCAAGAGAAAACAACAACCAGCATGATCCAACCCATCCTCTTGCAACAAGGATCCTCTCCAAGGAGTGTCAGCTTCTGAATTCAATACCAACTCTAGAAAGTTATTAAGTCTGAACTCCTAATGAAGAACAGATGGGAAATGAAAGAAAAGCAAAGATCAAAATATGCTTTCCATATTTTTTGCTTAAATGAAAAAATTGTCAGGAACCACTGATTGCCTTTTGCAAGGTGTCACATCCACCCAGTGGGATTCCCAAGTCAGCAAAGTGTGCTTTCCCCTCATGGATCCAGGCTTGGCTACCACAAGCAGACACTTGAGGGTGAAAGCAGTCACCCCACCAGCTCCCCTGGAGTCTGAAGGTCCACCACCACATGAGAGGTGAAGGGCACAGACTTCAGAGGCATGCAAACCTGGGTTCAAATTCCGAATCTGCCATTATTTGTGAATTTGGGCAAGTTATTCAACCTCTCTGGGCCTCAATGTCCTCATCCAAAAGGATCTTTAATGATTTAAATAAACTACTGTAGAGTCATGGTCTTATGGTAACTACTAAGATAAGACATGGTGGTTGCAGCAGAAATGGTGCTATGTGTTCACCAAATGCTGTTTCATATTCATCTTTCCTGGACACACAGAAAACCACCCCTTCCCAGCCTCCTTCCAGGTTGTTGGGGTCATGTGACTGGTTCTATGAGTGGAGGTGACAAGCATCACTTCCAAACTAAGGAAATTCTCTTGCCCCCTGTTAATACAGTAGGCCTCGTGTTGAAATATGGAAACACATATTTAAGGAGCCTGGATCCCTGAGTCACCACATGGAGCACAGCTGCCCAGGCCCACGGTGGACTTTACAGGGGCAAAAAATGAACTCTGCTTATAAGGCATTTTTGTTGCAGCAGCCCAGCTTACGCTGACTAAAATGGGGTCAATCATTTCTCTTCTGCAGAAAGGCTGCAATGTGGTTGCTGGCACATACTAGGTGGTCACATTCTCTCTTCTTGCTCTGTTGGGGGTGGGTGGGAGCTCAGACTTGCCCAAGGTTACATTGGTTTTTAGTGGAGCACCTGGGTCTCAAACCCAGAGCCTCCAGAGCCCAGTCCCATGCTCTCTGACCGCAGAAGAATACACTGCCCGGCATTCTTGCCGGGTGTCTCTGGGAAATACTTCCACTGTGATTCCTTGGGTTTGAGGCAAATATCAAAGTTGCTGACAGCCTGCTTGCGTAGTGCTGATGTGTAATACTGATGAATCAGGAGCCGGGTCCGGCGCTGGCTGTTGGTCCAAGTGCCCAGAATATTCAAGCACTCTGTTGCCATTCCCTGATGTTATCACTTCCCTTTACAGTGTGATTCTTCTATCGCAGGTCACTGGTTCCAGTGTGAATTTCCGCTGCCGCCCACACATCCCAGCCTGGGCAGACAACCCTCCTGCCTAGAACTAGATTCCAGGCCCCAATGAGGACAACCGGGCTGCCATCATTGCACAGGGACATCACGGGACAAATAAAGAGCCTGTATGCCCACCAACATCTAGAAGGAGGCAACCTTCACTCTCCACTCTTCTCCAGTCAGAGGCAAGCAGCTTCTCATTCAAGCCAATTGGAAAAAGCAACATTTTCCTAACCCCCACCCCCAAGACCCGACCCGGACATTTTGGGAACCAGGGACATTTTTCTCAATAAATATCTTCTCCCCACAGCGAGACAGCCTGCCCGTCCTTGTGCCCTTGGAAAAGCTTGCCTGTTAGATGTTCCAAACTGCCGTGTGCTTTTCTGGTTAAACATTTATACTGCAGCTTTTGTGGATAAATAGATCCATACATGTGTCTGCACGATTAGGATTAAATATTCAAAAGATGCACAGGCAGGGACCTGGTCGGCCTGAATGAGATGAAACTCAGGGGGTGGAGGGTACAAATGTGGGATCTGAGTGGGGTTGAAGGGGCAGTGATTAAGAGCATCATGGTGGACCCATGGCCTGTCGGGTCCTGGGCTGCCCGGATGGAAAGCAGCCCTAACGCGGCTCAATCTTTTCTCTTCCCCTCTCTTTTCATCTTTCCTCCTCCTCCCTCCTTCCTTTCTCCTCCCTCCAAGGCATGGAGGAGCTGCCTTCCCTTCCAGCATTCACTGCACCACTTCCCTTCCAGCATTCACTGCACCACTCCAAATCCGACTGCCTTTCACAATTTTATTTGATTAGGTTTTACGAGCTGACTTGCATGCCATGGCACAAGTTGCCGGATATGTCAGAGGCCTGGCAGAGACTGGAATTGAAATGATTCTAATTACATGTGATAATTTTTGCATTCTGACATAAAACAATGTTACCCCCCCCAAAAAAAAATCCCATTACAATGGTTAAAAGACAAATCATTTAGCAAGTCTGTTTCTTTATTACTTTATTAGACAATTTACAAGGCAACATTTTGAACATTGGGATCGGGTGATGGCCCAAGGCTATCCAACTGTAAGTTGCGCTAAGAAAAGGGAGTTCATCTCTTGTCATTAGTCAGAAAGTCAAATGCAATCATGGGAACTCCATTTGGCTTGTCAAATTAGCCACTGTTTCAAGTCATTAGCATGGCGGAGCATTGCAGACACAGAGAGGAGGCCCTCAGCTCTGGAAAGAAGCGGTTAGTGGCCACCCAAGACGTTTACGATCACCTCCTCCAAGCAGCCTCCAAATAGCCCAAATCCCTTTCCTGGGGCACCCCTCCTGGAGGAAGGATTTTACCATCCTGCAACACTCCAAGCAGCCTTGGTCATGTGACTTGTTCTAGCCAATGAAATGACAGCAGAAGTGATCCATGTCACGTCCAAGCAGAATCTTTAACAGACAGTGCATGCTTCTCTGGGTGTCTTTCTTCTCTGCCTCCAGACCAGGAATGTGCTAGAGAGAGGCTGCTTCAGTGACCTGAGTCACAGGTAAAAACCATTTGAAGCAGGGCAGCCGCCAACGTGGAACGTGAGGAACATGATGGATGTGTAAATGATGGACATGGAACGCAAGTGAAAGATAAATCTTCTTTTTTTTTTACAGGGTGATGAACCGTCCAGGTTTCCCAAGAGCCAAGGAGGTTCCAGTTTTAAAACTGAGACAGTCCAAATGAATGGCCTTGATTTATCTGGGACTGAGGGATTTCCTGGGATGCAGGATTTTTAGTGCTAAAACCAAGACAAACCTGGGTGAATTAGGACAAGTCAGTCCCCCTATCTTTGGAAGCCATAGAGATTTTTGGAGATGTTTGTACCTCTGCAGAGCCTGAACTAAGCTGACTGTCATGGACTGAACATCCTCCAAAATTCATATATTGGAGCCCTAACCCCTTGTGTGTTTGGAGATGAAGCCTCTAAGGAAGTAATTAAGGTTAAAAGAGGTCAAAGGGTGGGATTCTGATCTGATAGGATTTGTGTCCTCTTAAGAAAAGACACCAGGGACTTCCCTGGTGGTGCAGTGGTTAAGAATCCACCTGCAATGCAGGGGACACGGGTTCAAGCCCTGGTCTGGGAAGATCCCACATGCCGCAGACCAACTAAGCCCATGCGCCACAACTACTGAGCCTGCACTCTAGAGCCCATGAGCCACAACTACTGAAGCCCGCATGCCTAGAGCCCATACTCCACAATAAGAGAAGCCACCATGATGAGAAGCCCGCGCACCACAACGAAGAGTAGCCCCCGCTCGCCACACCTAGAGAAAGCTCACGCACAGCAACAAAGACCCAACACAGACAAAAATTAATTAATTAATTTTTAAAAAAAGAAAAGACACCAGAGGGGTGTGAGTGTGTGTGTGTGTGTGTGTCTTTCTCTCTCTCTCTCTTTCTCTCTTCATGTGCACACAAAAAGAGGTCATGTAAGCACACAGCAAGAAGGCAGCTGTCTAAAATCCAAGAGATGAGCCTGCTGGTACCCTGCTGACACCCTGATCTTGGACTTCCAGACTCCACAACTACAAGAAAATGAATGTCTATTGTTTAAGCCCTCAGTCTATGGTATTTTGTTATGGCAGCCTGAGCAGACTACGACACTGACTGATACACCCTCACCTTACAGACAAGGAAACCAAAGTTCAGAGTCAAATATTCTTGACGGAGGTAGTGTGGTGACAACAAAATGGAGACCTTATTAACACCAGATGGGTCAGCGTTTGTTTTCTGACTGTGATGGTTAATTTTATGTGTCAACTTGACTAGGCTTAAGGGATGCCCAGACAGTGGGTCAAACATTATTTCTGGGTATATCTGTGAAGGTGTTTCCAGAAGAGATTGGCATTTAAATCAATAGGTTGAGTAAAGATCGTCCTCACCAATGTAGGTGGGCATCACCCAATCCATGGAGGGCCCAAATAGAACAAAAAGGAAGAGGAAGGGCAAATTCCCTCTCTCTGCCTGAGCCAGGATGTCCACCTTCTCCTGCCCTTGGACATCAGCCCTCATGTTTGTTGGGGCTTCAGATTTGGACCTGGACTTACATCATTGGCTCCCCTGGTTCTCAGGCCTTTGGGTTTGGACTGGAACCATATTGCCGGCTTTCCTGGGCCTCTATCTTACAGACAGCAGACTGTGGGACTTCTAGGCCTCCATAATCATGTGAGCCAATCCTTCATAATAAATCTCTTTCTATCTATCTATGTATCTATGTATCTATCTATCTATCTCTCTATCTGACCTATTGGTTCTGTTTCTCTGGAGGACCCTGACTAATACACAGGCTCTACTGATTACTGGTTGTATTTCTTTGGGCATGTGTCATGGGTCTGTCCCCAGCAAGCAGAATCTACCATGCAGGATGTTCAGCAGAAAGTGCTCTTGGGATTAGAACTCAAGCAAGAGGGGAGAAGGAAGCAGAATTGGGAAGAGGAAGAAGCTGAGCTGTGATGATGGTCCAACAAAGGTCTCAGCGGACCCCACGGGGAGCTCTGGAGCTGAGATGGCCTTTCAGAGCTGTCTCGAGTTGGGACAAGGGGTCAGGCCTTTATCTTCCTGCGTCTATCAGTCATTGGATGTTAGCTGCCCCCAGAAGGGAGTAACCTTTGTTGAGTCAGCCTCCAAAGAAGGCACCGCTCCTGGAGTGAAGGAATAAATCCTTCCTTCCCTAAAGTGGATCTGGGCTGTGCATCCCAGCATCCAATACAGCAAGTTATTTAAACAGCCTGAACCGCAATCCTCAGCTGCAACATGGGGCAAGGAGTACATACAGATTACTACTATGATGGAGATAATTTGTTGATACTTACGATATGCCAGGCCCCAGGTTACCATGCACTTCAGCTCATAGGGATATTTGAGGACTGAATGAGGTAAAACATGTAAATGCTTAGAATAGTGCCTGGTACACTATTATTGTAATATATATTGTAATAACTATTATTATATTAAATACCATGCACTTGCACAACTGCAGCCATCTTTTCACTGGTATCACAGTAGCCAGAAGGAGCTCTCAAAAAGGCCAGTATTGCTAGGTTACTCCCCTGCTCTGAACCCTTCCATAGATCTCTATTACCTTCTAGATAAAGCCCAAGCTCCTCCCCTTGACTTCAAAGGCTTTTGCTAATCTCTCCCCATCTACTCCCCACACTTCCCCAGCCTCACAGCCAGGTGCATTTAATGACTTTCTGTAAAACCTTATACCTCTAAGCCTTCTCACATGCCATTCCACCTGGACTACATCCCTGATCCCCTCCCCCATTTGGTGAATTCCAACTCCTTTCTCAAGACTCAGCTCAGGCATCACCTCCTTCAGAAAGCCCTCCCTGTGCTTGAGGCTGGTCAGACACTTTCCCCCAGATGCCACCGCCCCCCTGGGCTTGCTTCAATCGTACTACCTGGATTCTGGTTATCCGTGTATGAGACTGTCTACCCCATTGGAGTTCCATGAGGCTGAGGCAGCAAGAGTATCTGTGGATTCCAAAAGAATTTTTCCAACAAAAACAAAAAACAAAAAAAAAAGCCTCTCAATTCCCAGCCCTCACCTGGGGAGGGGAAGGCTGGCACACAGTATGTGGTCAGGAAACACTCACTCGATGAAGGAATCTTCAGCCCAGCCCTTTCTAGGATAAGCGTGGGAACTTTTCTCCATGTCTCAATGGAATCTACCTAGAAATCCAATTTGAAACCCCTGAAAATTGGCTGCAAATTTACTAACCCCTAGAGAAGCAGATGAGTGAAACATGGCAAATGGCTTCTATTGTCATCGGTAATGGCTGTTGTGTTTTGAATAAGCATTTTTATAACTTGCAGACTGGGCCATGGGCTCTTAAGACTTGGAAGCAAGAAGGTCTACCATCCAATGTCACTCCTGGCCCTTGCGGGCTGGGTGACCCTGAGAGAGTCACTTCCCCACTCAGAACCTCAGATTCTTCCCCCATTAAATGAGAGCTGGAGATGAGCTGAGCTTTAAACACAGACCTCCCGCCCCAAATAAACAAAACAAGCCAGCATGGTTTCTACAGCTCTGTAGCTCATCAAGCCTGAGACTCCTGCTTACTCCTGAGAATGTTTTAGTGGTTCAATTCTTAAGTCCTGCACCTGGCACTCAACGCTGGCACCATCGGCCCCACCTTCCTCTCTTGGCCCATCTCCCAGTGCGCCCCCTGCAGGCCCAGAGACATATGCCACCTCCCACTGCCCTCCATCCACACCCCCTCCATGGTCCCCACTTATAGATATTGTTCCTCCTCCCCACCCCACCCCCATGCTCTGGGCACCATGTGCCAGGTATATGCCAGCTGGTGCTCAAAAAACACAGCACAATGATTATTTCATTACAGGCCAATTACGGGTTGAACTGTGTCCCCCCCAAAGTATGTTGAAATCCTAATCCTTGGTACCTATGAATGGGACCTTATTTGGAAATGGGGTCTTCACAGATGATCAAATGAAGATGAGATCATTAGGGTTGGCCCTAAGCCAATAGGACTGTGTCCTTATAAAAGGGGAAATTCGGACTGACGAGCATATCGGGAAGATGATGTGAAGACACAGGGAGAAGTCTATCTACAAGCCAAGGGACGTCCAAGGCCACCAGAAGCTGGAGGAGAGTGATAGGCCAGGCCTCACTCTGTAGATGACATCAACCCACCCAGCCATGGGGGAGGAGAGGAAGGAACACTGGATCCAGGTTCTGGGCCTGGCTCTGCATGGACTGAGTGTCCTTGGGTAAGCCACTTCCCCCTCTGGGCCTCAGTGTCCCTACTATAGACTGAATGTATGTTCATGTCCCTCCAAATTCATAAGTTGAAGCCCTAACCCCCAATGAGATGGTGTCTGGAGGTGGGCCTTTGGGAGGTGATTAAGTCATGAGGGTGGAGCCCCCATGAATGGGATTAGTGTCCTTAGAAGACAAGACTTGAGAGAGATGATGACTCTCTCCACCATGTGAGGACACAGCAACAAGGCAGCTGTCTACAAGCCAGGAAGTGGGCCCTCATCAAACACCAAATCTACCAGCACTTTGATCTAGGACTTCCCAGCCTCCAGAACTATGGGAAATACGTGTCTGTTGTTTAAGCTACCCTGTCCATGGTATTAGTTATAACAGCCCAAACTGACTAAGACAGTCACCATCTATAACATGGGCCAGGAGCACTATAGAATTTCAAAAGGCCCTTCCTGCTCTAAGACTGGGCATTTCTACTGCATGAGCACCTACTATATACAAGACACTTGGCTAGGTTCTGCAGAGAGGAGAAAGGAGAATCAAACACTCATCTACCCATTCAATGTTCCCCCAAGTACCCACTTTGTACCAGGCACCGCGCCAGGCGGGGGGAGAGGATGGTGACCAAGACAGATGCAGCCCCTGTCCTGGTGGCACTCAGTCTAGGGTTTCACAGACATGCAGCCTGTCTCTGCATCACCAAATGCCAGAGGGGCAGGCAGGGATGCGTTCACGGCAAGGCTCTCTATGAGCCAGACTGCATTAGTGGGACCTCCATGCACAAGTGGGCTATGAGCCCCCAGGGGCTAAGCACTTGCTTGTGAGGCTGGCTCTGTGATGATCAAAATGGAAACACGTCCGGCTCCCCCAGTGGAGCGGATATGGGCCTGTCCACCTGCCTATCAGTCTGTCTGTCTGGAGGGGCGGGTGAGGCCGAGCCCCGACCCCGGGTGCCCCAGCACCGCAGCCCCTGGCTTTAGCACAGGAGGCCCGGCCAGCCAGCCAGCCAGACCGATCCACCGCCTCGTAGGTCAGCAGAGCCGTGACCCGAGGGCTTCTCATCTCCAGCGGCTCTGCAGTCGGTAATTGCCCTGCCACCTGCAGCCTCTGGGCCGGAATCAATTTTATCCACTCCATGCTCCAGCAGACAGTGCCCTCCGCTTCCCACCGCCCTGAAAATACTGCCTCTGGGGGTTCCGGGGATGAGGGAATGGTCTGGCCACCACCTCCCAGTCAGGCCAGTGTGAATCCCCAGTCTGTATCTGTTACAAAACTCTTGTCTGGGTTATTGATAGTCATAGTAAACAGTCGTAATTACCAAGCACTCACAGAGGACTGGGTCCACACTCAGCTCGTACAAGGCTCAGCCTTCATTCCATCCTCACAGCAACCATAGAGGCAGGAACAAATATCCCCACTGAACAGAAGAAGAGACTGAGGTTCAGAGAGTAAATGGTGTCACTGGATTCCAGCCCAGTTCTGTGTGGCTCCAAAGCGTCTTGTCCTAATGGGGAGCCAGGGAGGTGCACTGCAGGTAGGGGGGCATTCCAAGGTCCTGACTCCACAAGAAGTGGGGCACGTGCCAGGGTCATGCCTGAAGATTCTCAGACCTGGAGGCAAGAAGCCCTTCTTTGTATTGCTTTTCAAGATGGGGCTGTGTGACCGCCATCAAATGGCTTCACCTCTCTGAGCCTTAGTTGCCTTGTTGGTAACAGAGGCTGAAAGGCTATGGGAGCTGGGGCAGGCCTGGGGGGGCAATTTCTAAACTGGAACCTCCGCCTCCCTCTGCCTGACAGTTTAATGGTTCCTTCTGGTTCCCTCTGCTGCCCTCACAGGTTTCAGCAGGACAAAGGGAAACTACGCTTTGTGTTCAGGCTCCAGAGAAAAGTTCACTGGGACAGAGGCCCAGGGACTCCCGGCCGTGTGCCCTGGTGCCTGGCATCTGAGGGCAAGAGAGGTGCTGTGTGTCTCCAGGTCCAGAGTCCTGCACAGTACTGGGGTGTGGGGAGTTGGGGGGGGCTCTTCGTGGTGAACTCAGAGGCCAATGTCAACCCAGCTATGTCTAGGAAGCATCTTCCATGTGCTTGCTCCACCCCCATTTAATCTCACAGCAACCTCGAGGGCAAGTGTGATCATCCCATTGTACAGATGAGTAAACTGAGGTTCAAAGGCATTGAATGACCTGCCCAAGTCACCAAAGAAAGCAATAGCCTGGCTAGGATTAGAACTCAAATCCGTTTGATTCCAGGGTCATTATTCTCCACAGCTCTGCACCCTCACTCAAGCCTAAGACGACTGACTACCAAATCCTGACCACCAATTTCTACATCCCCCATGGAAGGTTGAAGGCAAAAAGAGCACCAGCTTCAGAGTCACACAGAGCTGGTTCTTAATTATCAACACTAAAAGCATAAGCAACAAAAGGAAAAATAGAGACTTGGACTTCCGCCAAAATTTTAAACTGCTGCAAACAATACCTTAAAGAAAGTGAAAAGACAACTTGCAAAATGGAAGAAAATATCTGCAAATCATATATCAGATAAGGTATTTGTATCCAGAATATATGAAGAACTACAACAACTCAATAATAGACAATCCGATTTTTTTAAATGGGCAAAGGATCGGAATAGACATTTCTCCAAAGAAGATACACAAATGGCCAATAAGCACATGAAAAAATGCTTGACATCATTAGCCATCAGGGAAATGCAAATCAAAACCACAATGAGATACCACTTCACACCCACAAGGATGACTAGAATCAAAAAGTCAGATAGTAACAAGGGTTGGCTAGAATGTGGAAAAACAATCAAAACCCTCATCTACTGTGGGCAGGAATGTAAAATGGTGCAGCCACTTTGAAAACAGTCTAGCAGTTCCTCAGATGATTAAACATCATGTTCCCACATGACCCAGCAATTTCACTCTTAGGTATTCACCCAAAGGAACTGAAAACATATATCCACACCAATATTCCACAAATGGACATAGCAGCACCGTTCACATGAGTCAAAAAGTGGAAACGACCCAAACGTCCATCAACAGATGAATGGATACTCAAAAAGTGACATATCCATACAATGGAATATTATTCAGCAACGAAAAGGAAGTACTTACACAGGCTACAACAGGGATGAACTTTGAAAACACCATGCTAAGTGAAATAATCCAGTTACAAAAGGTCACATGTTGTAGGATGCCACTTATATGAAATGTCCAGAATAGGTAAACCTATTGAGACAGAAAGATTAGTGGTTCCCAGGAGCTAGGGAGGCAGAAGAATTAAGAGTGCTAACAGGTATGTGGTTTCTTGGTGGGAGAGGGAGGGGGTAGTTAAAATGTTCTAATATTGAATTGTGGTGATATCTGCACAACTGTGAAGAGACTAAAAACCACTGAAATGTACACTTTGAACGTGTGCATTTTATAGTAGGTGTGTTATATCTCAATAAAGCTGTAAGGAAAAAAATCCATCTTTAGCAACCCCCAGAGCTGTGTGACCTCAGAATAAAGACTTCCCGGCTCCAAGCCTCTGTTTCCTTCTCTGTGAAATGGGCAAATAATCCAAACACCACCTTATGTGGAAATCAAGAAGAGAGGGGCTGGGGACCAGCACACAGTAGGTGTTCACCCTGCAGGAGGTTCCCTCCCCAGAGTGGGAGGCCACAGGGTCGACCCCGCAGAGTTCACCGCATGAGGTCCAGCCTGGCCCTGGCGGCGGGGCTCCGGACAGAGGAGGATGCTCATTGCTCATGACATAATTTAGATGGATGGCTCAGGCCATCCGTCAGGCTGGGAGCGGGCGGCCCGCGAAGAGGCCGTGGGGGAGCCCATTACCGTACACGTGTTAACAGCGCATCCTTTGTACCGACAGCCGCGCGGGCGCGGGCAAGGGCCGCTCCCCACATTGTCTGCGCGCAGCGGCCCCGCCGTGATGATGAATGGGCCGCGCGCTCCCGGCCGCCCCCGCCCGGGTACAGCGGGCCGAGGGTGACACTGCGTGGCCACGCTGGAAACTGCAGGGCCACCTGGCCCGGAGCAGAGGGCACGGAGAGTTGCGCGACTGGCCCCTTCCTTCAGTGCTCAAGAGACACTGTATGCTCAAGAGGCACTTAGGACAGAGCCTGGCACACAGTAGGCCCTCAAGAAACCTAGATGATAATTATCATTACCTTTATTTTCAGACACAACCAAGTTCAAAAACTGGATAGGTTTGCCAGGTAAAATACAGGAAACTTCGTTAAATTTGAATTTCAGTGAAATGGCAAATACTTTTTCAGTATAAGTTATGTCCCAAATATTTCACGAGATATACTTAGACTTCAAAAAAATCATTCATTGTTTAACTGAAATTCAAATTTAACTGGGAGCCCAGCTTTGCTTACTTTTGTTTTTGTAAATCCGGCAACCCTATAACTGGGTGACTCTAGACACAACATTTCACCTCTCTGTGCTTTTGTAAAATAAAGTGATCATCTATTCCTGGACTTATGTAATGATACCAACAGGATTGTTGTTTGGATTAAATGAGATGATATTTAAAAGAATGTAAAGAGAATCAAGGTCAAAGCTAGCGGGGTTCAAGTTCTCATGTTCACACACAATTCGTTGAGTTTAGGGAAGAAATGGCCAAACGTTAATGGAGGAGTCTAACAACCACTAAGGTTTAAACGTGAACAAGCAAGACAACTCTTGTGCCTTTGCATGTGCAGTGTAGGCACTTAGGTCACCCTCCGGACCTAACTCCTGTTGGCCCTCCAGGACTCAGCCTACTGAAGGCTCTCTCTGACTCTCTCCTTGCCTGTTTGTAAGCCCATTCACAGCCTTCCTTGGAGAGGCATAAGACGCTGGAGCACAGTAGGTACTCAACAGAATGGGCGAATATATACATAGTAGCTCAAGGCTCAGAGACTATTATCTTATACCTTGTGACATGGCAATAACCAAAATGTAAGCGCCGGAGGGTGGAGTGGGGTCTGCTCTGCTCCCTTGCTGTAGCCCCAACATCCAAATCAGCAAGATTTGTTGAATTAATCTGGATTGCACTGTACATATGGCCCTCTGCCAAACACTTTAGCTAGACACATTCTCAACAATTAACTTCTCACAAGCCAGTGAAGTAGATGCTTTTATTACGCCCATTCTACAGATGAAGAAGCTGAGGCACAGAGAAGTCAAGTAAAGCCCTTTGCCCAAGATGACACAGCTGCACGTGGAGAAACCACACCTAAACCAGGGCACTGCACTGGCTCGAGTGCCCACAGTTCACCGTGGCTCCAGTCAGGGGCTTGAGTGGGGCAGTCCACTCTGGGCATGAACACTGGTTCTAAACTTCTCCAGAGAGTGACCTCAGAAAGTCTCTTCTCTTCTCTGAGTTCCAATTCCTTCCATTCGTAAAGTGGAGTGAATGAATTTAACATTCATTGGAAACGCACACAGCTGGTGCTCAATAATTGATGGTCTCCCCAGTGGTCGAAAAAGCCATGGTAAGGGGATGAGAGAGCAGCCTCTTAGCACTGCCTATTCGCTCCACTTCTGGGACAAAAGAAGATTTTGTGGTTGCTAATTCCTCCTAGAGACAGAAAAATAGCTGGAGAGACTTCCATTAAGATTTTCTCCAGAAATGGGTGTCCTTGGCAGGCAAGAGGGCAGGGGAGTGACTCTAAGAGCCCCAGTGGAGGCTGGGATAGGAGACAGGAGTAAGGCAGGGAATTCTTCAGGACCTAAGGAAGCCTCCTCCCCACACAAAGGTCAAAGGGAGAGGGATGGAATGGGGGGTGCTTTGGGCACTTTGAGGTATAGTGGGGTGACATCCTGTCTGAATCAGGATTCTCTCCACCAGATCCTGCCCACCACCACCCAATTTCTGCCAGTTTGCTTGTCCACCAAAAGTTTCACTGGTTCCCTACCTCATTCATTTATTAAATAAATTCCTATTGGGTATCTGCTACGCGTTGGCATCATTCGCTCTTGATACTGAGAATTCAGTGATGAACAAATAGACGTGGTTCTTGCCCTCAAGGAGTGCTCACGGACTAAGACAGGGAAAGGGGGACAGATAATCAGAGTAGAGTGATGGGGAAATCCAAGGTGGCTGTGAGCACTCGGAGGAGGCACCAGACCCACCTGGGGAATCAAGGAAGGCTTCCCAGAGGAGGTGCCATTTAAGCTGGGACAGGAATAACGAGTGGAATGAGCCATGCAGTGGAAAGAGGCAGAATTCTCCAGAAAGAAGGAATCATGAGACAAAGGTCCCAGGTGGAGACTGAACTTCTGCAGAGGAGGAGGTGTGCTTGTGTTAGCACAGGAGGATGAGGCTGCTGAGGGGAGCAGGGCCAGGTCACGCATGATGTTGAAGGCTGTGGTGAGAACGTATAGCTTTTGCAAGGGTTCTAGAGAGCCATAGAGGGTTCTATGCAAGTGGAGTGGCATGGTCAGATTTTCCCACAGCATTAAATACAAACCCCTCTGCCCTCCCCCTCCCCCCAGGCTAGTATGACCCCACTAGTCCCTGCCACTTCCCTTATCCAGAATCTTCCTGGATCCTCACTCTACACTCTCTCCCTGCCTACAGCTTCCACCTAGACACACTTATCTTGGCCTGTAGTAGAGCAAAATGTCCCAGATCTGGATCAGACAGACTCAGCTTAAAACCTGGCCTCTGCAACCTCTGGACAGGCTGAAACAGGCCCCTGACCTCTCCAAGCCCCAGTTTGCTCACCTGTAAAATGGGGATCATCATAGTGTCCAACTCGCCAAGTTACTGTAAGGATTAAATGAGGAGTGTCTTGAAAGTGCCTGGCCCTGACACCTATTGTTTTCTTTCCTCCTTCAGAGAAGCATGCTGCCTCTTCCAGGCAGCCCTCCCTCACATCTCCAGCCCTCTGAACACCAGAAGCACTTCCTGTTTGTGATGCCTCCCAGGTAACACCCATAGTAAGTAGTTAAAACACGGAGAAGTGTGTCTCCCCACAGCAGTCAGAAACCATCTGGGATCAGAGACAGAGAGTCTTTCCCAGCAGAGCCTAGGGAGTCTGCCCAGGGACAGGACAGCTCCTCAAGAAGGGGAGACATGGACGGAGAGACAGACAAAAGGGCTTTGGGGAGCTAAGCGAGGGTCTCGATGAAGGTCAGGACTCCAGGTATTTGTTTTCCGGGAAAACCGCCCTCCTTAGAGCCAAGTTGATAAACAGGCTGCCAGTGTACAGTGTACACGGGGAAGTAGATTCCTTTGCCATAACCACATCTCCCCAAGGCCCCGGCAAATGGACAGGAACCGGTCAGCCTCCTTGGTAGGAGAGGCACTGCGCCCGAGGCCACCCCACCCTGGAACATGGAGTTCTAGGTTTCCACCATCCCTGCCCTCATGAAGCCGGGGTTCCCACCCCACCCAAATATGCCTCTACTCAGACCTCTGCCTACCTTTCACGGTCTCAGCGGCCCAGAAATGGAGGCTGCCTTCTGGGCATGCGCAATGCGAGGTGGGTGGGGAAGGGCGGAATTTTGCCCGGGGGGCTGCGAGAGAGCTGTTCCGTGAATACACGATGCAGAGAGCTGGGCAACGTTGCTGCCGTGTTGCTGGTTCCCTCTCCCAGGTGTCTCCCTCAAGGGGACCTCAGGGTCACGCCCCTGTCTGGGCCTCAGTCTCTCCATCTACATAATGATCCATGAGGCCCAACAGTAATGACTCTCCCACACACCCCCTTCCCGATGTCAAGAATCTGGCAGAAACATCCATAATCATCAATAATCACTAGTTACCAGGAGCTCCCACTTGGCTCACAGCATGTTACCTAGAAATGCCCCATCCTTATTTCAAGGTAGTCACTTGCCTAAACCCATGTAGCCAGTGAGAGGCCATCAAATAAATACCAGCCGCCAGGTAGTTCAGACTTCACAGGGGCCCAGCACTGTTCCACACGATACATAAAACAATCTCCTAATCCTCACTGCCACGCTGTGGATGACTATCCTCATTTTATAAGAGAGGAAATTGAGGTTCAGAGAGGGAGAGTAACTTGCACAAGGTCACACAGCAAGTTAGAAGAAGGGCCAGAACTCCAACCCAGTTCTCTCCATGTTCTTAGGCCAGCTGGAAGAATTTCAAGAGAGGCCTGAAGATGAGAAGCAGGACATCCCACCCAGACCAGCCTCCATCCTGCAGCTTGGAGACCCCTTCCTTCAGTTTGTTCAGAAGTCAGAAGCAAAGTCATTCACCTCTTTTAAAGGGAAACTTCCCCTACGGCACCTCCCTCTCCCCCAGCAGCTGCCCCCTTCCCTCAGTTTCCTCCCTCCCCCATCTCTCTCCCACTCTCCAGCACAAAGAGTTGCCGAGGTAACTGCATCACCAATGACTTTTCTCTTTGTCTGGGGCCCTCCAAGGAAATTCATAAGCCAAGTTGCTGCTCACTGACCCCTGATGACCCGCGCAGGGCAGCGCAGCCCTGGACCACCCCTTCAAGGCCCCCTCACCTCACCCCACCCATTTCAGCAAATATACCCTGGTGGCAACTCCTGGTCACAAACTCCAGGTCCCAAGATGCAAGAGGCTGGGGGCTGGGAGGACGTGTTCTGGGGGGTAATCTTCGAAAAATACACTGCTAGAAACACTGCAGGGAGAGACACAAGGAAAGAACACACTATCTGCTTGGCATTGGGCTGGACATTTTAACAGTTCAACTAATAACATCTACTATGTGCCTGACACCGCAAAGCACCTTGCGTGGCCCTGAGAATGCCACCTACTAAGTGGTTAGGTCTTTGCTAGACACTGAAGGGGCACAGACTACAGCCCCTACTAGGTGCTTCCCTCTGTGCTAAGATGATGGAAAGGTGTTGGGCAATGAGGTGGGTCTGAGAACTCATCATGGAGGGGCAGGCCTTTGAGCCAAGCTCTGGAAATCCAACTTGGACATACAACATATAAGGGTTGGAGAAAGTGGACAAGGGGAAAATCGATACTCTCTGAGCGATAACTATGTACCAGGCAGGTCCCTTGCTTTAAGCAGCAAAGTCGGGACTTGAAGTCAGATGCATCTGATTCCACATCCCCTTCCCCCTGCTATGGTATCTGATGATGTCCCTGATGGTAGAGTCTCCACCAGCCTGCATCTCTGAATGAGGGAGATAAGGGCAGAGCCCCCACCAGCCTGAGGAAGACATGGAGCATGAACAAGAAATCAACTTGTGCCACTGTTTTGCTGTTTTGTGCCACTAAGATTTGCACCACCCTAATTAAGATTTAGGGGCTGTGTGTTACTGTAGCATATCCCAACCCTTTCTGACTGTTACACCAACAGTCTGAACCAAAATCCTGAGTCTGGCTTTCATTGGCTAGGTTGGGTCATGAGTGCCATCTCTGAACCAATCACTGAAGGCAGAGGACAGCAGTGCTCTGATTGGCTCAGGCCTGGTTCACATGCTCGCCTCCACATGTGGGGGAGGGGCAGTCAACCCCACTAAAACTAGTGGAGTGGGGATGGGAGAGGACTCCTTAAGAAAGTAGGGTGCTGTTGGGAATTCCCTGGCAGTCCAGTGGTTAGGAGTCCACGCTTCCACTACAGGGGGCATGGGTTTGATCCCTGGTCAGGGAACTAAGATCCTTCATGCTACACAGTGTGGCCAAAAAAAAAAAAAGTAGGATGCTGTTACCAGAAAAAGGAACAGATGCTAAAGAGGCAAAACTGTCAAGTGTCCACTTCAGGGGCCTAGGTGCTAGAACACTGTGCGGGAGGTGTCTGTGCTGAACGTGAGACTAGTCCCCAGGCTCCTTCTTAGGTGAACACCTTACAAGTCTCTGGAATTCACCTGGAAAAAGATTCTATTGAGTTCCACTGGGTGATGTGGCTTCTCCCCTAGGTCTTAGGATGTCCTTCAGTTTCTGAGGGGCCTGCAGGGAAGGTGGCCAGTTTTCCCCAAGGAGGGTATAGGGTACTAGGCTGGGGTAGGGGAGTCAGGGAGAGAAGGAATGGTCAGCCAGCTCCCAGCTGCCCAGGAGGATGGAGAGAGCTGGGCCTGCTCAGAGCAGTAGGTGGGGGCTAGTGCGGGCACCTATGTCCCTAAAGCCCAGGTCCTTCCCCATCAGGTCTCTCCTTAAGAACCTGGTTTAAAATCAGTGCAAACCAGACGCTGTCCCAGGTGTTCCACAGACATCACTGGGCTTCATCTCCCTGAGACCCTCATGAGCAGGCATGAGAGGGCTACCCCATTATCAAAACAAGGAGTGGACACTCAGAAACGCATGGCCTGCCCAAGGTCACACAACCTAACACAGAGCTCCCGGTCTTTATCCATCCATTCAACACATCTTAAAAAAAACAAAACAAAATAAAAGCTAAAAAATAATTCTGACATTACAAAAACATAAGAAAGAGAAGAGGAAATTCCCCTTTACTTGCCATACCCATTCCAGTCTCCAAAGGAAGCACCATTAACTCTTTGTTGACTAGCCATCCAGACATCTTTCTATGCTCATCTAGTATGTTTGAGCGTTTATTATATGCCAAGAATGTGCAAGGGCGTTAACAGGCGACTATCAGAAAGATGGGTTCTCAGGGGTACACAAGTTGCCATGCAAATCCATCTGTTTTTTTATAATCTTAACTAGTCAGGATATGGGGTTGAGGGACTGACAAGACATTGAAACCCATGTTAGATTAGGTCTCTCCCCAGCTCCCAATTCCCCAACAATCCCCACTGACCCAGAGGAAAGCCATAGTCCGTACTGCCCAGACGCCCTGCCTGTTCTGGTCCTTGGTCACCTCTCCAACATCAACCCCACCATCTGTCACCATCCCCTCGCTCCTCTCCAGCCACACCCCATCATTTCTCAAACACCCCTGACACGCTGTGCCTCAGGACTTTTGCACCTGCTGCCTGGAACACATTTCTCCACTTTCTGATAGTCTCACATCCTCACCTGCTTTAAGTCTTTCCTCAGATGTCCCTTTACCTTAAACTTGACTCTTCCCACTCAAAAAACCCTACATCCCTTTTAGTTTCTTTGTTTTTCCTTATAACATCTACTACCCTCTGACATACTATAAAAGTCTTAATTATCTTATCTCCCCTGCATCACTAACTAGACTGTAGCTTCAGTGAAATCAGGAAATCTGTGTCTATTTTGTCCATGGCTGAATCCCCAGGGCCTTCGAACAATGCCTGGCACACAGTGGGTGCTTCATGAAAAGTTGTTGAATAGCTGCATTTATGAAAGGAGATCACAGGTCAGTCGGCAGCGTGGCTCAGACATGCCTGAATATTTTTTAGAACATTTGAGCTTCATACTTTTTGGAGCCAGTGCTCTGCACTGTAAAATCTTATAGGATGGCATGTATGGAAGGATGAAGGGCTGAAGGGGCGGAGGGGGGCGCTTTGCCCCCAAAAGCCATTTTCTGCAGATACCCCTTCCCAACTCCGCCAAGGGTTGTGGGGTGAGGTGGCAAATCAGAAGGACCTCAAATCAGAGATCCCCAGCCCTGCCTCTAGTGGCCTCTCATCCTCTGGATCTACCAGGAACCGGGGTCCAAGAAACTTGGACACGAAAAGCAGGGGCCCTGGAGAGCCAGCTTGCTGGGGCAGCTAATTCTCATGCTGTTACTGCTGCCCCTGCAGGTTCACTTCCCCAGGTATGATTTATGCTTCTGGCTGAACATTTTTTCTCTGCTTTTTGGATTCTGCTCTGGAATTTTTTTCTCCTTGGCCTTTTCCTGGGTCAATGCAGTCCTGATATTTGATTCACTGTTAACAGTATTGACTACATAGGATTGAGCCAAGAAATGGAAGAAATTGCTTTTTCTTTTTTTCTATCTCCTGGTTGACAACTCAGTCTCAGCGCTGGGTTGGCCAAGCTTTGCGAATGCGCTACACAGCAAAGGGAGTGGCGTTTGTGCCTCCGTGGCTGGACGGTGACTCAGGGAAGGAAATGAGCAAGGGGTTGCCAGCTAAAGGGCTTGCCTTCCATCCAGGTTTTCCCTCCCAGATAGGAGAAAGTTTTGGAGAGGAGGTGCTTCAGAGTCAACCAGTCTTGGATTGAAGCTGTGTGACATTGGGGAAGTCACTTAACCTCTCTGAGCCTGTTTCCACATTCATAAGATGGAGGTAATCTGTAAAGTATTCATGCATGAGAAACACTTTGAATCAAGCCTGTCATCATAAGAGCACAATTTATTGTACCTGCCATGGTCATCCCCATCATCATCACCATCATGACTCTATTCTTGAGTAATCTCTGTTCTGACCAAAAACGGAAACAAGCACTCACTCTATCTCATGAAAATGATGTGGGAAGCCTGGAGTTTTCTGATATTTATTGATTGTGGTTGTAACATTGTTACAATCTGTGTTAAGTGTTATGAAGGGGAAAAGGAGGGGGCTGTGAAAGAAAAGGGGAGGGCATTGCTTGATCTGAACCAGAAGGATGCTCTTAGAAGGAACCTCCAGGATAAGCTCATTCCCAGTAAAAGAAGAAAGGCTCTCAGAACAATGGCAGGTAGTTTCACTTAACATCCAATTATCAGAGAATACACGGTTACAGTGACTTGTGGCTGTACGCTGTACCAGCTCATACCATCCCATGACAGCCAACGGCTAAATTTTCAGGAATTTTGTGAGCCGGTTGTAAAATGTGGTCATGATTAAAAATTAAATTATATAAACTTACAGTTAAATAAATGACATTAAAACTACTCAAAACTCATCACTTCCTAATTATTTGACCACATTTTATTATAATCTATACTCTTGAAGTTATTTACGTCCATTGCACTTATCTGGTAGAAATACATATAATGGTATCTGTGCATCTCCCCAACTTCACTTTAATGACATCATGTTGGTAGCTTGAAATCAGCCCCGATAGGAATATTTACAGACCCCAGTAAATGCTCCAAGCCATGGTTCAATTTATTATTGTTTTGTTAATTCCTTAGAAAGTGATGTAAAAAATGTTAATAAAGCAGATTAAACTTAAAGATATGATGTGTCTGTAGCCATTCTCTTGTGAAAGCACAATCGAGGAAATATTCTTCCAGTATTTGAAAACCATGATTCAATTCAGAAAAAAGTTGCCCACGTCACCAATGAACAAGTGAAGTCCCAACATATGTCTTTGTTGTTTTGTTTTTGTCTCACTCACTAATGTAAACAAAAATATTAACCAAGATTAATGTCAGAACCACACGTTGAATGCTAAACACGTACCAGCACACCACTGAGTCATTATAGCGCCTTCCAAATTACAAATCGAGAGCTATGGCTGTAATGGATTTTTCAAATTATTTCTGGACATGGAAAAGCATTTAAGGAAAGGTGGTTTGTCACTTCAAATTAGTGGCCCATTCAGGTGGTCTGTGAGGATACTGGGACGGAGGATCTGAAATTGGGGCTGATCCAGAAAATCCTCAGAATCACCATTCTTGGAATAATAGCTTGACAATATCAGTTGGTTGATAGAAGGAGGGATGGATCAATTGATTCCGGCTCTGCCACTAAATACGCATGAGCTCAGGCAATGTTCTGAGCCCCAGGTTTCTCCACTATAAAATTAGGATAAGATGCCTTCCTTGACTACATCCTAGAGAGGTATGGGAATCAGGCACGGCATGAGTGAGCTGACTCATTTGGATGTAAGTGATAGACATCCAGCGTAAGCTAGCTTAGCCGAGGAAGGGGAGAGTCACTGGTTCTCAATATTTGCATATTGGGGTAGTTCAAACATTCGAAGAAAACGCTTCTCGTTTCTCCCTTTTTCCTCATCTCGTGACGGTGGCTTCACTCTCCTTCTCCACACACACCTTCCACTTCCACCTTCTCCACGTGGCTGGTACCTGCCCTACAAACTTAAGTGGAGGAGAAGCTTCCTCCTACCAAGTCCACGTACCAATCCCATGGAAGGACTCTGATTGGCCCTGCTTGGGTCATGTGCTTGCCTCTTGCACCAATCACTATCACCAGAGGGATAGGATGCTATGATTGGTCAGGCCTGGGTCTTGGGACCGCCTCTGCAGCCGGCAGAATCTGTTTCCAGAAAAAGGGTATTGGGAAAGCTTTCTAGGCAGGTAAAATTCATAGGTCCTCTCCAGAGGTGAATGTGTGCCGGAAAGATTAAAGCAACAAGCATGAAGGATGAGAATAATTATTCTCAAAATAGACAAGGCTGTCTATATCTTACACATGGACTTAATTCATTCAACAAACCATCTTTTCACAGTGTAAAATTAATCCCGTAGCTCCAGGCTGGAAACCCTGCAAGGACCTCATGATTCAAGTCCTGCCCACAACTCTGGGCTCATCTTGGACCCCTCCTTATCTCTCACAGTGCCCCAGCCCCACCGGGCTTCTGTTTCACACTGTGTCTCTCCCCTTCCTTTCTTAAGATCTTTCACGTGTTTCGTCTGCCTCGAATGTTCTTCCCGTAACTCCTCACCCCAATTCATCTTTCTAATCTATTTCCCCCACAAGCACGGTAGACAATAGAGACTTATGCCTCGCTCACAGGACACCAAACGGCTGAGCACAGCACAAGGGACAAAGTAGACAGTCAACAAATACTTCTGAGATTAATAAATAAATGAGCATGTATTATTCCAAGGGCAAAGGAGTCACAAATTCCCTGCCTTTATACACAGATTCGTTCATTCTTTAATTCTGGCACTACTGCACCATGGGATGGAAGAATTAACAGTAAACGAGAAACTCTTCTTGCCTTCAAGGAGAGCCTGGTTTGATGGGAGAAGATGGCAGAGAGTCACACACAGAACTGGCACAAAGTGAGTATGGGGCGGGGCTGCCGAGGAAGCAGAGGACACGATTTGGGAAGGCAGCAAACACTTCTTGGAGAAGGTAAAGCCCAAGATAAGTGATAGATTAATAGAAATTTGGTGAGTGAAGGAGGCGAAGTTAAGGGGGTGGTATGGGGCGGGAGGAGGGTAATTCCAGGCAGAGGGAAGAGTAATGCAAAGATCTGGAGGCACTGTTGTAGTCAGAAAGGGAGAGAGAGCGTGCACGCTGGGGGAGGAACGTTTGTGAGGATTCAGGAGGCTGACTCTGGAGAGACTGAGGCACTAAGCAATCCAGAATGGCCTTGAAGCCGTCCTAAGGAGACTGGACTTGACCCAAATCGTGCCATGAGACCCCACTGAAGTATCTTAAGCAGCAGCATGGACACCGCCACATGGTGTATTACAAAGAAATCTTCAGCTGGCCCATCACCTAGGGGACACAAGCTAAGATTAGTATCAGTTTAAGGCTTTCAATTTAGACAAATTCACGACTCCGTGGGAGGGGCAGCTGAGCAGTTCTGACAATGGCCCGCCTTTTAAAGTCGATATCATAATCCCTGACTTCTGGAGTCCTCACACTCCAGGAGCATAGACTCAGACCTCAGACCTCACACTCCAGGAGCATAGACTCAGAAATAAGGGAACCCCTGCCTCTTAGACCCAGGGAAAGGGATGCATGGTACCTCAGTCTTGCAGAGAACAGAAGGATATAAGTTGGACCCCTATAATCACAGCATTGCAGAGACCTGTAATCATGGAATTATAAACCAATAACATCACTCTTCGCCAGCACAGGGGGACTCGGTGGGGTTAGGTAGCCCAAGCCCTATGAAATGACACAGGAATCCTTTCGGGAAGGTGGCTTTGGTCTCCCTAAACCTCCTTCATCCAGGATCCCACTGGGGCATCTGGTCACCCTCCCATGGCTGCCTCCTAGGAGGCCTCCACCCTATACCTGGTCTGCTGTATCCTTGCAGCTGCTCCCTGCACCCCTCTGACCTCAGACCCACTCCTTCCAGCCCAGAGCCTGAATATTTTCTCAGCTAGCATCAGTCCTTAAAGATAAATGTTGCTTCATTTCTCCCCCTTCCTCTCCACCCCCATCCCTGCCTCCCAGGGTGCCAGAGTTCAACTCAATTTTCTCAGATTAAATAAAATTTCAAAGTGTCAGTCTCTGGCAAACGACAAGTTAGAAGGCGGTTGATTTTCCTAACCCGATCGCCAGTCCAATTACAATTTTTAATCTATATGTAGATAATGGTGAACAAAACCCCACAGAAATGTCAAGAGTGAGGAGGTTATTAGCTTAGTTTTAATTACTGTCCATCATTCTTAGCAACTGGAGGGACCCGGCAAATTAGGGGAAGGCAGCATTCCTCTGGAAGGATCAGCCAGGCCCCCGGGCTACTGGTCCCCAAAACCATCCACAAGCAGACAGTCCAGGGCACAGACTGTGCACATCCCCCCGCCGGGCTCCGCCACGAGTTCCTGCCCAGAGAAGCCTGCGGACCTGAACTTGGGCAGAATCAGTCACACCAGCTGATGCGATGTGACCGCAGACCTCTATCCTCCAGCATCCCTCAAGGCTGCGCGCCTCCACCCCCCCCAACTCTCCCACCCGCTCTGTCTCTAAAACATACCTAGAGGTTATTCTTTTGTCTTGATGATAAAAGTAACTCATGCTCACTGAAGGAGGATGTTTGGAAAACTGGGAACAATGAAATGGAGGAAAAAAAAAACTTATCCTAATCTTACCACCTAAAACAATTGTTAATATCTGAGGTTATTCCCAGTCTTGTGAATGTATGTGTATACATATATATGTACATACATATACATATAAATAAAATAAAACGTAAAATACAGATACCTATGTATAATACATAATAAAATGAATATATTGAATATTAAATTTATGTAAAATGTTTAAATATGTTATTATTTTATAGTATTTATAGATATTGATAATATTTATTGATAATATTTACATTATTATAAATATAACATAATTACAATTAAATTATAACATATGATGTTAGAATTCTATACATACACACAAACTGGATTATGTGGCATGCGGCTTTTTACGTCTTTATCACAGTTTCTCATATCATGAATATTATTTGCAAACATCATTTTAGTAGCTGCAGAAAATTCTATAGCCTGATGTACATTTCACTAATCCACCCTTTATTTTGGCATGTACAAAGCCAATGCACATTTTAATACAGATGTGACAATGCTTTATGTTTCCTATTGCAACCTGGTTTCTTCACTTACTAAAAAATGGTTTTTTGTGTTATTATAAATTCTGTGACTATCATTTTAGTAAATCATTCAACCTCTAACAAGGTTTTTTTTTTTTTTCTTTTTTTGCGATACGTGCACTGCGCCACCAGAGAAGCCCTAACAAGTATTTTTGAGGGTCTAATCTGTACCAAGCACTGTGCTAAGTGGTGGAGATGTAAAAATTAGAATCCAGTAAACATTAGAATCTTATAGGGTTCCTAATCTTTTAAATCACACCTTTCATTAAACTGAATATATATATAAATATATATATTAATTATATATTAAATTAGTCATTCTGTTATTAGAGATTTGGGTGGATCAATGTTTCTCACAGTTGTACAGAACACTGCACTGGATATTTTTGTATATAAACTATTATCTCTCTTCTGAAGTATTTCCTTCTTATAAATGCCCCAGAATGCAATGAATGGGTCTAAGGGTATTAATATTTTTTAAATTCTTAATGAGAAATCTGGTTTCTACTTAAATGAAGTTTTAGGAGTGAAACTGATTTGTGACCTAAAGCAAATACCAAAAAAAAAAAAAAGAAAGAAAGAAACTCACACAAAATTAGACCCCCAGGGGGCTCTATTTTAATTAATTAGAAACAGTGTTTTTTTTAATATCTCAAAGGTTGTCAGAAGGATGTAATGAAAGAATAACAATATCTTATTCATGGAGACTTTTAAAACTGCTCACCCTCATCCTTTTATTTGTGAAACATTTTTGGTAACTATAAAATAGTACTTTCCACAGAGTAGTATAAGTACAATTCGTTGGCAAAGTGATTTTAGGTAGTAGAGATATGAACCTATTTTTTCTTTTTCATCATTATATGTTTATGTTTTCATGTGTTCCGAAAAAAATACCAGCAGAATATCAAACCCACACTCTCATGAGATTAGTTTAGAACAGACTAAGGAAAGAATAAGAGAAGTGGGTTAAAATGCAGTCTGAAGAAAGATTTTAAGCACAGAATCATATAGAGTATGGCAACCATCGGGTGCAGGAAAGGGTCACAGGAGATGCTGTATATATCAGTGTGACATGGGACGGTGGTGACGGGAGACTGTTATCAAGGCTAATCGGATGGTACCAGAAAATCTGAGATCTCAGGAAACTTGCTATTCATTAAGCATCTCCGTGTGCCTAAGCTGGGATGGCCATCTGGGACTTTCTTTCACTCAAGAGATTAAAAATAACATTCCAGCCTTCCTTGGCAGCCCATTAAACTCACCTGGGGGGCTTTTTAAAGCACCAACAGCTGGGCCACTCCCTTAGAGGTTCAGCTTCCAAAGCTCTAGGTGGGGCCTGGGCATTGGTATTTATAAGGCTTCCCCTGTGGATCTGACATGCGTCCAGCGATGAAGATTTCTGGTCAGACTGCCTTCTTTCTGGGTGTAATCCTGTCCACAAATGCGGGCTGGACACACCCTTCCCCTTGATCTGTCCCCTCTTTGGCATTCTAGAATTTCCCCCAGCCCTCTGCTCACAGGATAATGAGGCTAATGGCCAATCAAGTCTTAAGGAGGATTGATTCGTTTATTAAGCTGCCGTTATGTGCCAGGTGCTTCCCACTCCCAAGCCCAGGAGACTCAAGGACAAGCAGGATATGGCCTGGGAAAGGCTGCGGCTGTGGGGACAGAGAGAAGACAGAGCATCTTCAGGGCTAGAGGGTGGACTTGGGGTCCAAGCACCAGGGGAATCTCAGCGGCAGATGAAATAAATACGCAGCCTTGAGTGAGTCTGGGTAAATTCAAGTCTGGATCACCTGCATGGGTGGGAGTCGCATCGGGGCTGGACAACGAGGTTCTGGTGGAAGACGTGCTGGAAGATGGGTGGGGCACGTGGCTGGCATTTTGGTCAGTGAGGGGCAAAAACCAGTAAATGCCACGGCAGGCAGGAGTCAGTCATTCTTGGTTATTTAAGCTCTGAACACAGGCCTCTGGAGACAGCCCCCAACTGCTGGGAGTGTCAAAATCGACAGCCTCAGCCCCACCACCAGATACGTACTTGATCCTCCAGTAGCCTAAAGCCAAGCCTAATTCAGCTCCAGGTCACCCACTGTGGAGAGAGGCGGTACTACTGACCATGACACGCAAAGCCTTGTGGGACTTGCCTCATGCCTGCCTCTCTGACCTCGTCCATTTATTCATTCATTCATGCAACACTATGTATAGATGCTAAGTACCATGCTGGTGGGAGTTCAACCATGAGCAAGACAGATACAACTACTGCTTTACAAGCTCACAGATTAGAGGGAAAAACAGACATGGCTTTGAGAATGCCATAAATAACCTTATAATTACAACCAGTCTCAACGTCAAACTCAGTGCCCCTGCTGGATTGGACTTCCTGCAGTTCCCTGAGTGAGCACGCTCTCACCTCAGGACCTTTGCACATGCTGTTCTCTCTCCCTGGAAGTCTCCCTCCACTCCATTGCCTCCTCCCCTAGCTAGTTCCTCCTGATCCTACAGGTGTCAACTTCGAGGTCACTTCCTTCCAGTGGCCAGCCCCAATGCCCCCAGTGTGGGCTAGGTACTCCCCTACTATTCTCCTATCCACACTGGAGAGTGATTGCCTTTTGCACTTCTAGCTGCTGCACTAGGCTGGGAATTTCACTGTGACATCAGTTGTATTGAATGGATGAGTCAAATCCTTATCCTTTGTTCAGTCTCATTCATTGCTTGGCAGACCCTGGGGTCCGCTAGCCCTCCATAAAAATAAGTGTTTCTCTACTTTTTCCTTATTGTGCTGCCATTCCTCCTTCATGGAGGCATTGAAAACTGACCTCCATCAAGAAACTCAAATCAGCTTTCCAGTTGCATTTGCAAAGCTCATGGTCCCTCTGACCCAGCTTCCACGCAGGCACAGGAGCACAGAGATGACTTGATAACAGAAAGCCAGGAGGGGCACAGGAGTCCTGAGTTCCATCTTCTGCTCTCATCTCCATCATAGGATGCCAACTCGGGACAGCTCCAGTGGATTTTGCTGTGAAAGGCGCACAGTAGCTAGGATTATGGCTTAAATGGGGTCATTTCCACTTCCTTTGTGGTAAACAGAAAAATGGCCCCTCCAAAGACATCTACCCCCTGATCCCCAGAAGCTGTGAATTATTACCTTACATGGCAAAAAGGACTGTGAAGGTATGATGAAATCAGTGATCTTGGGATGGGGCGCTTATCCTAGATTAGCCAACTGAGTCCAATGTCACCACAAGAAGGAGGAGGGACAAAGTCAGAGAAAGAGGGAGTTCCCTGGATGCCCAGTGGTTAGGACTCCATGCTGTCACCACCAAGGGCCCAGGTTCAATCCCTGGTTGGGGAACTAAGACCTCACAAGCTGGGCGGTGAGGGCAAAAAAAAAAAAAGTCAGAGAAAGAGTTGTGAGGATGGAAGCAGAGATCAGAGAGAAGTTTGAAGATGGTACATTGCTAGCTTTGAAAATGGAGGAAGGGGCTGCAAGCCAAAGAATGCAGGTGCACTGACCTCTAGAAGCTGGAAAAGGCAGGGAAACTGATTCACTCCTAGAATCTCCAGAAGGAATGTAGCTCTTCTAACACGCTGATTATATCTTTGTAAGACCCATTTTGGACTTCTGACCTCCAGAACTGTGAGATAATAAATTTGTATTCTGTTAAGCCAATAAGTTTGTGGTAGTTGATTGCAGCAGTAATAGGAAACAGGTACACCCTCCCACCATTGAATCTCTATCTCCTGAATGCTGCGACTCAGATGAGGTAGCTTTCATGGTGGTTCTAGTACCCTCCAGAGGCAATGATTGTTCCCTTAGAACTGTTCTGGAAGGATCTCAGGCATCTGACGACTTCAACTTCTCTCCAGGTTCTCACAGGCACTTGACTGATTCTCCCTTTTCTAGATAATCTATCTCATAACAAATAGAGACTCTCTGGGATGATACCACCTTTCCTCTTCCACTCATCCTTCCCATGCCCCAACTGCTGTCCTCCATCATTAGTGGAAAAGGAAAGAAGATTTGAGAGTGACCACCATTATAAAAGTGACCATCTGGCTTGGGGGGAACAGATGTTGAATGACAGTGCCCCATAACTGGCTGCAGTGACGTATCTCCCTCCTTTTCCCAAGATGATTTTCCAGACCCAACCCTCAAAATGACATGAGTCACGCACAGCATCATGGGATGAGTGATCCTCGTTCTTTCCCGCTTCCCCGCCCCTCACACTGTCCTCACTGGACAAATGGATGGATTTTGTGGATGGATCACCTTATTAATTCAATCATAGGTCACATGAGATCACCTCCCGCTGCCATCTGTGAGCTAGCTCAGACATTCCAAAATTCTATAACTCCAGCATTGTGCCCCAGAGGGAAAATAAACCCAACAACAACCTCCTGGGCCCTGAACCATCGGCCACTTTTCAAAGAAAGTCAAGACTCAGTCACATTTTTTTTCTTCCCTCCCAAAATTAAAATGTGCCTCCAGTATAACTTGTTATCAAAAACAGAAGCATTTTATCTATCTTCATTGCAGAACAGAGATTACATGGAGACATTCAATTTGGAGTCAATTTAAATTTCAATTGTCTGTGAAATCTAAATCAATAGGGTAGAGTTCAATGACGCTTTAATAAAACAGGACATAACAGAGAAATCATTAGGAATTACATATGATGAGAGATTGGAGCCAAGCCTCTGCAATGGCGGAAGGGACATTAGAAAATTATCCCCAAGCATTCGCAAGTAAACCAACTGCTTCCTTCCCCCATGAGACGCCTGAGAAAGCTTAATTGTGCCATGAGCCCGGGGAATCCATCTCTGTCAGCCCAGTGATTGGGGGACAATTTACAGTAAGTGACAAGGCAGGGGGGTGTCTTGCCTGGAATGTGCCCATCGTGTTTCTCCATCCGGATGCCTTGAACATATGTCGTGCCCTCTCCAATTCTCGATTTTCCTCTTCTCTCTCCTCACCGCTGGCCTCCTTTCCCCTGAGATTTGTCCCCCAGGGGACCCTCAGGAGGGTCCACCTCGGGATTTGATGCTCAGAGGCAGGGAGGTGGGGAGACAGCTGGACACAGTAGATAAAAACTCAGGCTTTGGAGAAAGACAGTTGAGGAAGGAAGCCCAGCCCCTCTCCTGAGTCTTGAGCAAGTGGCTTCACCTCCCTGAGCCTCCCTTTCCTCATTTTATTAATTTATTAATTTATTAATTTATTTGGCTGTGTTGGATCTTCATTGCTGCACGCGGGCTTTCTCTAGTTGCAGCAAGCAGGGGCTACTCTTCGTTGCCATGCGCGGGCTTCTCATCGCGGTGGCTTCTCTTGTTGCAGAGCTCGGGCTCTAGGCACGCGGGCTTCAGTAGTTGTGGTACACGGGCTTAGTTGCTCTGCGGCATGTGGGATCTTCCCAGACCAGGGCTCAAACCCGTGTCCCTTGCATTGGCAGGCGGATTCTTAACCACTGCACCACCAGGGAAGTCCCCCTTTCCTCATTTTAAAAACGGACATATGACTATCCGCTTCACAGGTGGGTGTTTCATTCATTCAATAAATATTTGTTGGGGGCCTACTGTGCAGTGAGCAGCAAGGCCAGAATGAGGGTGAAGCGAGCGAGGCATTCTGTCTGAGTGTAAAATTTAAGGGGGCACCAAAACACTCAGTCCTCAAGATAAATAACTCCTTAAAAAAAATTTTTTTTTTTGGTCGAGCCATGTGGCTTGTGGGATCATAGTTTCCCGACCAGGGATCAAACCCAGGCCCACAGCAGTGAAAGCCCATGTCCTAACCACGGGATCGCCAGGGAATTCCCCAAGGTACATAACTTCTTGATGTAATATTTTTTAAGTCAAAATGAATGCCCCAAATCCATAATGAACGAAACATCAAAATTGTATACAAGGACAGGATCCAAAACAGAGCCAAGCCATGGTAGAGCTGGACACCAAAGGAAAGGTCAGCAATAGCACTGGCCCTGTAGTTGTTTAAAATTTTAATACTTTGTTTCTTGTAAATTTTTGTATTAATTTTGATTTCTTAAAATATTGCATTAAAACATTATTTATCTTGATGACTGAGATCGTATGTGTCCACCACTCTTAAATTTTGCACCCCAGAGAGTGTCCTGCTTGCTCCAGCCCAGTCCCGGTCCTGCAGGGCAGTGTGTGAAGTATGTCAAGTATTAGCGAAAACAGCAAAAACCAGACAGACCCACACATTACCCCACGGAACCCTTCGTTTAGCAAAACAGGCAGACAGAAGCAAGTAAACCAATAAATAGAATAATTATCAACTACCAGAAGTCTGATGGTAGGAGCATGGCACTGAGAAAGGTAGGAACCTGCTCAGGTAATGATCACGGACACCATATCCAAATTTCCAAGTTTGAAAAGCCCTTATCGTTCTCGCCTGCAGAATCCTATTGTGCATTAAAGGGTTAACTCAGCAGGTTTCGCATGTTCGACCCTGAATAATCCAAAGAAGGGGCTTGACTGGTTCTCAGGAGATTACCTCTAAGCCCTTGAGATATTCTCACTAATAGGAGTGTCTGTGTATACCTGGGACACTGGGCCACACCTGGCCAGAGAGTATATGTTCACAATGTGATGTATGGAGGGCCCTTGAACCCTGCTGTATCATCTGACCTCTGGAGGGGCAGGAGACTGAGTTATTAAGGTCAATGTGTAGGTTCTCCATGCCTATGTGACTGACGCCCAATAAAAATGTTGGACACCAAGGCTCAGGTGAGCCTCCCTGGTGGTAACACTCTATATGTGCTGTCACACACCATTGCTGGGAGAAAGAAGCAGCGTCCTCACGACTCCACTGGGAGAAGACAACAGGAAGCTCACGCCAGATCTCTCCTGGGCTCTGCCTCATGTGCCTTTTTCCCTTGCTCACCTTAATCTGCGTCCTTTGACGTAATAAACTGTAACCATGCGTCCTTTCTAGTAAAGCACTTGCAGGGACTCTATGCAACTCATTCATTGAACTTGAGGGCTGTCTTGGGGATGTCGGACACACTTGCTCTGATCTCTCCCAGAACCCATCACAGTTCATGATTCTGTGTTTGTTTGTATGGTCATGTGACCATAGACTAGACCCTGGTCCAGGGAGCCGTGGGTGGGTGAGCCGGGATGAGTAACTATTTCCACAGATCTGGGCCCCTGGCCCTGCAGGCTCCACATCCACGTTCACACTGCCCTCTACACTACATCCCTTACTTTATATTTGCTTTGGATAATATATATAATCTCCCCACCTTGGCAAGGCTGCAAATTATCACCGTCAGGCTCCAAGCAAGAGGAAATGTCGCCAACAGTCGGTTTCTCACATAGATTAGGGGATCCTGTGCTGAGGGGAGATGGATGGAGTTAGACAGGAGCTCTTTGGGAGAGGACTGAGCAGTCGAGCTCTGGAACCCGGCTGCCTACAGTGGGTCCCACCTGTGCCCCTCCTCACCTGTGTGACCGCGGGCACGGGGCTTCACTTCTCTGAGCCTCAAGTTCCTCATCCGCTCCATGGGGATGGAGACCCCGACTTAGAGGGATGTGGTGAGGACCAGGTGAGAGAATTAGCGTGGAGTCTGAACAGTATGAGAGCTTTCTGAATGGAGGTGGGCGAGGTCATCACTCAGAGACCAGGCACCTAGACCTAAGCCCCATGCACACCTGCTCCCCAAGCCCTACGTATCCCCCCAACGTCATGCACTGGGGAGAGCAGAGGGACAGTTCTAAGTGGTGCTCCGGCGGTGCAAGGGTCTCTGGACCGAGATGTTTGGGCTCACCTGGGTCATCCCCTCCCTCTCCTTCTCCCTCCCCATCCCACCACCTTTGAGTCTCTTCAGGTAGGTCCCACTGGTACCCACCTTTGGGGTGCGCTATGGAGTCCTGAGCCCTGCAGGGAAATGGAATGAATGGTGGTCAGAACTGTCCACTTGCCAACTTAACTGGTGCCTGCCATTGCCTTCGTTAGCAATTCTGATTTTCCTTCACAAACGATCCTAAAACCTTGCTGGGACATCCCTGGTGCCACAGTGGTTAAGAACCCACCTGCCAAGGCAGGGGACACGGGTTTGAGCCCTGGTCTGGGAAGATCCCACACGTCGCGGAGCAACTAAGCCCCTGCACCACAGCTACTGAGCCTGTGCTCTAGAGCCCGCGAGCCACAACTACTGAGCCCATGTGCCACAACTACTGAAGCCCACACGCCTAGATCCCATGCTCTGCAACAAGAGAAGCCACTGCAATGAGAAGCCCGCACACCACAATGAAGAGTAGCTCCCGCTCGCCACAACTAGAGAAAGCCTGTGCGCAGCAACGAAGACCCAATGCAGCCAAAAATTAATTAATTAATTAATTAAATTTTTTTAAAAAACAAACAAACAAAAGCTTGCTATCAGGTCTCCTCTGATCATCCGTAGAGACCACCCCTCCCCCAAACAGAAACAACCCCAAAGGAAAAGGTCCCCCCAAGAGCCTATATTTTCTTCCTCACTCAGTGCTAAACTTCTCTAGATTTCTGAAATTTCCCAGGCATGAGAGACCCTGCAGTTCATCTTCCCTAGATGCACCCACGACCCAGGTGATGAAACCAGCCAGGGCGGGCCATTCATAGCTGAGAACATTTACCGAGTGGTCTCACCTGTGCCATGTGCTGAGCTGGCCACTTAAGAGCATCAACTCATCTGAGCCTCATATGACATGTGAGGCAGGGCTGCTGCTGATCCCGTGGTCCTGGACAAAATTTAGGCCCAGAGTGGTGGAGCCACTCCCACCTGTGGGGAAGCCCAGAGTTCCATGGCTGCTAGTGGAAGAGCCGAGATCCAGACCAGGCCTGACTGGCTTCAAAACAGGTAGTGAGCTCCCCATTGCTGGAGGTATCCAAGAGTCTTCATAATCACATAGCAAGAAGGTAGTAGAGGGAACTGAGGAAAAGGGAGACTCCAAGACCAAAGCCACATGAAGAGGCTTCCTCTACAATAGGGCTTCTCCACTCCAGGACCGCTGACATTTTGGACTGGATAATTCTTTGGGTGGGGCGAGTGGGCTGTCTTGTGCATTGAAGGATGTTGCGCGGCATCCCTGGCCTCTACTCCCCAGATGCCAGTAGCAAACCCCTAGTTGTGGCAACCAAAAATGTCTCTAGATAGTGCCACGTGTCCCCCGGGAGAAGGGGACGGGCACAAAATTTCCCTTGTTTGAGAAACTCTGCTCTGCAAGAATTTCTGGAAAAGTCAGTAGACAGCCAAGAAAACCAACGCTGACAAGGAAGTGCAGTTTTACACCCAGCAGCGCCTTCGTAGGAGACAGCTGTGCACTGCAGCAGCCCTTATATCATGGCAGAAATGCTGTATATCTGCTCCCAGTAACAGCATCCCGGAGCGGCAGGAGGAATATCTGTTCATGTGTAGAAAATACAGAGGGAGAGAGAGATGGAAGGAAGAGAGAGGGAGGGAGAAGGAGAGTGGGGAGGGAAGGAGGAAGGAAGGAAGGAGGAAAGGAAGGAAGGAAGGAGGAAGGAAAGAGGAAAAATCCCATGACCCAAAAACCTGACATCTGAATATAGGCATTATTTGACCTAATGTAACAAACTTGTGCCATTAGTACCAGACCAGCCCCCTCCAACTCTGAGCTGCTACAATAGGACCTTGGTAAGGCTGGACATATTGCAGAGTCTGTGCATGATAGACCTGGAAGGACCCTTGGAAAGCGGCGATCTGGGAGCTAATCCTGGCATGTGTTTTGCAGGGTCGGGGGTGTTGGCCGCGGGCATCCTCCTTTTTCACCACCCCCATCCCCTCGCTACGCTTCTCCCCCAACTATCTGCCCCAGAGGCTGACACGTATGGACTGCAGTGGACTGTCTTGCCTTCTGCCTTCTGGTTGGGCTCTGCCAGAAGGAAATGAAAAGTGGGTGGTGGAAGGGGGAATGGAGGTCAGGGTACTTATCCCCTCCGCTCCTACCTGCCAGGGTCTCTGAGAGGTGGCTGCATCCCTTCACTGAGAATCTCAGCCCCTGCCTGGAGACCACGTAACCCTTATCCCTCCCTGGTCACATCTTCTGGTCTAGGAATGATGCTCTGTAACTAGACCCCAGAGACTGTGCTATCCTGTGTGGTTTCCCTATACCCTGCCCACACCTTTGTCAGCAATTCCTTTATTAAACTCTCCTTGAATTATCCCGATTTGTGTGTGCTGTGTGTTTCCTGCTGGGGACTAACTGATGAACCATGTGATTCTTTGTTCAAACAAAATCATACGCAAAAACCCAGTAGATAAAACAGACCAAGGCAGGGCTCCTCCATCCGTGCAACCTGCATTTGTCTGGTGTCCGTCCTCTGCCAGACGCCGCATGCCGGGGGCTAAAGAAGCGCTGGGGAGGGAGAGAAACAGGGCTCCTGCCAGCTGGAGGGTAGAGTCTTACAGGTGGCAGAGGTGGGGCCAGTGGCCTGAGCTCCTTGGACCCACGTAAACACCTGCCATGTGGTTCCATCTGTCCCAGCCTTATTTTTCAGATGCGGAAATTGCGGCCCAGAGAGGGAAAGGGACTTGCCCAATATTTAAGACAGTCCAACCTTCTGGAAGTCGATTCTACAATTGGAATCCTGCCTTCTTTGTTTCCAGGCATGGCTAATAGTTAGTGAGCTGTTACTGGGTGCTGGACCCTTGGCTACATAGATCCCATCACTGAACCCCCTAACAGCTGTGAGGTGGGAACAATTGTTACCCCTACTTGATAAATAAGGCTTGGAGAGATGGAACATCCTGCCCAAAATCACACAGCAAGAGCCAGAGCTGGGACTGGAACCCGGGATGTGTAGCACTGAATCCAGCACCTCTCCTCCTCTCCCCTTCTCCCCACTGTCCCCCTGCTTCAGAGAAGATGGGGCCATGAAAAATGTCACCCTTCAGAGAAGTGTCTTAGTGCATGGTTCTTCATCATCCTGTGACCATAAGGAAAATGCTCTGTGGCCAGATCGTCCACCTGAGACAGAACAAGGAGAGAAGTGCTGGGGGTGGGCACAAGCCTCTCGGATCTGCCAGGTTTGGGCCCCAATTTCAAAACATTTTTGGCTGGAACGAAAACAATGCAGAAGCCAAGGTCAGTCTAGCTCCTGAGAAGGGCTCAGAATTGACAGGAGAGTCTCTCAAAGTGGCCCCCACACACACCCCCCCCCAGCCTGAAACCCCACCATTAGAATTGTTTTTGTACAGAGGATAACACACGCTCCTCAGTGGAGAACAGAGAATGTGTGTAAATTACCTGGATGTAGGGACACGTCAAGGGTAAGGAATAAAGGGACCAACATTTCTTGAGCATCTACTATGGGCCTTCAATTAGGAGGACTCAGTCAATATTAGTTTAATATCACATAAATCGTATCACTTATTCCTCACAACAGGGCCGTGAGGTGGGCGTTTATATTTACAAATAAGGGAACCAAGGCTAAGAGAGGGTAAATGACTTGCTCAAGGTCACACAGCCGATGGGTCACAGGGCCAGGTTGGATCTCTGCCCTAATGCCTAACCTGTCTTACTTTCCATCACACCTACTAACACCTAAGTTTGGGGAACCTACTCTAAGCCTAGGGGGAAATGTCCAAAGAGGTAGAAACAGAAAGTGGGGACATTTGAAGGACAGCCCCAATTTTGAGAGGCTCTATGACATGAATTAGCTGTGTGATCTTCCCCGAGCTGGTCCTCAGTTTCTTTTCAAGAAGAAAGTGCTGAACTTGACCACCATCCCCCTTAGTTTCCTCCTAGCTCTGACGTTCTGCACACCGCCAATTCACTGATGGAATTCAAGACTAGTTTATCCAAACCCACTCTGGTCGATCGGCAGGTTTCAACCTAACTGAATATTGTTGACAAGGACCACTTTACGAAGGAAAGGAAGGTATACGTAATGGGCAGAAAGAGGCGGCACCCTCTGCGCATCTCGCCTGTCCTTCATCTGTGCCCCAGAGCAAAGGCGCTGGGGTTGGGGGAGGTCTTTTCCCTCAGGATGAAGACATGGGAAAACCAGCAAGACAAATACCCCTCGCAGACTATGATTTGGACCAGCTGTTGCTGGGCTCCGTTTCCACTTACTTATTCCATGGAGGGTGGAAGAGGGGGACGAGCATCATTAGGGCTAAGCTGGGTCCCAGAGAGGGAGCTTGAAGTCCTCCTGTGGTGACCAGCCCCTACCCAAGTTGAGATCTCAGAACTCCCACCCTGCCCCCGCTCCTTGCACACGTGGCCAGCTCGCCCTGAGGCTGTTAGAAGCAGAGGCTTATGTCTCTGAACAGATCAATTCTAGATAAGACCCCTTTGATGGTCTAATTATCCTCCGCTCACTGTTCTATGTTATGTAAGGAGACCGATTGGTATTTCTGAAGAGTTAACACATTCCTCCAGCCAGGTCTCAATGGTGAGTACAACGTTATCCCTCCTTCTACACTTGTAGCCAAAACAGCCTCACTATCCAAGCCCAAACGTGATCAGTGTAACTTGGATGCCTCCTGTTCTGAGAGTGTCATCAAACAGTGCTTTGTGGGAAATTCCCCGCATGCAGGCTGTTTGTGAGAGAATCACAAAAGAACATTTAAAAAAATGAACCTCCAGTATGGTATGAGTCTACAACATCCAGGAAAGGATAATCAGTGGGACAAAGCTATACAAAGAAAAAAGAAATTTGATCTGACCTTTAAACTGTAGGTAGGATTTGGTAGATAAGTGAAAGAAGGCAGGACATGCCCAGAGGGGAAACAGAGAGCGAAGGTGTGAAGTTAGGAGTGAGTTGGTGTTGTGGCAGAATAGTAAGGAAGAGGAACCAGGCCCAGGGAGAAAGGAGATGGCCCCAGGAGTAAAGGGAAACGCGTTTTAATAGATGGAATGGGGCTAGATTATTAAAACCCTTGAAAGGCAGGCAGGTGAAGTTTCTATTTATTTGACATAGTAGACGGTAAGGAGCCTCAGCAGATGTTTAAGCAGGGGAGTAATACAAAATACCATCAATCCTTATTATTCATGGATTCTGTATTTGCAAATTCACCTACTTGCTAAAATGTACTTGTAACCCCCAAATCAATTTCCACAGTCATTTGTGGTCATGTGCAGAGCAGCAAAAAATTTAAGTCACCCGTTGTGAACATCCCCAGCTTGGGCTGAGCAAGGTGGCACTCTGCCTTCCTGTTTCAGCTCTCACGCTGTGAACAGGTGTCCTTTTGTGGTCTAAATGGTGCCACATTTTTTTGCATTTGTAGGCTTTTCAGTTGGTGATTTTGCTGCTTTTGTTTGTTTCTTTGTTCATTTCATTTTGCAGTTCAGCTAACTAGTGTTCCTAAGCGTAAGAAGGCTGTGATGTACCTTATGGAGAAAATACATGTGTTGGAGAACCTTTATTCAGGCAGGAGCTATAGTGCTATTGGCTGTGAGTTCAATGTTAATGAATCAGCAATATATATTAACTCAGGTGTCTTTAAACAGAAACACACATAAAACAAGTTTATGTATTGATCAGTTGATAAAAATGTCGTGACAAGAGGCTTTCAGGAACCTAACCCTGTATGTCCCCTAGGAGCAATGGTTCGATATTCACCAGTTCAGTGTTTGAGACTACTTTATAAAACTTAACTAGCTTGAATAACAAGAATCAACTGTAGCGGTGTTTGGGAACTGGATGGAGGCCACAAGACCATGAAGAGGAAACGTCTCTTGAGAGCACGTGCACTAGAGCCAGTGCCTGGGTTTGCATCCCTGCTCTGCCACTTGTTAGCTGTGTGGCCTTGGGCAAGTCGCTTAGCCTCTCTGTGCCATGGTTTCTCATCTGTAAAACTTTGTTATGGGGTGGCTAGGAGAATCTCAAGGTGTCAATATTTGGAAAGTATTTAGAACACTACCTGGGACATCATGAACACTCTTTGCATCTTTCGTGTTTCTTAAATAAATGAAGAAAGGAACAAAAGAAAGAGAAACCAACTTACTTCACAGGCGAGGAAACTGAGTTGGGGATAGGAAGAACTTGCCACACCTGGATTATTAGCAGAGCTGCTGGGGTCTTTCCAGCAATGGCATGGGATGAGGCTGGCACCGGAGAACCCGTTCCCAGACTGTTGTGATGACACTCTGATGCAGAGACGCAAGGGGGAGGTGGCCGCAGGAGGCACAGGAGCAAACCCACAGTGTGACCCAGGGACCCACCAAGTCCCCATCATGGGATCCACTCTCCATCATCCCTCCGCCCACAAACCCCCACGTGCCACTTCAAGCCACAGGCCAGATGGATTCTAGAGCGCTCTAAAGGTATGCCTCTCCATCTCGCCCTTTAAGAATTACTAGGGAGCTCCAGGCTGTGCCGCGGAGGAGCAAGAAATACTACCAAGCTCGGCCAGAAACCTTATGAGAAACCGAACATGGCCAGACAGAAGCTTCACAAGAAATACTGGCCCGGGCTCCTGAGAAAAACAGCGGGCCTCGGCGGCCGAGCAGGTGGCCTGCCATCTCCCCCCGTTCCCCTTCGCCCCCGCCCCCCCACCCCACCCGCGAATCGATTGTGCGCAAGGCTACCTAGTGCTGGGGAAGTAGATAAAGGCAAGATATACGACAGGAGGGGCCCAGGGCTGATGAAAGGGGAAGAGAAGGCAGCTTAAATCAAGGGGCAAGTGCTGCGAGAGAGGGGAGATAACAAGATTTGTGTTTATTTTGTTAACAAGGAGAATCGGCTGAGGTGCTGGGGCCGTGAGATGGGTGCGCACTCGGAGAGGAGGGCGGGGAGGGGCCAGAGGGAGAGTGCCTGGTGCTCCCAGTGAATCACGGAAGCTCTGGGGCGCAGGCAGGGAACCGAGCCAGAAACAAGTGCCTGAAAGGGCAAAATCCCTCCTGGTCCATTTGGTTATGTCCGTAACTGCCTTTCACCTTCTGCCCTGTGTTCCCACACTTTCCTGCGCATCACAGAGCACTCTAAAAGATACCCACACCTGCCACCTCCTCCCACCATGGGCTGCATCAGGATAGAATTCAAAGCCCACGATGGAACCGTACACACAACGGCAAATGCTTACTGGGAACTTCCTCTGTGCCTGTGGCGGAGCGAAGAGCCTCCTGTGTCTTATTCCAGCCAACATTCACTCCAGGACTGAGGCCCTGGTTGTTCCCATTGTACAGAGGAGGAAACTGAGGCTCACAGAGCCTAAGGAACTGACCCAACACCATAGAGTGGCCCTGGAATTCCAGCCCAGGCAGTCTGGCTCCAGAGGCCACCTGGATTCTAGACTGACTTGGTTGCCATCCTTATTAGCCACATCTAAAGGGAGACTGCGGGGCTGCATCACATCCTCTCGGTGTCTCTGCGGCAGACGGTTCCGTGCACACTGGCCGTATCCCGTCTCAAGGACAAGCCAGGGAATCGCTCCACTGTTTTGCCAATGGGTCTTCCCCAAACTGCAGAAACAGCTCAGTTCTCCAGCAGGGGCAGCCAGGAAGTAGGGGGAGTTCCCCCTCCACTGGCGGTGGGGTGGGGGGGGGGCGTGGATAGGAGTTGGGGGATGAATGCTGCCCCAGTCCCTCAGAGGGACATTTCTGAGGCGTTCTCAGCACAGCTCCTCAGAGGGTGTCTCACAGGGCGGAGCCCTGTTGCCCAGAGAGACACCGGCTCCCTACAGCCCGCCATGCTGGCTTCTCCTCCTTCCCACGTCCCCGCCTCCTCGCTCCTGCTTCCTGCACCTCCTTCCAACTAGACCTCAGCATCCAAACCCTCATCTTGGGCTCTGCTTTGTGGGGGGAACCCAGGCTGAGACAGGACTCCACCTACCTTCAATACATGACAATACAACAGCAGGACTGGCTAAGTCAAGACATAGGTTGAGGAAGTATATAAGGAAGGGTATTCCCCTTATTCTCTTATTCTTCCGCAGCCCAGAATATAAGAACTTGGGCCAGTACCTTTTCCCCACCCAGAGAAGTGCTGGGGGAAATACTTCTATCTTTCTTTTCACTCTTGACTTTTTGCCCAACCTGCTGGTGACAGCTTGGCTTCCGAGAGCCACGATGTCTAATGGGTGGCACTGCCCACCCTCCAAAGCAAGAAACCACTCCCGTGGTCCACGGGTCACTTTTGCTCACTTGGGCAGCCTGGGCCACAGCTCCGGGGGCTCACCCTGACTTCCTGGTGTCCATGTAGGAAGCCCCCTAAGGGGCATCTTCGTGGGCCGAGGCCTGGCATCCCCAGCTTCTCAGCTGGGACACAGTGATAAATCCCGTGTAGGGGTGAGAGGTGGGAATGAACCCTCTGAAGTGTAAAGAAAGAACTTTAAAACAGGAAAGAGGGTTTTCCTAGCCTGGGAACTCCTGCAGAGTTTCCATCAAGGCCCCAGACGGCTACATCATAGATCTTGTGACTCATGGTGACAACGGTCAGCTCTCGTGGTTGGGACAATAGACAGGGGTCTGAGCTGAGGCTGAACCCTCCTCCCCAGAGCCCTTCTGCCCCTTGGTCTCCCTCTGCCCACTGTCAATGCCTCCCTGCTCCCCCATTCTGCCCAGGAAGGTGACCTCAGTCTGCACTTGGCCACTGTGGTATCTGCACCAAGCGGGGAAGTACACGGAAGGGCAGGTTCTTGGTCCAATGGGGACAGTTGCCCACACACAGCTGCAGGCCCCCTGTGCCCTTGGGCCTCCAACCAATCTATCAGACACTTCAGCTTAGCTTTCACCACTTTGCATCCATCCAGTTATTGCACGCACATGCATGTTCCTACCAAGTCCTCCCAGAAGGAGACGAAAGAAAAGGCTCTTCTCCCTGCAGTGACCAAGGCACAGATCTCTTCCTGCATTAGAAAACAAAGTTCAGAGAGCCGGATTTGAGAAGATGTGAAATTGAGGACCATCTTAGGAACACACGATCTCGTTGTTCAGTGCCACGTGGAGGCTCGTACAAGTTGTTAACATTTATAACTATTAACAACTTGTCTTGAAAGTACACAGAGAGCAAAAGGGTCTTGAAAAATTCTTAAGACTTTAGAAATGGTTGCCACATCCTGTAAAAATAACGTCCCAAGAAAATCACGGCATTTGGATTGATGATCTTACCTGATGGTGGACTGCCCTTGGAGTGATGTTGCAATGCACATCTCTGTGTTCCCGACAGAAAAACAAACCAGAGGTGGGTCATTGGTGTTTTTCTCTTCCCCCTCCAGATTGATGGAGGGGAAGGTCTGTGATGCCCATAGATTCTTTTTCTCCAACAAAAAGACGAGGAGTCTAGTTCTGTAAAGAAATGATTTTGTTTTGGTGATTAGGGAAAGTAATCTCTTGAAAAGGTGGCAAAAATGCTGAAGAGCTGAGACCCAGGGTTAAGAAGTCCAGCCATTAAGAGCAGGAAGCAGAGCATTCTAGGCAGAGGAGATATCACGTGCAAAGGCCCTGGGCAGGAGTGAGTTTGGCGTATTTGAGACACCCAAGGGAGTCAGTAGAACTGGAACAGAGAGGAAGTAGGTGGAGAGTACTCTCCACCCAAGGGTTTGTGGAGTGTGTATTTTCGTCTTCTGGTGATGAGAGCCAATAAAACTTTTCAAGCAGGGGAATGAGCTTTCAAAAAGCTGGAAGATCAGGATTTAAGATCTGTCACTGTTGGTGCTAACGTCTCCTTCTGCGCTCAGTGGATGTGTAACTGCAAAGCTTTGACCCCATCACCAGATTGTAGCTTAGCACAGATGAATTTGCTTTTAAACTTCTCATAAAATCGCCTGTACTCTGTAAATAATCTGATTCCCTTGGTCCAACAGACTCAGAAAGAAAAAAATGTTTAAAGCCAAACAAAACATTTTGTTTTATTGCTCACACCCGAGAGACAGAGTTCAGAACTAGACTTCCTGGTCTGAGCCTGAGAGGCATGCCGTCTGCTGCCAACGCAGAGTGGGAAAAAGAGGAAAGGTGTTCAGAGTTGGCTCTCTACAGGGGGACTTCACTGTTTGCTGAAACTGTCAAAGAAATCACCCGTATTTGGCAACTGTAATGCTGTTTGGGTAATGCCTGACACTCCAGGGGCCTGTGTTCCCCCATCCTCCAAAGTCCAGTTTGCCCTTACAGGCCCAGCTAAATGGATAACATGAAAAAGCCCAATGACATCAAGTGTTGGCAGGGATGCGGAGGAACTGGAGTGCTCATTTATTATGGTTGGGAATAAAAAATGCTATAGTCACTTGGAAACCACTGAGCAATTTCTTAAAAAGTTAAATATATACTTGTCATGTGACCAATTAATCCCACTCCAAGAAATTTATCTAAAAGAAATGAGAACATAGATTCTCAAACAAGTCTTGTGCAAGAACGTTCATAGCAGCTTGTATTCATGATAAGCAAAACCCGGAAATACCTCAGGTACCTGTCCATCCACAGGAGAATAAATAAACACACTATGAGATATTCATATTCTACTGCAATAGAAAAGAAATGAGCTATTGACACGTGCTACAGCATGGTTACATCTCAGAAGCGTTCTGCTGAGTGAGGGAAGCCAGATGCGAAAGGGCACTTACTGTATGACTCCATTTACAAGTGCTAGAATAGGAAAAGCTAAACTATAGTGACAGAAATCAGAGAAGGGGTTGCTTATGGGGATGGAGGGATTGCCTGAGACAGGCACGAGGGAATTTCCTGGGGTGGCGGACATGCTCTCTCTCAATGGGTATGTGGGTTACACAAGTGTACGCCTCTATCAAATTGATCTAACTATCTGCTTAAAGACCAAGATTTCACTAAATGTAAAATACATCTCATTTTTAAAGACGTAAAGATAAATAAAATTCACTTACTTTTGGCAGTCTTCTCTACCTCCTCCAGACTAGATTAGGGGCTCTTCTTGGCCTGGAAGCTCCCAGAAGCAGACCCAGAGATGAATATTTGCACGCAGGTGATTTATTTGGTAGGAGAGAAGAGAAGTGAGACAGGGAAGGGATATGTTATCAAGCAGGTTACCACCACAGGCAACAGGGCTCAATCCTGTCACTCAAATGACACAGGGTGTCACCCAGAGAGGAGGGAGCTAGGTTATCTATACACCAGCTTCTATTAGTCATTGGTTGGGGCGTAATTCACCAGTTCTTTTAGCTGACCAGAGCATGGGTAGCGCAGGTCCAATGGCCAGAGAGAGCCTCTCCCCACCCCAGGGAAAGAAATGCAGGGCAAGGGACTATGGGCTGGGCTCCAGCAGCGTCTGCTGCATGCCTCGTCTTGTTTGCTCCCATAGCCTCCTGCATACACATTTATCCCACAGTCGTAGAAAGAATGATTAAAAGCTCAGGTGATGGAATGAGGCAGACTTGACCTCAAATCCAGCTCTGTCACTTTCTACACGACAACTTGAACAAATGGTTGTTCTTCTATAAAACGGGGGTCTTGCATTGTTGAGGGGATTCAATGAGTTCTTCCCTGTTCCGTGCTCACCACAGCACCAAGCACCTCACAGGACCTCCAGTGAACACTAACAGCAATGAGCAGTATTGTTACTCTCTCATTCATTCTGTTTGCCCCCAAAAGTCCGAAGTAATGTTTTTCCAATTTCTCTCTTCAATTATTTTTAAGATTTAATTGTTGAAAGAGAATACAGGTACATAGTTCAAAATCCAAAAGGTATTACAGAATCAACTGTGAAAAGTCTCCCTCCTTTTACAGTAGCCACCCGGGGCCCTGCTCACAAGTAACCGCGATGATCAGCATGCTTGGGTATATTTCCCGAAGATATTTTCATGCAGCATTCTAACATACGTTTTGGGCTTGCTTCTGGTTTTCTATGGCTGAATCCAGTGCAGGATGGAGTTTGATTTGACATAATTAATATATGCATTTTTAGCTTTCTATTTTGAAATAATTTTATTTATTTGTTTATTTAGTTTTTGGAAATATACATGAAGCTTCACTTTCGTTTGGGGTTCTTTACTTCCCATTCTGAAAAGTTACTTCTGAGGAACTGAAACCCCGGAAGGTAACCACAACAAAAACATATTAAGTGTTGGTTTTTTTTTTTTTTTTTTTGAAAATGATGATTCAAAGGCAGACTTGTAGACTCATATCTCTTCAGGAGATAGAAGGCAAATGCAGCCCCTGAAGGGAATTGTTCTAATTATTGCCTAAAAAAGTAAAGTTATACAACTACATTCAAGGACATAAGACAAAGCACTACTTTAAAACTAGAATGGCTGAACAGTTAGGTGAAAAACATAGCTGAAATAGGAAAGGGAAATGGACTTAAGAATAATTTGAATTGAGACAATAAGCCATCAGTCCTAGATGCTCCTGTTAACTGAATATCTTTTTTTTTTTTTTCGGTACGCGGGCCTCTCACTGTTGCGGCCTCTCCCGCTGCGGAGCACAGGCTCCGGACGCGCAGGCTCAGCGGCCATGGCTCACGGGCCCAGCCGCTCCGCGGCATGTGGGATCTTCCCGGACCGGGGCATGAACCCGTGTCCCCTGCATCGGCAGGCGGACTCTCAACCACTGCGCCACCAGGGAAGCCCTTAACTGAATATCTTGAATCACATTGTTTCCTTTTTCACCTTCCACAATGTCTTCACTGAAATCTCAAAGCAGCATTCTCACAGGACTAAATAAAATTATCATTTTGTTAGGATTCAAAATTTCAGTCCAGTAGCCATCAGGATCTTGATAAATGCCAGGCCTTTCATTTTACCATCATCAGGTTTCTTCACAAATTTGACTCCCAGTTCTTCACATCCTATACAAGCACTGTGAACATCAGGTACAGCAATTTCAATGTGACCAGATCCCCGAGGGTCTGAATTGCCCCTGTGGTAACTCTGCATCTCATCCTCTTCAGTGCCCCAGTTGTGTGTCAGTTCAAGCATAGCTTTTCTGGAGAATGGCCCATGCTACTCTTTCATCTTTACCTTTTGGGATGTCATTTTTATCCTCAGAAGCCAAGAAACAAGAGTGAAAATTTCATAGTGGGAAAATCTAAGTTTTGGAGTAGCGTCATTCCAAGAATTCTAGGATGAAAATCCAGTGACTACTTAGGATCCTTAATCAGCAGCATGTTCTGCTGCAAGAGAAGATCCTTGGTGCTGGGGTCCGGGTAGGTGTCGCAGACAAGGGTGGCCTCGTCGGTGAGTCTGCTGGACGTGGGCTGCAGCTCTGCCATGGCTGCACTGCTGTATCGCGGACGACGGTCCCCGGGAACGCAGCCGCCACCCACACTCTGCAGGCCGTGAAGCTCCCTTTTCAGAAATCCTTTTAGGTTTATAGAAGAGCTGCAAAGATAAAACAGAGCGTTCTGGTGTATCCTTCACCCAGCACCCCCCAGTGTTAATATCGTACGTGACCATGGTACACTGATCAAAACTAAGAACCTGACATCGGTGCCGTACTATTAATTATACGACAGATTTTATTTGGATTTCACCCATTTTTTCACTAAAGCGGATCCTCCCCAAGAAAGCATGTTGCATTTAGTGGTCACGTCTCCTAACTCTCCTCCAGTCTGTGACAGTTTCTCACCTTCCCTTGTTTTCGTGATCTTAACACTTATGAAGGATCCTACGCAGTTATTTTAAATTTAATGAATCTAGGGGGTTCCCTCGTGGCTTAGTGGTTAGGATTCAGCGCCGTCACTGCTGTAGCCCAGGTTCGACCCCTGGTTGGGGAACTGAGATCCTGCAAGCCGCGTGGCATGGCGCAAAAAACAAAATTTAGTGAAGCTACATGTCTTGGTGTCCCTGAAGGTCACCAGGACACCTTGACGCTCCACGTTTAGAGCTGCTGGTGCAGGGAGAAGGCACTGAGGACTTACTCCATTGCTGTCACGGACACGGGAAGGCTAGAAATTCAGATCTCCACCATCGACGTGTGACACTGGACAAGTAGCAGTCCCTCTCTGGGCTTCAGACTCCCCTTCATGACACTAAAGCAGTGAAACCATATTGGCGTGTCTGAAATTGTGTAGTCAAAGCAGTCTACAGACTCTAAGACCTCGTAGAGATCCCAGTGTACATTAGCATACGAGAGGCACTGAAAAGTCCTGCAGTAAAGAGACCTGCTTTAACGTAGTTTCACCCCGAGTTGGTGAAACTATGTATTTGACTGGAGGAGTAAAATGGTTCCCTTCCACCTATTCACCTGCAGAGAAGACCCTTTGGGACATATGGACTTGGTGATACAAAAGACCCGTGAATGGAGCTTCAGTTTGTTGGGGATACAGGAGCAAGCACACTGCCCAGAAAAGGTTGACCGTGAAGCTGGAGCTGGGGGAAAGTTTGGAAGGAGGGACACAGAGGGTAAGGCTGAGCAAAGAAGAGGAGGCAGAGTTCCCCTTGGCTTCCCATCCCTTCAGAGCCAGCCCAGACCCTGGGCATTGGAGGATCCACGTAGAGATGTATATGGCACCTCCTAGGAACAAAACTTGGAAACATCCATCAAAATAGGCAATGCCCTTGGCATTGAACTCAGTGATGACACGTCCCAATCCATCCACACCTGAGAACAGAGGTGCTTGTGCAGGCTAATCTCTGCCTCATTGGTTGAGGCTGAAAAAGAAGGGAAAAGTGTAAGTGTGTATGTATGCGTGTGTGTGTGTGTGTGTACACCACGTATTACACAGCCCAACTCAAGAAGGATAGTGTGACCCTGGGAACGGTGTTTGTTTCCAGATGGAGGAACTGTGTAATCTGGAGACAGAAGTGGGAGAAACTGACTTTTCACTGACTACCCCCTCTGCACCTTGAGTTTTATACCTACGCTGTATCACTTATTTAGTGAATTAAAATAATAGTTTCTAAAAGAATGAACACATTTTGATTTATCCATACTGTGGAATGCTGTGCTATATGCAGTTGTTTAAAAAAAAAAAAGAAAGAATGAGGAAACTGTTTATGTACTAAAATGGAAATATCTCCAAAATACACATATATAGTGTATCACTCTTGAGTAAAAAAGAGGGGTAAAGTAAGGATATAAATATACTCTGGATATATATATATGGAAAGATATAAAAAACTAAGAATCATAGTTATTCGTGGGGGAGGGGTTGCATAGACATGGGAAGGAGATTTCTCACTGTCTTCCTTCAAATATATTTATATATTTTACACATAAATACGTTTAATATATTTTATTATATATTTTAACAGTGGATATATTACTTCCTCAAAATTAAATAAATAAATGTGAACACAGGACGTCTATGTGGACTGAGGTATAACAATTTTCCAGATACATTGTTAAATGAAAAAGAAGTGGGGGGCTTCCCTGGTGGCGCAGTGGTTGGGAGTCTGCCTGCCGATGCAGGGGACGCGGGTTCGTGCCCTGGTCCGGGAGGATCCCACATGCCGCGGAGCGGCTGGGCCCGTGAGCCATGGCCGCTGGGCCTGCGCGTCCGGAGCCTGTGCTCCGCGACGGGGGAGGCCACAGCAGTGAGAGGCCCGCGTACCGCAAAAAAAAAAAAAAAAAGTGGGAACTCTGCTCAATATTATGTAACAACCTAAATGAGAAAAGAATTTGAAAAAGAATAGATACATGTATATGTATAACAGAATCATTTTTCTGTACACCTGAAACTATCACATTATTAATCAACCATACTCCAATATAAAATAAAAAGTAGAAAAAAAAAAGAATTACTTGGCAGGTGGTTTGTTAGAAAGGCAGATTTTGAGCCCACCCCCTGAGATGCTGATTCAGAGAGGCCTGCATTTTTTTTTTTTTTGAGCGGCATGTGGGATTTTCCCGGACCGGGGCATGAACCCGTGTCCCCTGCATCGGCAGGCGGACTCCCAACCACTGCGCCACCAGGGAAGCCCAGGCCTGCATTTTTAATGAGCCCACCTAGCCTCAGAGATTGAGAGGCAGTGGGGGAACCTCATTTTAAGACACAATGGCCTGGTTAGAAAAAAAATCCACGTGAGCAAACAAAAGTCAGAGCGCTGGGTGCCGGGCTGGAAGCTGCTCCAGGGTCCAGCGGGACACGAGGCAAGCAAGGGCAGCTGAACCTGGGAGTCTTCGCGGAGCAGGTGACACTGGCACTGAGTAGGAATTTCCAAGGTGAGCCTGAAGAGCAGTTTGCCCCCATAAAGGGTTCCGTTTTCTCCACACCCCCTCCAGCATTTCACATACAAGTTTTTTGTTTGTTTGTTTTTTGTTTGTTTGTTTGTTTTGCGGTGTGCGGGCCTTTCACTGTTGTGGCCTCTCCCGTTGCGGAGCACAGGCTCCGGACGCGCAGGCTCAGCGACCATGGCTCACGGGCCCAGCCGCTCCGCGGCATGTGGGATCTTCCCGGACCGGGGCACGAACCCGTGTCCCCTGCATCGGCAGGTGGACTCTCAACCACTGCACCACCAGGGAAGCCCACACATACAAGTTTTAAGAGTGTCATAGAGACAGGGGCTGGTGGTACCCACACCACACTCTGCACTGGTTACCCTAGAATGTGAGATTCGAGTGGGGCAAAAAGAGCCTTCACTTTCTATTATTTGAAACCTCTTTTAAACAACAAGCATGCATTCTGTTATAATTAAGAGATAAGAAACAATAAAAATAGATAAGTTAGTTGGAGGATGAGGGTGGGGGAAGCTCCATATGGACTACAGTGGAGGAGAAAGGAGCTGCACGCACGTGACCGTGCTTCAGAACTCGCGCCCATAAAACAAGAAGACAGGACCCAAAGCAGCTGCAGCACATCCCACTGCTAAATCTGTCCACCTTCCTCCCTCCTGCAAGACACAGGTGACCAGACTCAGGAATTACATCCAGGATGTTCAAATCTGTGACCACAAACCCCAATCACTCAGGGTACCAGGAAATTCGGCCAGTGCCACTGTTTATCAAGCATCTCAGACAGAGGAGGGTCAGGAAAGGGAAGAGACATGAGGACTGCAGCCCTGGCCTCCAGGCCCAGAAGTGGGTTCACCCAGCAGGGTCTGAACCACTGATCTCCATGGAAGGATGTTGGGGGAAGCGGTATTTCTCCAAGTACATTTGCAAAGGACTTTGGTTAACCGAGGGCTTTGAAACCATCCTCTGTGAGATCCTCTCTGCAGCCCCCAATGAAGACCCTCAGTGGACAGACCAAGAAATGGGTTCTTGGAAAAGACTTGCCAAGGTCACAGCTGGAAAGTAGAAGAGCCTGCATTCAAATTCCAGTCTGTCCACCCCAAAGCCGTGCCACTGACACCACATAGAAGCAGAGATGGGATCCACCAGGCCACGGAGAACCCATTCATTTATTCAGCACAAACGGAACCAGTTATTTTGCACCTGCGACGTGCCAGGCCCTGACTCCAAGAGCACAAAGATTCCTTCACTATTTAACATAATTTACTTAATGCCCAGTCTGCTCCAGGAACTGGACAAGGCGCTGGGGCTACAAAGGAAGACAAACAGGCATGGTCCCTGCTCTCAGGACCTCTGCAAGGGGAGACAGTTGCTTATCCAATCATGAAAGTAATGACTAGTCTAGGAAGGAGGGATCCTCAGAGCTGATAATGAGAATTTGACCTAATCCCTGGAGAAGTGAAGCTTGTGCTGAAATCTGAAGGATGAGTGGGCATGATTAAGGGAGGAGGGAAAGGAAGGGCAACCATTCAAAGAGAATGGCATGTGTCAAGGCCCTGTGGTAGGAAGCATAAAGGACCCGAAGGTGACCCTCGTGGCTGGAACAGAGGGAAAGGGCCGTGCGAGGTCATACAGAAGAGGGGGACAATGCAAACCCATGCAGGGATCTGAGGTCAGAGTAAGGATTTGATCTTCAAAGAGTTGGGAAGCGATGGGAAGTCTTCACAGAGTTCTGAGCAGGAACTGACGTGATCAGTTTGTACCCTCAAGGTGGTGGGACATGCCAATGAGAGTAAGAGACATGTAACAGGCAATCACAACCAAATAGAGATATGGATGGTAGGGTAATCCAGGTAGCTGGGCAGTCGCCTGATGTAATCTGAGGGGTCAGAGGCTACTGGAGGAGGTGATGCCCTGAATGGGACATTTCTTAAATCTATTACAGAATCCCAGTTTTGAAAGTTTCAAACCAATTCCTTCTAACAGGGATACAGGCCCATTTCAGAGATGAGGCCCAAGTACTCCAGGTGACTTTGGCAAAGCCACAGAGCTCCATGGTGGCAGACCACAGACCAAAAGCCCTCGGGGGCTCCCAGGCTCTCCTGGCTGGATTAACTTCCTAATTTGTCCGTAAGCCTCGGCAAACTCCATGATGTCACTGAGACCTGATGCAGGCAGAATTCTGGGCTGACCCCAGGGTCTGAGTCTCTAACCCACAAGGTGGGAGGTGAGACAGGAGCTGTACACCCACACTCCTCCCCAGAGAACCCCTTCCTCTTAGCTGGAGAGTTCCCCACAAAGCTGGCTGAGCAGTGCCCCAGGGAGGCATTTAGGTGAGAGGACCCCAAGGAACCTTCACAGTAAATTTCAATGAAGGCTGAGGCTGATGGGAGAAGGGATTATTGGCTCTGCTCTCTGGAGGGAAGTTGATGGAGATTAGTGAGCGAGTGGGCAGCTCAAGGAAAGGGACATTTCTACCCCTTTCCTATTAAGCAGAGGACACTCCTGCTGCCTGTGGATCCAGGCAGAGCCCTACTGGGAGCAGTGATAATAGCTCCATAAAAATAAATCTATATAGGGCTTCCCTGGTGGTGCCGTGGTTGAGAATCCACCTGCCAATGCAGGGGACATGGGTTCGAGCTCTGGTCCGGGAAGATCCCACATGCCGCAGAGCAACTAAGCCTGTGTGCCACAACTACTGAGCCTGTGCTCTAGAGCCCTCGAGCCACAACTACTGAGCCCGCATGCCACAACTACTGAAGCCTGTATGCCCTAGAGCTCTTGCTCCACAATGAGAAGCCACCGCAATGAGAAGCCCACGCACTGCAGCAAAGAGTAGCCCCCGCTCGCCACAACTAGAGAAAGCCTGCATGCAGCAACGAAGACCCAACGCAGCCAAAGAAACAAACAAACAAACAAAACCTATATAAAGAACTCTTACAATTCAACCACTAAAAGACAAACAACCCAATTTTTTAAAAATGAGCAAAGGAGCTGAACAGAGATTTCTCCAAAGAAGATACGCAAGTGACCCAAGGCACATGAAACGGTGCTCAGCATCAGCAGTCGTCAGGGTAACGCAAATCAAAGGCACAGGAAGATCCCACTTTGCACCCACATGGATGGCTAGAATCAAAAATATGGATAATAATAAGTGTTGACAAGGATGTGGAGAAACTGGAACACTCATACACTGCTGGTGGGGATGTAAAATGGTGTAGCCACTGTGGAAAACAGTCTGGCACAAGTTAAACATACAGTAACCGTATGACCCAACAATTCAACTGCTATTTGTATAGGTGTATACCCAAAAGAACTTAAATCAGGTGTTCCGAAAGACACTTGTAAACCAATATTCATAACAGCATTATTCATTATTCACGATGGCCAAAAGGTAGAAACAACCCAAATATCCATCAATGGATGAATGGATAAGCAAAATGTGGTATGTCCATACAGTGGAATATTATTCAGCCGTAAAAAAGGAATGAAAGTCACGATGCATGCTACAACGTGGATGAACATTATGCTGAATGAAAAAATCCAGATACATATTACATGATTCCATTTATATGAGATACCCAGAATAGGTAAATTCACAGAGACAGAAAGCTGGTTAGTTGGTTGCCAAGGACTGGGAGGAGGAGAGAATGGGGAGTGTTTGCTAATGGGTAACGGGTAGTGGGTACAGGATTTCTTTTGGGGACGATGAAAATGTTCTGGAGCTAGATAATGGTCATGGTTTCACAACACTGAGAATGTACTAAATGCCACTGAATTACACCCTTTAAAATGGTAAGTTTTATGTAATGCGCATTCTACTGCATTTTTTTCATTTAGGAAAAAATTAAGTTAATAAATCAGATCTTAGTATTCCCCTGACCAAAACTCTCCAGTGACTCCTTGTCACATTCAGAATAACATCCAAAAGCCTTGCTCTGACCTGCAAGACCCATGTGATTTGACCCCCTCCCCACAACCCTTTCAACCTCTTTTCTTACCCTCCTTTCTTGCTGTTCTTTAAACCCACCAAGCAGGGTCCTGCCTCAGGGCCTTTGCTCTTGCTGTTTCCCTCTGGCAGACCAGATCTCCACTTGGCTGGCTCCATCCACTTCATATAAGCTGTGGCAGACAGATGCTAAGGTGACCCCCAATTATCCCCACCTCCCAGTGCTTACCCCCCCATATAATCTCCTCCCCTTGCATGTGGTCAGGACTTGTGACTTCCTTCTAACCAATAGAATACAGTAAAGAGGATGGGAAATGTCCCCATCATGTTCATAATGACATTATATAGGACTGTAATGCCCATCTTTACAGCAGAGTCTCCCTGCTGGCTTCCATGAAGCAAACAGCCATGCTGGGGAGGCCCATGGGACAAGGAATTGACGGTGGCCAACAGCCAACAACAAGCTAAGGCACTGGGGCACCTTCCATCTGATTCTGCCAACACCATGTGTGCTTGGACGTGGATCCTTCAGCTTCGACATTAGCAATCCGACTAGATTGTCTTCACTTTCAGCTGTGATCATGTATTGCTTTTCCATGTGTACCTGTAAGATTTTTCTGTCATGTCTGAAAAGTAAAGGCTTTAAGGAAGAAAAAAATAAAAGAGAGAGACCACAATGAGACTTCAAATGAGACCACAGCCCCAGCGAACACCTTGATGGCAGCTTTCAGATGAGATCCTGGAGCAGGGCACCCAGCAAAGCTGGGCCTGGACCCCTGACCAACAGAAACTGTGCAATAATAAATGTATGTTATTTTAAGTTTGTAGTGATTTGTTACACAGCTTTGATAACTAATACTCAGGCTTCTGTTTAAATGTCACCTCCTCAGAGAGGCCATCCTTGACTGTCCCTTCTGTGATGGTTAATTTATGTGTCAACTTGAGTGGGTCACGGGGTTGCTCACTTATTTGGTTAAACATTATTTATTTCTCTCCGTGTGTATGTGAGTGTGTGTGTGTGTGTGTGTGTGTGTGTGTGTGTGTGTGTGTGAAGGTGTTTCCAGGTGAAATTAGCATTTGAATCAGTAGACTGAGTAATGCAGAGCACCCTCCCCAATGCAGGTAGGCATCATCTAATTCATTGAGGGCCTGCATAGAACAAAAAGGGCAGAGGAGGGCTTCCCTGGTGGCGCAGTGGTTGAGAGTCCGCCTGTCGAGGCAGGGGACGCGGGTTCGTGCCCTGGTCCGGGAGGATCCCGCATGCCGTGGAGCGGCTGGGCCCGTGAGCCGTGGCCGCTGAGCCTGCGCGTCCGGAGCCTGTGCTCCGCAACGGGAGAGGCCACAACAGTGAGAGGCCCGCACCGCAAAAAAATAAAATAAAATAAAATACGGCATTGTTTCTCATCATCAAAAAAAAAAAAAAGGGCAGAGGAAGGGAGAATTTTCTCCCACTGTACGACTGTTGAACTGGGACCCTAGTCTTCTCCTGCCCCCCAGAAGACTTATACCATCTCCTGTAAGTCCTGGACTTATATCATCATTGCCCCTGGTTCTTAGATCTTCAGACTCAGACTGGAATTTATGCCATGGGCTCTCCAGTTCTCAGGCCTTTGGACTTGGACTAGAACTTATAGCACCAGTTCTGGTTCTCAAGCTGGAACTACACCATCCACTTTCCTGGGTCTCCGACTTGCAGACAACACATCATGGGACTTCACGTGAGCCAATTCCTTATAATAATCTTATAGATCCTATTGGTTCTATTTCTCCAGAGAACCCTGATCAATGCACCTTCTAAAATAGAACATGCCCCACCATTAATTTCCAGTCTGTTCCCCTGATTATTTTTCTTCTGTGATTTTATGTTTTTGTTTTTTGGCCACACTGCATGGCTTACAGGATCTTAGCTCCCCGATCAGGGACCAAACTTGGGCCCCGGCAGTGAAAGTGCTGAGTCCTAACCACTGGACTACCAGGGAATGATTTTTTTTTTCTCTGTAGCCCTTACCGCAACCTGACTCATTATTTGTTTATGAAAATACAATATACTCCATGGGAGCAAGGACCTAGTCTGTCCTGGTCACCTCTGCATCCCCAGTGCCTCTCATGGAACCTGGCACATTGCAGACATCCAATAAATAAGGAATGAGTGATTATCCGTCTTTTTACAGTGTTTACTAAGTGCATTTGCCTTGGTTGCCCTCACAATGACTCAGCGAGCTGGTATCATTCCCATTTTGCAGATGAGGAAACTGAGGCCCAATCGTAAAGAATGACATGTCCAAGATCACAGAATTGGTAAGTGGCAGAAATAAGACTTAAATTCAGGCAGCCCGACCCCAAAGCCATGTACTTAAGCACCATGCAGGGAGCCTAAGGGGGTCAGTAGCAACCTTCCTCCCATTTTCTTCCTTCTGGAAAAGGGGATGCTCTTATCCATCCTAGATCACTAAGATGAGGGACTCTCCTAGTCCCTTCCCCTGGCCCTGCTGTTTATGGGCAGGAGCAGGTACAGATCTTCAGAAGCCCTAAGCTCAGAAAAGATTACGGATCCCCATGTGATCCCCTATGCAAATCAAAATTAAAACAATGTAAACCATAAAACGCAAAATGTGTGCACATGCGGAGGTTAAATGAACTCCTTTCTAGATTTCCTGGTTCCATTGGTTGAAGTTATTTTTAATCCCTTTTGTGTCCTGATCTTTCTGACACCCTAAGCCCATGCTTAGGTCTCCATGGACCAGCTGTGCCCCTCAACCAGAGGTCCAGCTTCTGCTAGGTAGCCCTCCCCCACAGCCGTTCCTCTCTCCCAGCTCTATAACCACCCCCTTGTCTCATCTATTTATGACTAGGGATGGTCAGCAAGTCCCTCCATGACTATCCCCAGGGAACCCACAAAGCCTGGTAGTTTCTGATCTCCTGCCTCTTGGTGGCAGAATACAAAGATGCCCCCCATGGTTCCTGCTTCCTGGTGAACACACCCTATATAATCCCCTCCCCTTGAGTGGGGACTGGACTTGTGAATAGGATGAGATTTCACACTGTAACTCAGTGACTAGTCCATTGACTTTGAGTTCATCAAAAGAAAGATTATCCCAGGTGGGCCTGGCCTAATCAGGTGATCGTTTGAAAGAATCAAAGAGATTGGAAGTCTGAGACAGTGTCTCCTGCTGGCCTCAAAGGAGCAAACATCCATGCCATGAGCTGCCTATGGAGAGGGACACAGGACAAGGGTCTGAGAGTGGTCTCTAGGAGCCAAGAGCAGTCCCTTGGCAAGCAGCTAGCAAGAAAATAGGGACTTCAGTCCTACAACTACAAGGAACTGAATTCTGCTGACACCCTGAATGAACTTGAAAGAGATCCCTGAGCCTCAGATGAGACCACAGCCCCAACGACACCTTGATTTCAACTTTGGGAGACCCTGAGCAGAAAATCTAAGTACACAATGTCTGAACTAGTGACTTACAGAACTGTGAGCTAACAGACGGATGCAATTTAAAGCCACGATGTTTGGGGCTATCTTTTAATGCAGCGATAGAAAACGAATACACTACCCTGACCTCTGTAAACGGTACCTTTATTAAACTAGGCTAATTTGAATGTACCATCTGTGGGGTACATTTCCTGTGGGGCTTTGAAGGGTGCATTGTTTAACTTCTCTGTGCCTCGGTTTCCTCACCTGTAATAGGAGATAACGGTAACAAAGCTATGGCAAGGATGCGATGAAGCAGTGAATGTATGGCTGTTCTCTTGCTCTCTGTACGTCCCCTGATCGGCCAGCCCCTGCTTCACCTGCACCTGCTCACGGGACTGTACCTGCCCCCAGCCCCCAGCAAGTGATTGTCCTAATCCTTAGCCCAGAGCGGCTCCACCTGCTAGTTTATTAAAGGGAAACACCTGGCCTCGTGATGCTCATTAACCTGAGGGCCGTGAGGGGCCGTGCCCAAGCTGCTGGTTTCCCGGGTAACTGATGAGCCCACGTGACGGCGGTTCCCCATATAAATGGCAGCCTCCCTCCCCCCTCCCACCCGGGATAAAGAGTGCCGCCATGTTCTGCTCGCTGTCTGCTGCACATGGCGGGGTGTCGCCCCAGGACCCTTTGCTTCGGACGTGTAAGGTCCCGTGTCCAGTGACCGTTGATGTACCAGGCTCAAGGCTGGGCAATTACAAGGCTCACAGGCCCGCGGGTGCAGCCCAACAGTCGGCCGGCCAACCAGGAGGCCCAGGAAACTCCCGTGAGCGCCGAGCTGCGGGAACGGGAAGTTGCGGGGGGTGATCCCGAGGCGGCCGTCCACTAGCACGCGGGGCCCTGGGGCGGCTGGCCACCACCAGAGCCGCCTTTCTCTTCCTTACATTGAGGATGCCCTGTTCAACTCAGAGTCGCTTTCCAGTTTAGAAGTAGCAGCTCCACCCTCGGGGTTCATCTGACTGCACGGGGATGGCTGGTATGAATACGGAGGAAACACAAGGACCTGGATTATCCATCAGATACTTGGGTGTTATCTGGACGGGTAAGACAAGCCTACCCCGAAACAGCACCCCTACGCAATTACAGACACAGGCTTTAGGGATATTAACTCAGGGACAGCCTTGTGAATTGGACGCGGCCAGTTACCCAGAGGGGTTTGGTTAGGGGCTGTGGCAATGGCAGAATAATAAGAGAACCCTTGGGTTTCTGGTCCCAGCTATGGGAGGGGGCAGAGCAACGATATAGGGGGATGGGACCACAGCTACAGGCCGTCTACAACGCGTTACCACAGGTGGGAGCTGACCCAACTCACCGAGCATCACAACCACTATTCAGGGTCTAGAACAGCCATGCGTGACCTACAGGACCCCCGTGGACACGGATAGCCACCAAGGACCATGAAGCCCAGGGATGGGCTGATAAAAATGCCATACACTCGCTTTTCCACCTGCCTTGCTACCCCACCACTGCGGGGCTATGACGGGACCACTTGAACGACTGAGAGGGGAGCTCGCTCTCAACACGTGGACCAGGAGGCTGACTCGAGCCCTGAGAAATATCCCTGAGCGTCCCCGGACCATCGTCCCGGCGCCTACGCCGTGTTAACCTAGAGGAACTAGTCAACAGTAGCTCAACTGTTGACACCGAGGGACCAAAGGACTGTTGCCAAGCACCTGTCGGGACAGCATCTCACTTTTGGCCTTGCCGCAGGGTCTACCCCCGGGGAACAGTTATAAGGTGTCCTGGGACTGGCAGGTAAGTCCCGGTGGTTTGTGTCTGCCGCTTCGTGGGGAACAGCATTAGAAAGGGGCTTACAGATTTCCTGTCTTCTCCCCGACCCCGCCTAAGGCCGCTAAGGTAATTAACCTGGGCCCCTCCTGGAGAAAGGCGCCATTGTATTAACCCGGTGGCCTGTTGTTTAACCGCCTCTTCAGTATTCAGCGCCGGCTGTGGGGACCGAGGGTGGACAGGGGGTGTGGCCTGCAGGCAGGTGGGTTGTCTCAGTGCCGTGACTGTTTGTATTTTGCTCGATGGTCGTGATAGTCCCCGTCTTGCGCCTGTTGAAGCTTACGTTTCGACCCTAGTCTGAGTGGAGGGAATCTGTTCTCAGACTGGGCGGCAGTGGTGGCCTCACTGCGAGATGAGTCTGGTTGCCGTTGTGGTCCTCCGCTGGACTTACGTGAAACTCTGACCCGACAAGCACCCGGCTTCCTCGTGATGCTCCTTAGCTGCTGGTGTCTAGATTGCATTTGTGGTGTTTGGTTGTAGCGCGCCCCGGCCTGACCCCAGGGATATCGGGGCAGAGGGGTGGACCCGGATTGCAAGGGTTGTGCAGGGGATGTAGGGGTGGAGAGTAGGGTCAGGCCCCTCAAGATGGATGTTCTCTTGCTGTGTCCGTCCCCTGCTCGACCAGCCCCTGCTTCACTCACATGACCACCCAGTCGTCTTCATTATAGGGCTTCCTTAGTCCCAGTTAACTGACCTGACCTCAATTCCCCCATGTAAATGGCAGCCTCCTTCTCCCCCAAGTAGCTGGAGAAGATGCCATGTCCTGCCTGCCGTTGGCTGCACGTGGTGACGTGTTGCTCCAGGACCTTTTTTTAAGATCCCCCGTCCAACAAGTCATTTGACGTCTCTCTCGCTGTCCTGGCTCTTTCTTCGGTCTCGAGGCTGGGTGATTACAAGCCTCACAGGCCTGCAGGTGCACCCAATAGTGCATTTAAAGTGCCTTGCATATGCTAACCATTCCCTGCTCGGAGGGAGAGATGGGTGGGCTGAGTGGACTTGACGCTGACCAGGCGCCCTTTCCGCAACACCCAGCAGAATCCTCTGGCTCTCCGGTGTCCTGCCCTGTCATTGCACCCCTCAAAATGCAAAGCCCCAAATGTGGGTGGTTCGGTCTCTCCCTAACTTCCAGATGCCCAAGTGCCTTTGGGATGAATACGCCACCTTTCATGGTCTAATTATTTTGGTTGAAGATTAGTGGGATCTTAGTGCTCCTGGGGCATAAAGTGCCGTTGTGAATGCTTTATGCTGAATTTTACCTGATTTCCAACACAAGAGCTCCCTCCACAGAGAAGCCCATTTCAATAGCCTTGGCACCGCTCTCTTCAATCCCCTGGTGGCTTGAAAGCACAGGAAATGGAGCAACGGGAAACTTCTTGTCTTGACCGCTTCTCTCAGGAGGGCTCATACCTGGGAACCAGTTTGTTCAGAGGCAAATACCAGAGCAGTGGGAGAACACACCTCGGAGAATGAGGTGGGTGGCCAGCACCCAACACCCAACGCTGCCAGCCAACCAAAAGCGCTTTTATAGGCGTCCCAACTATGACCACCTGTAGGATGAAAATCAGATTCACATCTGGGAAGATCAAGGGGAAATCGTCATCCCTTTGCTCTAAATCTCTCCCCCAAAGATCAGTGTTGCCATTGGTAGGAAGAGAGGAAGAGGAGAAGGGGGTCATGTCTCCTGTTCAGAGCTGATTTTGAGAGACATTAGTTTGCTCAGGCTCTGTTTGGGGGGGATATTTTTACCAGCCAGAGCTGGAACCCAACTCAGCTTCACCTGCTCGTTGCTCAAAAGTCAATGTTTAAGAGACAAGGATTGGTGGAAAAAGATGCATCATTCAGGAAGCCGGTGACCTTGGGACATGCCAGACTAGCATCCCCCCAAACCAGCTCCCCATTGTCAATCAGGGGGCAAGAGCTTTTAAAGGAAAGCTTCAAGGGTGTGCGGGCAGGGCTTACGTGCAGAACGGCACACTCGGCTCCGTCGATCATCTTGCAATTGGTCACGTGGTGGTCTGGTCAGCGCCATCTTGATTGTCTTAAGAGCAGTTAATCTTCAGCTCCAGGGTTGGTTTGTTCCCATTTCCTTGAGACCAGTTCTTGGAATTGTGCAAGATGGAGCAGTTTATGTCATGGCTACAGTCTGGTCATCACGCAGTTAGCTTCTTCCCTCTGGAGGTGGTTTTATATCCATAAAACAACTCAGGAGTGGGCTTCAGACACTTATCTGTGTCCTTCAGGGAAGAGCTAAAGATTCTGTGACTCTATTTCCCTAATTATTAACTGCTTGAACTTGCTCTTTTGGGACTCAGGCGAGGTCCGGGAGACTACAGCTTTTCTACTAGTAAGAGAGGGGACTCAGAAGGGCTTTTGTACCTGGGAGGGCCCTGCAGGGTCCTTCTTGGTTTCACTGTAAGGCAGATACTATACTTACCCTTAGGGAGAGAACAGCCCAGTGGATTCAGTAAAAGGGTGGGATAGACATGAAAGAATCACTGGAGTTATGATATGCGTATAGAATTATGAAGGAAAAATGTTGGTAGACTCTGAACAGTGGACCCAGTGGACTTCGTGCAAACAGGTGTTATGTATCCCTTTATATATTTTATTTATTTCAGGTTAAGTAACTTTAATCAACCGGGTGCAGTGAAATTGACAGGTGTATCTATTGAAGGACTTATCAGTGCCTTTAATATAAGGATATGCCCTGGGCTTCTCTAAATCTGGCTGATTGTCAGAGTCCTCTGGGAAGCATCTCAGAAGGACAAATGCACCACAGACCTATGGAATCAGAATCCCCCAGAAGTGAGGCTGAGGAAACCGCAGTGTTACAAGGCCTCCAGTTTGGTTGGTTGGTTGGTTTTTGTAATGGTCAGCCAAAATGATTTGGAGATTAGAATTTGGGACTGTTAGGGACTGGAATGTCTGTGGTCCCTCCCCCCGTGCCCACCAATTCATGTGTTGAAATCTAGTCCCCACTGGGATGGTACTGGGATATGAGAGTTTGGACAGGTAATTAAGTCATGATAGGGGAGCCCTCATGAATGGAGTTAATGCCTTTATAAGGGGGGATAAAAAAAAAAAAAGCTAGCTCACTTTCCTCATGTGAAGATATGAGAAGTTGGCAATCTGCAACCCAGAACTTACCAGGATCCCACTATGCTAGCACCCTGATCTCTGACTTCTAGCCTCCAGAACTATGAGAAATTTCCATTTATATATCATCCAGTCTATGGTACCTTGTTCTAGCAGCCCAAGTTCAGACAGGGACTACAGGAATTTCCCAGTCTTCTTGGACTCCTGAATATATGTGCTGAAACACTTCAGTATACATTAGTCTGGATACCTGGTCCTAGCTGTGTTTATTTCCCTATTGCCATCCATTCCCCATTAGGAAATGTGCTGTGGGAATCCCAGTCCAATCCAGATGTGCATATTAGAGAGAGCCTGGTACACACACAACCATAGCCCAGTGTCGGGGGACAAAAATCACTGAGAGCATCAGAGCAGGTCATGCACCTTGGTCCTCTGGATTTCCCCTCTGCAGAGCCTCTTTGGGAAGATCTGGTTTTGCTTTTCCTAACACACAGGTGCAGATGCTGGCATGATCTCAGTGGCCACACTGAGACAACAGTGGCCGATGAGACATCCAGAGGCTGGAGGTGGGGCTGCCTGGGTGGTCCCTGACGGGGTCCTGAAGCGGTCCCAGCAATGAGTGGGTCCTATAGGGGATGGTCTTTAAAGATAGGGGGCCTTGGGCGTCCCTGGTGGCGCAGTGGTTGGGAATCCGCCTGCCAGTGCAGGGGACATGGGTTCGAGCCCTGGTCTGGGAAGATCCCACATGCCGCAGAGCAACTACGCCCGTGAGCCACAGCTACTGAGCCTGCGCTCTAGAGCCTGTGCTCCGCAACAAGAGAGGCCCGCGCACCACGACGAAGAGTGGCCCCCGCTTGCCGCAACAGGAGAAAGCCCTTGCACAGAAACGAAGACCCAATGCAGCCAAAAATAAATATAAATAAATAACTAAATTATATATATATAAAAAAGATAGTGGGTCTTGGTCATGTCTGAACTCGTGGCCCTGTGTCTCCTCTGCAGGACTTCAAGGGGCTGACCTTGACTTTTGGCTGATTTCCTCCTGGAGGTCCCATGGGCAAACCATCTCCCAGCAAGCCTCACCCCGGTATTTACAGCGAGGCAGCACACCTCTTTCAAAGAGGCAGCATAGGGTGCTGGACAGTCACAGAACTAGTCAAAACCATTAAATCCCCAGTTCTTCTCTGGACAAGTTGTTCACTTCCAAGCCTCGGATTTCTCACCTGCAAACGATAAAATCCACCTCCCAGGATGGGAGAGATTAAGCAGATGTGTACAGAGTAGATCTTCAATAAGTGGGAGTTATTCCTTACTCCCTTCTTCCCCCAAAGGGCTCTTCATTAGAGAGTCAGGAGAAAGAAGATGGTTCTACCACCAGCCTGTGTGTGACATTGGACATCTCTTGGGCTCTGAATTTTGGGGAATACGTTTGTTGGAAAGGAACTGACATTCAAATTAACAAGCAGGGGAGGTAGGGAGAAAGAATAATTATCACTAAATGCAGGGGTGACTCATAGAACCTGATCTGGAATGCAACTAGGTCTCAGAAAAGGGCTGGAAATAGGGATCAGGGTGTGCTAGGAAACCTGTATCCCTTCTCTGTGCCTTCTCTCACCCTTTCTCCTCTCTTGGCATTGCTTTCGTTTATAACTACTTCCCAGCCCACAGGACAGATGATGGCAGTCAGCACTCCCTCGAATACCCATGCTGGGCCAAGGGACCACTTCCCTTAAACCTACTTCCAAATTCCCAAAGGCTTTCATTGGCCCACCTTGGGCTGGGCCTTACCCCTGATCCAATCAACAGCGTCCAGGGGTGGGGCCATGTTGCACAAACATGGCGATTCCTATGGTAACAAGGTAGATGTAAAGAGGAAGGGACCCTCTCCAGAGCAGGAGAACTGGATATGCCAAACAATAAGTGACTTGCTGGGATGAACGAGGCATGATACCTGGCTTCAGGGAGCTCAGTTTCAAGAGGGAGGCAGACCCAGGGACAAACTCCATTCCTACTTAGAAAAGGCCATCCAATGATAGGATTCAGAGGACCACATAACCAGCCTGTGATGGGAAAAGTTCTCAGAAGCTGCACCGACCACCGCCCCAAAGCCATCCTAGGACGTGATGAGCAAATTAATCACAATTGTTATTTATGGCAGTGCCAATCCACCTGCTCGTGTCTCAAGACATTAGTTACTGCCAGGAATGATGAATCCCAGGATGTAGAACATGCTAAAAATATTAATCTACAAGTGAAAATGATTTTAATTGGATTTTGCCCTCGGGGTCGTGTCAGGGTCCCGCTTTCAATCAGACTTGTCCAGTCAGCAAAGCGGAGCCCAGCCTTTCAAATTGAAACCGTGATTGGCTGGCAGAGGTTAATAGAAATGTTGGGAAATAAATAGGTTATTGATTGATCATAACAATCAGCTGGCTCCCGGCTTACTTTGCTGACCTCGCCCACCCAATTCTACAGGCAAACTCGGTTAGCATCTAATTATAGATCACTTCTACAATACTGTGTATTAATGAGCAGATTATACAGTGGGGGAGGTAGGGGAATTCTTACTGGAGAAGTTTCCCCCTGGCAGAAAAACATGATGAGACTGCCTGCTTACCTGGGGACTATGCGTGAGACAAGGGAGGGTCCTAAGAGGGATAGATAGTTGCTCTCCCCACATGCCTGCTGGAACCTCATTCCTTCACTCAACACACACTGAGTGGGGTGAGCTTTGTGCAGGGAGCCTGGGGACCGTATTCGATACAGCCCCTCTGCTCAGGACCTCGTTCTGGGATGCGTTGCTTCTACACGGCTGTATTTAAAACAGATAACCAACAAGGACCTACTGTATAGCACAGGGAACTCTGTTCAATGTCATGTAACAACCTAAATGGGAAAAGACTTTGAAAAAGAATAGATACATGTATATGTATAACTGAATCACTTCGCTGTCCACCTGAAACTAACACAACATTGTTAATCAACTATCCTCCAATGTAAAATAAAAAGTTAAAAAAAACAATTACTTGGCAGGCAGCTTGTTAGAAGGGCAGATTCTTGAGCCCACTCCGAGATGCTGATTCAGAGGGGTCTGCATTTTTAACAAGCCCACCCAGCCTCAGAAATTCAGAGGCAGTGGGGGAACCTCATTTTAAGACACAATGGCCTGGTTGGAAAAAAGATCCACACGAGGAAACAAAAGTCAGAGCGTTGGGTGCCGGGCTGGAAGCTGCTCCAGGGTCCAGCGGGACACGAGGCAAGCAAGGGCAGCTGAACCTGGGAGTCTTCGCGGAGCAGGTGACACTGGCACTGAGTAGGAATTTCCGGGGTGAGCCTGAAGAGCAGTTTGCCCCCACAAAGTGTCACTTGTAACAGGCACCAGCAGCGGTATGGCTGGCTGTCCCCACCGGGAGACAATCAGCGTCTCTTTGCCCTCCAAGGGGCTAGTAACCTGGTTGGGAAAACAAGTGTATGAAATAACTTTGAATCACCTCCTCTATTCCACGTGATTCCCTGCTTGCCCCCTACCCCACCCTCATGACCTGAGCCCCAGCCTCTTGCACCCCAGCCTTGTCTCTTTCCCTCTAACATACCAACCCATCCCCACCTCGGGGCCTTTGCCCCTGCTTTTCCCCCTGCCTGACACTCCCTTCCTCCTGATGTCACGTGGCTGACTCCTTCCCAGCAGCTCAGTGCCACCACCTGACCTTGTCCACCCCCTGGACACACTTCCCCATCGCTCTCCTCGACTTCTTCCATAGCAGTGAATGGCCGGAAGTACCTCACGTGTTAGTTTCCATGTCTGTTTCCCCCGCTGACCTCTGAGGGTGCTGTGCGCAGACAGGACATGGTGGCCGGAGTGGCCTCCTCCTGGGCCTTGGAGAACAAAGAAGACAGGCCAGGAAAAGACAGATGAAGGTTGTAAGCTGAGACCCAGCACTCCAGGCAGATGAAGTTGTAAGCCTGTGATTTACCCACTCTGCCCATCATTTATATATCAGATTCCTGTTCTGTGTAAGAAAATGGGAGTCAGGCAAGGAAGCTGCCCCGGCTGCCCAAGACGGAAGTGCTGGAGGCGTGGGTGAGGGGAATGGCAGAGGGATGGAGGAAAACGGACAGAATCAGGAGCTATCCGTGACTTCTCCCAGATTTCGTCTTTGGGCAACCAGAGATGAGATGTGGGGCTCTTCACTGAGGTGGGAGATGCTGGCAGAGGACCAGGATGAGGGAGGAAACATCCTGAGTCCAGGCAAGAGAGGAGCAAAGACATTTCTTAAAAGGAACTGTATCTAATGTCTGTTTCTGCATAAGGATCCACTCTAAGACCTAGCGGCTTAAAACTAGAATCATTTCTTTTGCTCCTGAACCTGCAACTTTGGAAAGGCTCAGTGGGGACCGTTTGTCTCTGCTTCGTGCAGCATCAGCTGGGTCAGCCCAGCTAGAGCTAAAGGATCCGCCTTTGAGATGGCCCAGTTGATGGGTCTGGGGGCTCAGCCAGGGCTGTGGATGGGGAAAGGGGTTGGGGGCTTAGGTCCTCAACACGCCTCTTCACAGCTGCTTGGGCTTCCTCACAGCATGGTGGCTAGGCTCCAAGTGAGCCGGACTCGGCCTTGGAAATCACATACCGTCACTTCTGCCATGGTCACAAACCCACTGAGCTTCAAGAGAATGGAAGGGGATGGGAGAGATTGGAAAATACAACCAACCACAGTGACAATAATAACGAACATTTGCTGCACACTTACTCTGCACCAGGACCTGCCCATGCATGGGGTCCTTTCCCCATGCATGGGGTCCTCCTGATAATCCCAAGAAGGAGGTCCCATTATTAACCCCATCTTACACATGGGGACACACAGGCCTGGACAGGTGACGTGACTTGTCCCACATGACACAGTATCTGAGTTCAGATTTGAAACTGGATCTTTCCCACCCGCAGCTGGCTCAGAGCAGAGCTCAGTCTGATTTTTCTGTACCCCTCAGTGCCCAGCACAGGACCCGGCCCCAGACCCCAGGGGGCTGGCGCTGGATGAGAGGCTGAAGTCAAGACAGTACAAGACCGGCAGGAGCTCCGTCGCTGCCAGACTGAGGACCTGGGAAAGCTTGGAGGCATTTGAGGCCTGACCCCAATGCCAAAAGGTGATGTCTGGTATGAGCTCCCCGGCGGCCCAGCGGCCCTGAGATAATCCCTGGGAAAGTGCCCCCACGGCCCTGTGCTTCCAAGGCGCTCCTGTCCTGGGGCCCAGGCTGGAGGCTCCAGAACATTCCTTGCATTCCAGGGCTTTTCTCTGGGAGGAGGCCTCCTTCCCACAGGAGAGGACTGGAAAGCTCGTTGTGTTTTAGGCTAAACAGCACCACCTCTCCACGGCGGCCTCTGTCTCCCCACCGACCCCAGCTGTGTGGCTTCGACCCTGTTGTGACCACTTGGCATTGGAGATTCTGTTTATCTGCCACGGGACCTGGTGAGAAATGCCCACAGGGAGTTGACCACCAGGACCGCGGCTCCTGGGTTGCCTGCATTCAGGTGGGCTCAGGAGCTGGGAGGACACGGCGGCCTGAGCCCCAGCTGGGCTGCCTGTCAGTTTGCTCAGTGACTTGGCCCAGTTGCTCCCCCGTCAGATTCTCAGGCTCAGTTCTACCTTCTGCCTGGATTCCATCGGCAAACCTTACCTACCCGGCGCCAGTAGAAACCACAGGTGTGGGGAAAAGGGACTGGGGACCCTTCACGTGCTGATACTTTGCATCTCCTCTTATCAAATCCTCACAACTTCTTAGAGGGACATGGTGTTATCCCCATTTTACAGATGAAGAAACTAAGGCGTAAAAATGGGAGATCACTAGCTGGGGGTCATGCAGCCAGCGAGGGGTGGAGCTGGCTGCTCCCGAGTCAGCTGGGGGCACCGCCCACTTTCAAGTTCCCACTGGCTCCCCATTTCATTCATTCAACAAAATCTTCCAGACTCCCAACTCTGTGCCAAGCACGATGCTGGGTGCAGCACAGGGTATAGCCATGAAGCAGGCAGGCATCATCCCCATCCTTATGGAATTCACAGACCGGAGGAGGCAGCACGTGAGCAAAACAAATATGAAAGCACAAACTAGGTTCAGTTCTCCAAGGACAGGGGACACCTCGCAGGGAGAAGGAGTAACAGGAGAGAGAAGCCGGTGTAGAGACAGTGACTCAGTCTTACTGGGAAGATGGACTCAGCATCTGGGGATGATGTATCCCTGTCGCCATGGTAACCATCTTGGACCTAGGATTCCCCATCCTCCAGCTGTGCATCTCTGGGCAACTCTCTTCACCTCTCTGAGCCTCAGTGCCCCCCTCCCTTAAAAATGGGGGTAGGGAAGCCCACCTCTCAAATACCGTGAGTGCTCCAGGAGCCAACACGTAGGAACCATTTAGCACAGAGCGTGGCACGCAGTAAGCACGTGGAAAATGGAAACGGCCGTCTTACGTCAACCCGGGTGGGCCGAAGCCTGGGGTTTGGAGGCGGGATGAGAGGAGATGGTCTTGCCTGCAGGCAGAGCCCACAGCATCAGCTTGGTTCTCGGAATACTCTAGGGGGAGAAACTTAGGGGACCCTGAATTGTCAAACACCAGTGTCGTCAAAATAAAGTGACCCCTGCCGAGAGAACCATGGTGAAATGGAAGCCAAAATCATAGTTTGCCCATTTTGCAGAGAAGAAAACTGAGGCTTCAAGAGGAGAAGTCACTTGGCTTGGCTTCTATTAAGAACAGAAGGGGCTTCCCTGGTGGCGCAGTGGTTGAGAGTCCGCCTGCCGATGCAGGGGACGCGGGTTCGTGCCCCGGTCCGGGAAGATCCCACATACCGCGGAGCGGCTGGGCCCGTGAGCCATGGCCACTGAGCCTGCGCGTCCGGAGCCTGTGCTCCGCAACGGGAGATGCCACAACAGTGAGAGGCCCGCGTACCGCAAAAAAAAAAAAAAAAAGAACAGAAGCCCTCAGCAGAAATGAGCAAAGCTTTTCCAAAACTGCGTTCTCTCCCGCCTTTTCCCTTCCCCCACCCATACCAGGCCCACCCAATGCCCTGAAACTCTGGAATCCAAAAAGTATCCCCACAGAGCCTCCCCCAAAAGTCCCAGAGAGGAACCAGGTTTCCAGTAGAGAGTGCGGTGGTCTTGGTGCAATGCCGCCACCTGCTGGCCATGCCTGAGCACTGCAGCTCTGGTTCAGCCACTTTGAGCACCTCCAATGGGCTCTGGGACCCTGCCTTCTAGGAACGTACAATAAACAAGACCGGAGACAGACAGTAAACAAGGAATCAGAGGAGTAAGCAAGGTCATGTCAGATGGGCACAAGTTTTCTGCAAGAAATAAACAGGTTTCTGTGACAGAGCAGCGGTTCTCAAGGTGCAGTCCTGAGGTCTGGGGACCAGAGAGAAATTAATTTGTCCATTTCATCTCCTTCCCTCACAAGTGCACGGTGGAGTTTTGCAGGGGCTACATGGACATACGATATTGCAGCAGATTGAATGCAGAAGCAGGTATCAGAATCCAACAGACTCTATCTTCTATTAAGCCAGACATTAAAGAGATTTACCGAAAAACAGAGTCTTTGTTGTAGAAACAGTTGTTTTTCATAAAGTGTTATTTGTGCTTGCATGCAATGTTTATTTTTATTGTCTTTTTTTAGTGAATTAATAAACAAGTCTTCTAAAAGTCTCAGTTTTCATTTCTATTATGGTAATGAATGGATAAACCAGTCTTTCTAAAACATCTCAGTTCTAATTTATAATATGGTAGACTTTCTCTATGCCGATTTCTCTCTCCTCTTTTTCTCCCTGTGAGGTGTTCCCTGTCCTTGAAGAGCTGAGCGCAGCTGCCTCCCCTGGGCTGTGAGTTCCACAAAGGCAGGGGTGATACCTGTCTGCTTCTGCCTGTGCCCTGGGCACCCAAGGTGGTGCTTCACACACAGTAGGGATAAGAAGATCTTTTTAAAATTTTTTATTGGAGTATAGTTGATTTACAATGTTGTATTAGTTTCTGCTGTACAGCAAAGTGAATCTGTTATGCATATACAGATATCCACACTCTTTTTTAGATTCTTTTCCCATATAGGTCACTACAGAGTATTGAGTAGAGTTCCCTGTGCTATACAGTAGGTCCTTATTACCTATTCTATATATAGTAGTGTGTATATGTCAATCCCAACCTCCCAATTTATGCCTCCCCCCTTCCCCCTTGGTAACCATAGTTTGTTTTCTACATCTGGAACTCTATTTTTATTTTGTAAATAAGTTCATTTGTACCACTTTTTTAGATTCCTCATATAATATTCCTCATATGATATTTGTCTTTCTCTGTCTGACTTACTTTACTCAGTGAGACAATCTCTAGCTCCATCCATGTTGCTGCAAGTGGCATTATTGCATTTTTTATGGCTGAGTATTATTCCATTGTATATACATTGCCACATCTTCTTTATCCACTCCTCTGTCAGTAGACATTTAGGTTGCTTCCATGTCTTGGCAATTATAAGTAGTGCCGCTATGAACATTGGGGTGCATGTATCTTTCTGAATTAGAGTTTTCATTTTTTCCAGATATACACCCAGGAGTGGGATTGCTGGGTCATACGGTAGCTCTATTTTTAGCTTTTTAAGGAACCTCCACACTGTTCTCCATAGTGGCTGCACCAACTATTACCCTCCCACCAACAGTGCAAGAGGGTTCCCTTTTCTCCACACCCTCTCCAGCATTTATTGTTTGTAGATTTTTTGATGATGGCCATTCTGACTAGTGTGAGGTGATACCTCACTGTAGTTTTGATTTGCATTTCTCTAATAATTAATAATGTTGAGCATCTTTTCATGTGCTTTTTGGCCATTAGAAGGTTTTGTTGAATGAATGAAATGGGAAACCAATTGAGCCTTGTGAGTGGGCAGAGCCCAAGAGGACTCGGGGGGTGACCACTTACCATATGGTAGGAGTATAAAGGGGTCCTAGGACCAAAATATTTGAGAACAAAAACGATAGAACCACTATGGATGGGGTGGTCAGGGGAGATGTCTGTGAGGAGGTGACATTCGGCTGAGACCTCAGGGCCACAAAGAAGCCAGCCATGGGAAAAGGGAACAGCCAGTGCAAAGATCCTGGAGTGAGAAAAAGATGGTTGCCTTAGAGAAACAGAAAAGCAGGCAGCCTGGCATCCCAGAGAGTAGGGCAGTGCCCGATATACAGGATGGACTCAGTGGATGGTTTCTAGGTGAATAAAGGGAGAGAAGGAAAGAGAGAGAAGGTGAGAAGAGAGATGGATTTTCTCTGAGGCACTGTCCTAGGCACAAAGTAGTGCTATTTAAAAAATACATTGATAGTGGTGACGGTTGCACAACAGTGTTACCATTGTAACTTTGTAATTCAGTACCACTGAATTGTATACTTAAAAATGATTAAGATGGTAGGGCTTCCGTGGTGGCGCAGCGGTTAAAAATCCGCCTGCCAGTGCAGGAGACGCGGGTTCAAGCCCTGGTCCGGGGAGGTCCCACATGCTGCAGAGCAACTAGGCCCGTGCGCCAGAACTACTGAGCCTGCGCTCTAGAGCCTGCGAGCCGCAACTACTGAAGCCCGTGTGCCTAGAGCCCGTGCTCCGCAACAAGAGAAGCCACCGCAATGAGAAGCCCGTGCACCGCAACGAAGAGTAGCCCCCACTCGCCGCAACTAGAGAAAAGCCCGCGCGCAGCAACGAAGACCCGATGCAGCCACAAATAAATAAAATTAAATAACCATTTTTAAAATAAATTTATTTAAGATGGTAACTTTTGTGTGTTTTCCCACAAACTACAAATGAAATCTGTACCCTATTGTGTTGACTTTTAAGGTCATGGTCTTGAGAAAAGGCTGGCAGAGCCCACTCCTATTCCTTGAAAATGCCACTGGCTCTCCCCTCCCCACCCACCCTGCCTCCAAGCCTCTTAAGCCACAGTCATCCTTTGGGTGTGAGTTAGTTTTAATATCAAAATGGTATTTTCAACAAAAGAAACTACATTCGTGGGTGAAAACAAAATGCCAAGTTCAAACTCCGTTGCTGGATCCACGTAAAAATATTGTTTTTAATCAACAGCAGAATTTCTGTCCCCACCTTCAGCGTCCCCGGAGGCAATGACGTGGAAAATGTCGTCTCTGGTCTATTCAAGTAAAACAGTGGGTCCCTGGGTAGATTCTCAAGAGGGCCTTTGGGGTCTTCTGTAGGGATGGGACCAGCCCCATCCCCTGCAGCATATCCCTCCAGCTCAATATGTACACTATGAATAGCTACGCAAGCACAGCCCCCCGGCAGGGACCACAGTCACCAGTCCCTCCACGCTGCCTATTAAAGGATTCAGCCTCCCCTTCCAGCTGGGAGGCCAGCTCCCCAGCTCCGCAGCTCCCGAGGTCCTGCTCCTAACGAGCTGGCTGTTCAGTGGAGTCAAGGCCAGAGTGAGCATCAGCACGGCCGGGTCAGGGGCTGGAGGACAGAGTTGCCTTCTTGGGCTCAGCTTCCTCTAGTATGAAGTCGAGGACACACGCACTCACACAGGATCCTAGAATCCCACCACCATCGTCAGTCTCAAAGGTGGCCTGGTCCCAATCCTTCTGCCTCCAGAAGGTTCGTTACCCACCAAGACACGTTTTTCCCTCCCCGGGACCAGCCTCTCGGAAGCTTCCTCCACGCCTGCCTGCCCCCGCTTTGCCTGCCCCCGCTTTGCAGCCTGACAGGACTAACAGGGTCCCTCTCCAGTGAGATTCTCCCAGCCAGTGACCACATGCCCTCGGATGAAGAGTGGCATGGAGTGGCGTGACACCAGGGGCTGGGGATGACGTGCCTTTAAGGCTGTTCTCCTTCCAAGCCGTCCGTGCTCCCTCCACCAGGCCCCCGCCAGGCAGGAGCATGGCCCACCTTATTTATCTTAAGGTGGATTTGAGGGTCCTCCTCCTTTCAAGCACTTCGAACCAGTTTTCTGAAATTTGGCCAGAACGTATTAGAAGCTCCCCAGAATTCCACCTGGGCTGAAACGGTCACACGGTCAGCCTAGAACCCAAATCTAACCTCTCACCTCCTCAGCTCACATGCACAGCGCACTGCCACTGCCCCGGGGATAAACTCTCTGGCAGCACCATCTGGTATTTGTCCATTTCCCACCTGCCTCCTGCTGCGCTCTCCACGACCTTTCCAGAATTTCTTCGATCCTCTCTGATCCCCAGAACTTTGTGTCCGCCATTCCCGCTTCCTGGAACTCATCCCCACTACAGTCTGCCCAGCCAGGGCTCGGCTTAGATGTCTTCCTCTTAGAAAATTTACCCTGACTGCCCACACCTCACGCTACCCCGCCCCCACTAAATACGCTAGCATTAAAGTTCCTGACGATTGTGTGATGTTTAATCAGCAGTCATCCCCAACGCCTAGCACCGTGCCTGGCACACAGTAGGTGCATCTCATCCTTGTCTGTCTCCTGGGTGCTTTCACAGCCCCACCATCCCTATCATGGCACCCATCTTACTGCATTACCTGTTTATTTTCTCCATCTCCCCCATTGAGCTAGACGAGCACTTTGGAAAAGCCCGTGCGTGAGTCCCAGACCCAGAGCAGTGCTGGGCACATAGTAGGTCCTCAGCAGCATCAAGTGTTTGTGGTTGAATAAAAAGGCCCCCGGAATGGGAAATGCTTCGAGTGAAATGGGGCAAGGCAGCCACTAGAGGGCAGCAGGCACGTGCTTTCCCCAGTGCAGGCTCCACCCCAGCCCCGGTTCTGCAGGCTCCTTCCGATGCATTCTCCTCTCCTTCCCTTTGCAGCTCAGGCCTCTGGATCGCCCTTCAGGCCTCACCACCAGCTCCGCTAAATTAGCTCTGAGTCCCTGCCTATCAGAGAAGCTTTCAGCCCCAGAGCAGTATTCAGTGACCCAAGCAACTTGCCTGCAAGGCCTCCAGGCAGGCCTCTGACCCTGCCCCTGAGCTGATCCAGTCCTCCAGGCCCTGCCTTGAGCTGTCGTCTCCCACAGACCCTGACTACCAGACTGAGCCAGCAAAACTGCCCCCTCTTCCCATCCCCCCCCACCTGGTGCCCCCTCTTACTCCCACCCAAGAACCCCTGGACTCGTTGCTTCTCCTCTCTGCACCCAGAGGACCCTCCCCCAGCACTGAAGAGATCCAAACTCCCTCCCAGCCAAACTCTCATCATCTCAGGGCAGCTAAATTGCACAGCAGTTAGAGGAGAAAGCTGAGCTAATTTACACCAGGGTGTAAATGGGTGATAGATTTACAACCGGTCTGACTATTCCAATCTAAAGTTTTATGTCCTAGAGCTTCCAAAGCTCTAAAGTCCCCAAATCAAGGAGTCTAGGCCCTCACCTGATGACTGATAATTCCATACACAATGGCATATCCTCTGTATACACCAGACGGGCATTTTTAGGGCCACAAACGCTGCATCCACTATTGCAACTATCAGGCTATTGTTTAAAAGAATCAGAGCCCAAATGCAGGTTATAAGGGGTTGATAGCATATGTCCAGTGGCCAAAATCTTGGGAGGCTGACTTTGTTTCTGACGCCACCTCAGCAGACACCACTCCTCCATCAGGCCTGAGCCACAGCCCAGCCCCTCCTTTAGAGCACTGAGAACTTTCCTGACTTCAGATAGCTCTTCCCCAGAGCAGTGACCACGTCCAACACGACTAGCTCCGCCTCTCCCTGTGTTAGTCAAGTCCCAAACCTGTGTTAGCCCAGTCCCAGCCATGCCGACATCCAAGCTGTTAATAGTAATAGTGACTGAGGAGGGTTAGACCTGTTGTTAGTCAGAAAGAAATCCACAAGCCGTTAGTTTCCGCTGAAAGGAACAGATCAGGAGGGTAGGAGTTAGTCAGGTGAAGGAGGGGTTAATTCAGAGCAGGTCAGAGCCAGGCCAGGAGGCTGGAGCCCCCAGATGGGTAGGGTTGGCTGTTAGTGGTCAGCCCTCTGGGGCAGCCAGGGCGAGACAGGGATTAGCTGGGTGAGAGCAAAAGTTAGTGCAAAGGAGCCAGAGATTAGCCCAAAGAGACCAACGTGCCCACTGGAGGTGAGGCATAAAATCACCCCCAGGTGTGGCCCTGGCGGGCTCTGGGGAGGCAGGCTGGTGTAGGGACATGGGTGTGAACAGGACGCGGAGCCAGGGATGAACTTCTGGCTGGCCCGACGGTCTGCAGGGCTCTGTGGGTGCCTGGGGTTCATTTGTGGCTTCCTGCTTTCTCCTGCAAACCCCGAACCCAAGATCTGCTTTCTTGCCTGGTTTCTCAAACTTCCCCCTGTGGACTGCCCTTCTCAATGACTTCAGTAGGAAAAAAGGCCCACATCTACTTCCAGTGTGGGAAACCCGGGTCTCCCAGCTCCAGGGATGAGAAGGGCCCCTCTAGCCAAGTTCTCGTTCTAGGAAAGGCCCCTCTCACTGATCTCTTGGCCATTCCTTCTCAGCACCTTGTGATAAGGCCAAAAGTCCCCTCTCCCTGACTTCTGGTGTAAAAGATACCCCTCTTCCCATCCTTCAAATGTGGGAAATGCCCCCTCTGGCTGACTTTCCTGTACTAAATGTTCCACTCATTGATTTCCACTGCGGTTTAAGACCCTTTCAGCGACTTCCAATGTGGGGAAGTCTTCACTTACTGACTTCCGGTGTGGGACACGTCCCTTTGCTGACTTCCTGTGCAGGACGCGCCTTTCATTAATTGCACCGCGCCTCTACCGGCCACTCGCCAATGTAGAAGATTCTACCCTCGCTTCCCTCCAGAGAAGGACACACAGGCGCCTTCTCTCTGCTCCCTTGGCTGGGAGGAGCCCAGAGCTCTGCATTCTAGACCCACAGGCTTCCACACTCACACCCCAGAAGTTGCCCTGCTCCCGTCCACTCCCAGTGGCAACCAGCCTTGTGCACAGAGGAGGGATGCTGTGCTCAGAGGTCGGCCTCCCTCCCACACCCGCAGGACCACCTCTTCCTCTGGGCCACTGGTGTGGTTAGTAGAACCGGCCCAGTGGACTCTGAACTCACAGCCGATCGGGGCAGCAAAGTGGGGCATCTGTCTGCAAGGCCAGCCCCAGGACATCTGCTTGCCAAAAGGAGGCGGACCAGCCCCGAGGGGGGGCCCAGAGCTCGGCAGGGCTGGGGTTAGTAAGAAGAGAAAACAGAGTTAGTAGGGGCTGGGTTAGTAAGTCAGAGCACAGCACCAGCGGACAGGGGCACCTCAGCAGACACACACTGGGAGTCGCTAGGAGAAAAGGAAGAACACACGCAGGTCCATTAGTTTGTTAAGGGGTGGTCGGGGTGCAGTTGAGGCCCCCCGGGGTTAGACGGGTTAGTAATTGAAAAAAAGAGCTGTCTACGGAAAGAAAGCTGAAGAGGAGGGAGAGTGTGGGGAAGAGACGGTTAGGGGTTCAAAGCAAGTGTCCAGCCCCAGGCAGAGGGGTCTGTGTGCAGACCACCCAGAGCGATCAGGGTCTGCCAGGGTACATGATGGGTCGGGTTTTCTGGGTCTCCCACCCCTGCCCTCATATATATGTTTTAAGCACCTGCCATGTGTCAAGAGCTTCATATTCCTGGGACTCCTCACTGCCACCGGTGAGGTGAGGAACGGGCCTCCCACTCTACTGCCAAGGAAACAGGTTCAGAGAGGTGAGGGGACTTGCTCAGAGTCACCCAGCAGGAAGCAGCAGAGTTGGCGAGTCCTGTTTGCGCGCCCTGTCCTGGAATGTGGGTCTGCACAGAGATCCCAGGCCCTGGGCAGGGGCTTCCGGAGCCTCGTCTGCCCCACATCCTTGCCCCGGGAAAGGCCCACGAGCTGCAAGGTTAGTAGGGTCTGGCTGCAGGGGGTTAGTAGGGCATGCTCGGGCCTGGTTAGTGGGTTAGTCGGTTGGCAGAAGGCCAGGCACCTCGTCACACGCCACAGCGTCCCCCGGCCGAGCCCTGTGTTAGTAGGTTAATCACACCATGCAACACTGCCCCAGCCCCTCCAGCTGCAGCTCCAGAGGCCTCCCGCCCCCACCAGCCAGGGAGCCGGGTCTGACCAGGGCAGGGGGTCTGCCTCCCAGCTCCTCAGCCCCACCAGAATCAAGGCTAGCCACGTAGACCCTGCCCAGAATTTGGCTTCCCTACTTCTCAGCTCTGGGCCTCAGGGGCCCTCCCACACACTTCAGTTCCCCTGAAAATGGGCCCTGCTGCTCTGGCTGGAAACCCCCTGCCCGGTTCTGGCCATCCCCTTCCCAGAAGGCTGGGTCCTGTCACACTCAGGCACACGCACACACACACGCACGCGCGCGCACACCAGCGTCTTCCCACAGAAGGTCTGTTGCCCTAGAGCCGCCGGGTCCAGTGGACAGCTTCTCCGTCCCCTACTGCCAGGCCTCTGGCTACTCCAACCAATGGCCTGCCCTCCCCCAAATACTAAAACTGCATAGAGCTCACCTGGCTCCTGGAACCAAGTTCAGACTTCCCAGCCCCAGGGAAAGGGCTGCCTTTCCAGCCGCTGCTACAGAGCACCTGAGTGTGCCCTCGTTTCGTCATCTCTTTTCACAGTTGTGATTTTCCCACATAAACCCCCTTGTAGACTCTCCACGGTTCTAACTGATGCTCTGTAGGAAAAGGGTTCTGTTGCCAGTAAAGTCTGGGGGGAAACACTTAATCTTCTGTCTATTCTTGAGTATTCACAATTCCCATCAGCACTTTCAGAGGCTCTGATAAGCCCTGCACTACAGAAACCTACTGAATTTGAACTTTTTTTTTTTTTTAAGAGCAATGACATCTCCTATAACTTACTTTGGGCATGTCTGCTCTAAATTTCCCTTGGAAACTCTCAGCTAAACCACACCTTTCTCATCCTCCAAGGTCCTGATTAGTTCAGCCTCGCTGGGAAGCCTTTTCAGCCTACTCTGGGGTCTTACTCCCACCCACTCAAGCACCGAGAACCTGTGCCTCAGTAAACTGTTTTCTGCCCCATCCCCTAATTCTCTGTGTGAGATGGTTTTCTCCCACTTGGCATGGCTGTGAAATCCTGCAGGCTTGCATCAGGGCCATATCTTCACTTATATTCCCCCCAAGCGAGTAGTACAGGGAAGGGCTCACAGTAGGTGCTCAATTCTGATGAGAGGGGTGGATATTAAATTCCCCAGGAAGCATTTGGAGCTACTATGGAGGCCATGCAATGCAGCCAATTCCTCGATCTGATTAGAGAGGGATATTAAAAATACAAGAGTCAGAAATGCCTCTGGATCAAAGATGAGGAGTTTAAAGTCCAGAGTACCAAAAAGAGAGAAGCCCTAAATCTAAACTCCAAGATGGATAGGAGTGTTTATTGAGCACCTACTAAGAGTCAGGCGCTGTGCCAGGTGCATGATCTCACTGACTTCTCCCTGTGCCCGTCCCCCCCCCCCACGCCCAGGTGAGCAGATGGCTCCAGTTTCAGAGTGGAAATTGGACTCACGGGGGTGAGGTGAGTTGCCCAAGGTTGTACGGCAGACTGCGCACCCTCAGACTCCAAAGCCCAAGCTCTTCCCGTAACAGCCCTCTGCTAGGGGCGCCTCCTCGCTGCACTGGGTCCGGTGTCTCCCCGAGGCCTCCAGGGCCACCCTCGCACAGAATCTCCCAACGTTTCTACTTCCCAGGCCTCCTCCTCCTCCTCCTCCCTACTGGGGGTGGGAATTCTAAAGGGGAGTTGGCTTCAGCTGTCCATGTTTGTGGTGACCACCTGCTGTGGACTGAATTGTGTCTCCCCCCAAATTCATACGTTGAAGCTGTGACCCCCAATGTGACTATATTTGGAGATAGGGCTTTTATGTAGGTAATTAAGGTTAAATGAGGTCATTAGGATGAGGCCCTAATCCCATAGGACTGGTGCCCTTATAAGAAGTGGAAGAGACACCAGATAACTATTTCTCTCTGTCTCTCTCTGTCTCTCTCCCTCTCTGTATGCACAGAGAAAAGGCCATGTGAGAACACAGCAATAAGTTCCTATCTGCAAGCCAAGGAGACAGGCCTCACCACAAACCATCCCTGCCACCTTGATCTCTGACTTCCAGCCTCCAGAACTATAAGAAAATGCATTTCTGTGGTTTCAGCCATCCCAGTGTGGTACTCTGTTATGGCAGCCCAAGCAAGCTGACTAAAACAGGTCCCCTCCCCACCCTGGGAAAAGGACGTTGGGGCTCTTAAACTTGCCTAAGGAAAGCCGAGGCAGCTCTTGTGCCGGCACTGGGACTGGCCCCGCCTCGGGGGCTGGAGGGAGTGGAGAACGAGGAGGGGGGCGTGCAGGTGAGTCTGTGCCGCGTGATGCGGAAGCTGCATGTGTGGGGAGCCTGCCCTGCCTGCCTTTGCTCCCCAGGGACAGGGGTGTGGCAAGGGGCAGGGTCTGAGATTGGGCTGGGGTGAGGCTGATTCCAGACCATTCCCTTTGGATGTCGGGAGCAAGGCCCGGTGTCTGTCTCTTTCTGCTGAGTGCCACGACGATGCACACCCCTCCCCCGCCTCCAGCGGGGTCTCTTGGAAACTCTCTCCTTTCAGGATAGCCCCTCCCAGAGCTCCGTAACACTAGGGAAAGGCCCAAGCTCCCCCCAGGCCCACCTGCCCCCTCCTGGTCACCATCAGGGAGAGAAGCAAGGAAAAGCCCCGTCCAAGAAGCTCCCACAAAAAATGAGAATCACTCACACAGCAAACGGCGCAAGACAGACTCCAGCCAGTGGCGCCCCGGGAGCTGCATCCACCCTCCATCCCACTGGGAGCTACTCCCCGACTCCCCTGTCCTGTAGGGTCCTTGGAGACCCAGCCATGGCGAGGGTGTGGTCAGCAGGGCCTTGGCTCAGGTCCAGCTCTGCCTGGTCGCTGGCAGGGATTCAAGGAGACATCAAGTCCTCACGGGGTCAGGAAGGGCCTCCAGGCCTGGACCGTAGGGCCCAGCAGGCAGGTCCAGACAGAAGCGGGGGACGGTGAGCTGCCAGCCTCCCTCACAGCCCTCGCGCTGTCCTCCAGAGCCAGGTCCTGTCCTCGGCGGAGCACCAACAAGGAGGGGCCTTATCCCCGGGGTCTCCAGCCCAGGAGCTGGGAAGGATGAGGTCTCCGGGGAATTGTTCCAGGTCTCAGGGTTCCAGAAAACCACCAAAGGCTGCTCCCTGTGTCACCGTGGCCAGAGTCCAGGGTCACCCGGGAGTCCTGGAGAGGCAGCCGGAGCAGGCACAGCACGTGAGGATGGGGGCCCAGCCTGCACCCCGGCTTCCCACAGCCGCACCTCTGAGGGGGCCCTTCAAAGACCCCCAGTCTCCCTCCTGTGCCACCAAGACTGAGACAGGGCGGCGTGAGGGCTTCGGATGCTCGTAACGCATGCAGAGGGTGCCCCATCTTGGCAGGGCTCGCACAAGGGGTGTAAAAGCAATAAAGGGGCCCCAGAGCCGGCCCACAGGCTTCACGGGCGGACAAGAAGCAAGTGTCCAGGTGGGCAGAAAGGGCCTTCAGTCCTCGGGAGGCTCGGCTTCCCTTTACAACAGTCCCGCTGAGGGGACCTCGGTACGCCTCTCCCCCAACACACACACGTACACACACAAGCGCGTGCGCGCGCGCACACACACGTACACACACACCCCTCCCAGGACGGGGAGCTCATTCCCTCACAGAGACTGTGATAAAGCACGTTCTTACATGAAGACCTGAGACGGCGGGACCGCATCTCATGCTGACCTCCGGATCCTCAGCTTCTAGCCGGGAGAAGGCGCTTGGTCCGTGTTTGCGCTGGATAAAGGCATGTGCTGAAATCTCTGACGTGGACCCACCCGCCGTGCTCTTGATTCAGTCCCACCACCTCCACGAGACCACGCACAACGGCAGGAGTGTTTGGGCCAGACCTGGGTACCTGGGCCTGGATGGGGGGAGAATCAGCCTCCAAGAAACGAAGCGCAGCGGAACCCCTCCCTGACACCTACCCGGGCTTACCTGGCAGCGTGCAGCTCCCAGCTCCTACCCCACGCAGACCCTACAGGTCCATCCTGGAAGACAAAAGAGCCAACCACGACACGGGAGAAAAACGCACCCAGGCCCCTCCCCAGCCCGGGCCGGGCCGCGAGTCTCTGCTAACAAGATGGCCCCGCCCCAGGAGCCAGGGAGGCCGGGCCCAGGCCCCGCGCCCCCTCCCTCCCTCCCTCCCTCCCAGCCCAGAACACCCCTGGCTCCCTTCAGCCGCCTCCCTGTTCCCTGCCGGCAGCGGAATGTGACCCCAGAGAAAGGGGAAACAGCTCGAGTGAGACAGGCAAACGGAGCCGGGAATCTGGACATGTGGTCCCAGCTCCGGCATCGCGTGTAGCCGTGGGAAGTCTGTCCCCCTCTCTCTGAGTTGTGGAGCCCAGCCCGTCTGGACACTCACCCAAAGCACACAGTAATAACCCGTAGTTTGAAGCAGTGGATGGGACGTAGGAAGTGCCCTTCGGCTCAGCCTCAGTTATCTTTATGGCCCTGCCCTCATCTCCCATTCTCTCTTCTGATGCCCCAGAAAAAGAAAAGCTTGGGGAGTCAGATGTTGGGCTGGGGCTCTTTGATGACTACCCCAGGTCTCTAGTCCACTAGCAGACCTGCGCCAGGAGAGTCAGGGGCCCTCTTGGCATATTTTCAGAGCTTGCTGTCAGCAGCTGGACTTAGGGCATGGGTCCAGACCTGGAGATGTACTCAGACACTTACATGGCGAAGCACATGCCATAGGGTCACAGTGCCAAAGTCCCCACTTGACTGCCAGGCAAAGGGGTCCTAGCCAAGTTTTATAAACATGATGACAGAGGGTCAGAACTGAGAAGGGAAGGGCCAGCCCAAATCACCAGGAGTCCCCAGTCTCCTTCTGACACCAGATCTACAGGTGCTCAAGATGAAGTCATTAAACTCGGTTCCTCAGAAGTTCCCGATGGTGGAGTTTGTAAAATTCTAGGCTTGATGCCAAAAGTGGGGTAGGAAAATTACTTTCTGGGGCCCCATAAAGCGGGGACAAGCTCTTTCTTTGTGGCACAGAAGTGAATGAGCCGCAGCACTGATTTCTCCCTCGACTTGGGGATTCGGGGATGCTGTACTTTCCTGTACGGACCAGGAGAGGGCAGGCTGGTAGGCTGTGGGCTGCTAAGTTTGAATACTTATCTGCAAGGCTGCTTCCCCGTGTGGTCCCGAAGAAAGCGGAAATCGCTTTCTTTCTCCTCTATCCCAGGAACCTGCTGCACTCTGTAAAGAGACCCTGCATTGCTCAGAGGAACATTGTTTAAACACAAAAACCCTTTCCCCTCACCCTGTGGACCCAGAATCCCTGTTATGAATAAGGCAATAGGGGTTTCAAGGGGCACTTTAGCTCCTGCATCAAGCTGACAGCTGTCTAGGAGGGTATAAAGGGCTCTGAGGTCAAGCAAAACATGGGTGAGATTATGGCTTCCAAACCCCACGTACCCGATGTATGACTCAAAGTTAATTATTCTCAAAGGCTTAGCCAATGCCTGGCACACAGTGCATGTTCCAAAAATTATTTCCCCCAGTTAATGATTTAAACTTGGAGTAAATCTTTGTGTAACACTGATGTCCCAGAAATATGGGCCATGTTTATCCTTCAGGATTATATGTCTCCAGGGGCGGGGGGTGTATACACCCCACTTAGGAGGCACGGATTAAATTTAAATCCCCTGTCTTGGTGAATGGATAAATAAACTGTAGTACACTCATATAATGAAATCTACTCACCAGTAAAAAGGAACAAACTATTGCTACCCACTATGACAAGGATAAACTTCGAAAATATTATACAGGGTGAAGGAAGCCCGGCCCAAGAGATCACATGCTGTATGAGTCCATTTATATGAAATGTCCAGAAAAGGCAAACCTGTACAGACAGAAAGCAGATTACCAGCTGCCAGGGGTTAGGAGTTGGCTGGGTTTAACAGTAAGTGGGGGTGAGGGATCTTACTGGGCCAGTGGAAATGTTCTAAAACTGATGTGTCGTGATGGGTACAGAACTTGGTAAATTTACGAAAAAGAAACATTGAATTGCGCACTTGAAATGGGTAAGTTACATGATATGCCTCCATGAAGTTAGACAAAAAAAGGGTGAATTACTGACACAGGTGATAACAGTATGAACCTCAAAAACATTATGCTGAGCAAAAAAAGCCAAGAACAAAAGATTCCCTAACAATGAAACGTTAGGGAAAATGTCAAATCTATAGGCATAGAAAGCAGGTCAGTGGTTTCCTGGGGCAGGGGCTGGGAGGGGATTGGCAGAGGGACATTTTAGAGTGATGAAAATGTTCCATATCTTGATTGTCGTGGTGGCTACACAGGTGTATACAGTTATTGAAACACATTGATGCTTTAAATGGGTGTATTTTTACTGCACGTAAATTATACCTCAATATAGTTCGCTTTTCAAAACTCACTTAGATGTGATGACAGAGGGCAAGAATCAAGAAGGGTCAGATCGAAGGCCACACAGGGACCTGGTGGTGGGCTCCTGGGTCCCAGCATCTCAGCTCCCACTAGCCCAGACAGACTCCACCCCACCCCTACTTCAAGCCAAGGTCGGGGGCCCCATCAGGAAAGCTTCGATCCAGGGATTGGACACCGGAGAATCCTAGAGGTCCCTCCTACTGCTGAAATCCACAAGGTCTCCTGTGTGTGTGGATTTCGTGGTGGACCTGACCACACAGCATGAGGCTGGTCTCCATCACCCCCAGGGGTGCACAGAAGGAGAGGAAGGGTCACCTTGGTTACTCCTTTGATGCTGTTAGGGTCCTGGTGGCCACGTGAATGTGTCTGGTACCACATGGGTGGACAGGGAGATGCCTCCATCTGTCATTGAGAGAGAAAGAAAGAGGGATGGGGGGATAAAGATGTAGCCATGGGCACATCGGACAATAGATGCCAGGGTCCTATTCTGAAATCACAGCATTTGCCAAAACTGATCTCCTCGGGTGCAGATCAGAAGTGAAATGAGAAACCAGGAGGTGTCTTGGTGGGGCCAAGGCCAACCAAAACATCCAAATGTGTTGGAAAGGACTTAGGCTTTGCGGTGTGGCTTCCCATCCTGCTCTGCCACCTGTAGCAAATCCGCTGCTTCCCTGGGCTGGTCTTCTTATCCACGCAATGGGGATAATGATGGTGCCCACCACACAGGGCTGTTGTGAGGATTACATGAGATGATGACTATTATTTATTAGCTTGCATTCTCTTATGATCTCATATTATTATGACTACCGTTGTCCACAGTGCTCATTAATACCATCCATGGATACTCATTTTTTTCCCCTAAAATCTGTGCTGTTCCTGGTAACAGACGACCAGCTGCCAGGGAAACATGCATTTGGTTGCATTTTAGGATCCCTCTGGGTTTGGGGTTGTTTTTTATTTCCCTGACTCTGGAATAAAATAGCTGCTCAGAGAGCTGAGGCGTAGGAAGGACGTTGGCCTAAATTGCTTTGGACGAGTGAGTGCTGAGACATAACGGAAGTTCCTGGGAATAAGCGGATGTGCAGGGCGCCTTGCAGGAGACTCGCACAGGAACAGGCTTCTGCGCATGCGCAGAACGCAGTTTCACAAAGTATTCAAATACAGCCTACACAAAAGAGGAGCTTCAGTATTCACCTCTTCCTCAAACAAGGGAACCCCCGAACTGCGGGTGGGGGATGCCTTTACCTGACAAAACAAGGCGTGGGGTTTTTATTCCCATTTTACAGATGAGGAAACTGAGGTTCAGAGTCCAGTGCCTTGCTCCACGATTACCCAGCTAGAAAATGATGCCTCTGGATTCTAACCAGGCCTGTTGAACCCCTAAGGGGCAGAAGGCTCCTGTTCAGATATGGGGGTGGGGGTTAAAGGAGAAAAGACCTGAGGAAGGGATGTGTCAAATGCAAACAATAGTCATCAGTGTTAGTGTTACCGTGAGGGAATCCGTGATGATTACTAAACCATCTGGGTCAGTTTATTCCAGTGGCTTCTGTAGTCTTGAGGCAACTGATTATGTTCACTTTTAGGAGAGGAGGTGGCGTAGCGTAATAGGTGCACAGACACTTTTCACAGCCATACTAGTTCCAGGTTCAAATCCTGACTCTACAACTAACATGCTGTGTGACCCTGAGTTAGTCACTTCACCTCTCTGAGTCTCAGTTTCCCATCCGTAATGCCCAATTCCCAGCCTTATTGTGGGGTCTCCAAGAGGCAGCACCCAGCAAGAACCTTGGTAAATGGTTAATAAATGGTAGCTGGAGTCAGTTACCATTAATCATCTACTCCACACCCCTGAGTACAGGATAGCTCAGCCCCTCCCTCCCCTCCATGACTCACCTGGTAGCTTCCAGAGGGGCCCACCTGGCACAACAAGGGAGCAAGGGACACCTGCCTCATCTGATCCAATCAGCCTGGAGAGGGATGAGGAGACATGTCACCCTCAGCCGGCCTTTGCCTCTGCCCCTGAGTATCGCTGGCTATTGTTCCACGGAGCTCCAGCTGACAGATGAGCCAGGCCTCAGAGACACGGGGAAGGATCCTTTCCAAACAAAGGACTAGCCTTTAAGTTATTCACCAGCCCATTGAACCTGCACTACGGCCCCAATGCCCCAGAAACGTTGCTGCTCGAACAGCCTGAGTTTCACCCAGGAGAGGAACCGACAGCCCCGTACAAATAAAAGCAAATAACGAAGTTTTCTCTACAAGATTCAGGGGCGGTAGAAGTGACCTGAGCTGATAGTTGATGCACTAAAGCAGCAATGTCTTTACTGGGTGTCGGGCACTTTACACACGCTGGTTCAGAGCCTCACAACAGCCTTTTAAAGCAGAGATTATGATTCTCACTTGACAGATGCGGAGACTGAGGCTCAGAGAAAGGCAATTACTTCCTCCTGAAATTGACACCGTGTAGGTGGGGAGGAGGATTCACGCAGAGATCCGTGTAACTCGATGCCTTCTCTTTCTACCACACTGCAATGCATCCAGGAGGGACCAATTCAAAGAGCAGAATCCTGCCCTGGGTGGAAGCAGGGATCAGGTCCAGAGAAAGGATCTTAAACGCAGAGATGTTAAAAACAACTGGCAGGGGGCTTCCCTGGTGGCGCAGTGGTTGAGAGCCCGCCTGCCGATGCAGGGGACACGGGTTCGTGCCCTGTTACGGGAAGATCCCACATGCCGCGGAGCGGCTGGGCCCGTGAGCCATGGCCGCTGAGCCTGCGCGTCCGGAGCCCGTGCTCCGCAGCGGGAGAGGCCACAGCAGTGAGAGGCCCGCGTACAAAAAAAAAAAAAAACACAAACTGGCAGGACCAATAATAAGGAAACACCAACCCGCTTACAATGATTTCTGCCAAGGGCATAAAAACAGAGAAACACCTCTGATGTAACGTTTTAAAAGCAGTATACATAGAGCACAATTTCAATTAGTATCTTCAGGAATAGAAAATATACTGCAGGGGAATATGTGAAAATAGTAAATACAGTAGTTATTCTTGGGTAACGACATTATGGAGTTTTCATCTCTTTTTTTTCTCAGTCGTTTGCAAATCTTCTACAGTTATCATGCATCCTATTAAACTCACTATGGTCATTTTAAAGATCACCAAAAAATTACATTTTTGAATTCATTTTGAATGCCAGCATAGTGAGTGTTTCTTCTAAAGTTCGTGGTACGAAGTCATGCTTCCTTTTGGGGGGCTCCGAAGACTTCACCGCTCTCCTCCCTGAAGGAGTGGAGAGATGGGCCAAAAATGCAGCAAGAAGGATATAGGGTAGATTTCAGAAACTTACTCAGTGGCAACGGTCATTAAATAATAAAATAGGTGGGCAAGGAAGGCATAGGAGATGTTACCCTTAAAATGCTTTCATCGTGAAATTAACCAAACTCAAAGCTAACCACTGCTCAAGTGTCCCCGAGGATACCTTTTTGCCCAGAGTGCTACATGGCTCTGGGCTGGGGTGAGGGGAGAGGTCTGATCCTCTGCATGATGGAGGAGAGGAGGGGATCTGAGTAAACATGCAGATGCCCAGCCCCACCCCAGTCCTGCTGACTCATCCCCCTGGCCACGTGGCCTGGACATCTGCGTATCCGAAGCAACGCCCCTAAAGTCTGAGAACCACTGTCCTCAGGTTTCCCAGTCTGTCAAGAGGAATTACTCATCTCTCCCCTCCCCCACCAGCCCAGGCAATCGCGAAGCTCCCAGGCGCTCCCAAATGGCACTGCGCTTTGGAAGGTAGAGCACCGTAGCCTGAATGAGCGTTTGGCTCTGGGCCTCACTCAGACTGAGGCTGGCACCAAGAAAAACAAAGCCGTTCTCTCCCCACCTCTCCCCGCACTACCACCTTCCCCCTCCCCGCCCCCGCTTCCCGCCGCGGCACTGCAGTGGGGTGTGCGCCCCAGCGATCCCGGAGCAGGGCAGCCACTAGTCTGGAGTCTGGGATGACGGTGAGGAATCTAGGCCCCTGGCCTCCCCTTTCGCTGCAGAGAAGCAATTTCTCTAGCCGAGCCTCCGGTGGGGGAGAGGAGAGATCTGACCCCCTCACTCCTAAATTCCCAGCCTCTCCAGAGAGTGTATTGGGGAGGAATAGGTGGGCAGCTGGTGGGTTCTGAGGTCTCCCCAGACCGTTTTAAGGATGTAACATAGGCTTCAGAGTTGGACATATCTAGATTCAAAATCACTGTCTGTGTGACCTTGGACGTGTAGCTAACCTTCTCCGGAGCTCAATTTCCTCATCTTTAAAATGGGGTTCTTACCATCTCCTGGGACTGTTGAGACAATGCATGCAACCAGCGTGTTGCTGGCATACAGAAAGCGCTCCATAAACTGATGTATTATTATTATCATTGTCAATATCATTATTCTGCTCAATGAAGAGGTTTTCCGACCCTCTCCATCCTTTTGGAAGCTGGACATCTGGAATTTGAGTCCCAGAAGTGGAGCATGGGCAGGTGCTGGGCGGGGGGTCGGGGTGGGGGGTTTGGTGTGAAACAACAGGGACTCAAGAACCCTGCTCCACCATCCCATCCCCCATCTCCAGTTCTGAGACCATTGAGGGTCCCTCCAAGGCTTGGCCAGTTCCGGTGGGTGGAAAAGGTCCAGGGGGACCCCTCCTGTTCTGTCTGGTAGCGGGGGGAGGGGAGGGTCTTTGTTCTCCCTCAGATCATGACTGCAAGACTCCCATGGGCACTAGACTCCATTGCGAACCTCTCCACCTCTTCCCCTATGCCCCACCCAGGCCGGAGTCCTGGCTTCATTTGACAACTGCGGGCTGGAGAGGTTCTTCGTCCAACAAATGAGGGGCACTTCAGGCAGTGTTTGCCACCCCTGCACCCTGCCCGGGACCCCAAGCTCGGGGAAGTAGGCTGTTCCCAGCGTGCAGACAAGGACGCTTGGGAAGGGAGGGCTGTTAGAATGGGGCGGCGGCTTACCTCGGGTCCGCGGTCCTGCGGCGCCAGTGCAGAGGGCTCTTTGTGCCCCAGCTCACAGCGCAGAACTGGGGGAGCCCCTGCAAGCGCCTCCCATCGCAAACTCCTCCCCGCACTCGTCCGCAGCCTCCCTCCCTCTGGTCCCCCGAGCGCAGCCGGCGTCGTCTTTGTAGCTGCTGCAGCGCCCATGAAATTTTAATGCGGGAGCGGCTGGCGGGCGGAGGCGCCCTACCCCCGGCCCTCGCCTCTGCCCTCCTCCCGCCTCACCGCGCCTCTGCAACCCCCCACCCTACCCTTTACCCCCTCCCGGGGGTCGGGGCCGGGGAGGCGGGGTGCGGCCGGGCGTGGGGGGAGCGCACAGCCACCCCCGCGGCCCAAAGGGGCGAGCCGGGCAGCGCGCTCTGCCTCCAGCGTCCCAGCCAGCAGCGGTGCCATGGCAACGCTTGCCAGGCTGGACTCGACAGCGGAGCGCGAGCGCGCACGGATGGAGAGACGAGAGGCGAGCGGCGCATGACTGCGGACACGGGGAGCAAAAGCCTGGAGCCGCGCATAGGAGGACGAAGAGGCTGGTGCCGGAGTACCAGGTGCTTAACCAGCACGACTTGGGTGTATGCCTCTCAATTAACCCTGCACGTGGTTATGGTGGAGTCAAGATCCGAACCCATGTCTGAGACCTCATGGCCCGTGTTCGTGCCACTATCCCGCTTGGCCTAACAGCTCTTATAGGTGTGGCTTTTTTTTTTCCCCCCAAACTGCCCACTCCTTTGTACCTACTATTTTTCTAGAGTAGCAATGTTAGAAAATGGTCCTAGAGCAGTCGTTCTAGACCGGGTCCTAGACAGACACCATTACATCACTAGGAATGGAGACACTCAGGCCTCTCCGCAGAGCGACTGGATCAAAAACGCTGGCGTGGCGGGCCCAGAGATCTGTGTTTTAACAAGCCCTCCGGGGGCTGCTGATGCTTGAGAACTACTGTGGCTAGACAATTCCAGTGGCCTCTACAACCAGGCTGTCCTGGGTTTAGATTCAGCTCTGTCCATGCCCCTTAGCGGATGACCCTAGGCAAGCTTCACTCCCTTTCTGAGACTCAGTTTCCTAGTCCACAAAGTAGGGATAATAATGGAGTCCTCCTCATCGGGTTGTGTGGGTTAAATGCAGGAATACATGGTGGGAGGGATGCTGAGCACAGAGCCTGGCACTTAGCAAGGGCTCAGAACATATTTTTATTCCTATAATACGATGACATCTCCTTTCATTTTCACCCCTCTGTGTATATTATTTATCATCTCCTCTGCTCCGGAAAGGATATTAAGGCTCAGAGAGGCAACCGGAGCTGCCCAGGTCCCTGGTAAGGGATTCAGGTGGGATTTGAAGCCACCATTTCAGGTTCCAGGTTTACTAGCTATTCACTCTACTACACACCTCTTGCTGGGACCCCCAGCTTTGCTCTTCAGAAAATCCAGACCCAATTCAACAAACCTATAGCACATTTCCGGTGTGCACAGCCCAAGGCCATTGCAGGAACCACGAAGATCCCAGGGAGGCCAGAGATACTGCCTCCACCCGGACAGACCTGGCAGTCCTGCCAGAGAAGTAAGACTCACGTGGAACAGTAAGAGAACAGGCAAGATGGTGTCTGGTCACAGCATAGCCCGGAGTCCACAGCCAAACTGCTGTCATTACAGGTCTACGACTTTCCCCTCTATCACCAGACCACAAACAAAAAAGGAAATGGGGTTCAGCGTGACAGGTTCTAAATTAACACAAGGGATGCATAGGGGTCACTCCTTTTTTTGTGAAGTATCCCCAAACCACCTAGTTCATAATCAGTTCCCAAATCCTCCTGAGGATCCACCCATCATTTCCAATATCCATTTGGGGGAAAAAAATCAAGGCACTTGCCGCTCACAAATTTTCAACGCTTCTCCTGTTCTCTGGGGCTTCTCAGAGATGAACAATAATGATCCTGTGATCCTATTCCCAAGCATCTTTGGTTCTAGGGATATCTTTCAAGGAGCGCAGTGGGAAGAAGAGAGGGGCAAAATAATCATCAGAAGCTACTGTGGATTTGCTGCGAAGACACCGTGTCTAATACAGGTGGATTCAGCATGAATCATACACTGAATGATGCAAGGAGAGGGCGGACCCCAGGTCCAGCGGGTACCGAAAGCAGTGAGGTGTGGTCCTGCCTGCTGCCCTCTGTCCCTGATTCTCTAATTTCTTTATCACGGCTAGCTCAAACTGGTTCTCCTGAGGGATTCGGTTGGTCCGTTGCCTTTCCTCTGTCCACCTGCTGAGTACTTTTGCAGTGAACAAAACCTTCCCTTGAATTCTCCATTATCTTGGGAAGGGGAGGGACCCACGGTGGTCTCCGTCATCTCCTTTATGCTCCAGGCACGGCTGCCGCCTCCTCTGGGATCCACGCCTCGTCTGATATCGAGAGCTGGCATCCTTCTTGTCTCTAACCCTCATCTTATCCTGCGGGTAGACCCATGACACGGCAGAGTACATCCCCAACATGGTAGATGTCATTCTCACCACAACTCACCAAGAGCCCCAACCTCCAGGGGACATTTACGGGGCTAACCTGGGCCCCGGGCAACCCACAAGTGGATAAGAGCCTCAGACGGCACCCCAAAGGGAAGTGGCAATGTCTTCTCTTCTGCCTCTCTTGCAAGTGGCTTGAGCGGCTTATAATGGAGTGCCGGTTGCCATGGCAACAGGAAGAGGCGCCATCGTTCTGGAGATCCATTTCAAAATAAAGTTTCCTCCTGTAAGCTGGACCGGGTGGTTACCTCACCTATTCCCATGAGGCTCTGCAAGCCTGGGTAATCTTGGACTGATTCATTATACCTGCACCCCCCACCCCGCAGCCCAAGATTTCCAAGGGAATTCTGACGCTGGTAACAAGTCGAGGAGAGGGGACTCTGGTTTCTCTTTATCCCTAGAACAGCCCCTGGAGACATTCAGGTGGTCCAGGAGTCCAGGGTTCCAATTACAACTCTGTCATCAGCCTGCCCGGTGCCTCTGAGTAGTCACTTACCCCACTGTGCCTCCTTTCAAAAAAGTTTTTTAATTTTTTGATTTTATTGAAGTATAGTCGATTTACAATGTTGTGTTAATTTTTGCTATACAGCAAAGTGACTCAGTTATAGATCTATATATTCTTTTTCATATTCTTTTCTGTTTTGGATCATCACAGGATACTGAATATAGTTCCCTGTGCTATACAGCAGGACCTTGTTTCTCCATCCTATATATACTAGTTTGCATCTGCTAATCCCAAACTCCCAATCCATCCCTCCCCCACACCCACCTTGGCAACCACAGTCTGTTCTCTACGTCTGTGAGTCTGTTTCTGTTTCGTAGATAGGTTCATTTGTGTCGTAATTTAGATTCCACACATAAGTGATATCATATGGTATTTGTCTTCCTCTTTCTGGCTTACTTCGCTTAGTATAATAATCTCTAGGTCCATCCATGTTGCTGCAAATGGCATTATTTCATTCATTTTAATGGCTGAGTAGTATTCAACTGTATATATGTACCACATCTTCTTTATCCATTCATCTGTCAATGGATATTTAGGTTGTTTCTATGCCTTGGCTATTGGGAATAGTGCTGCTATGAACATAGGGGTGCATGTATCTTTTCGAATTAGAGTTTTTTCCGGGTATATGCCCAGGAGTGGGATTGCTGTATCATGCGGCAACTCTATTTTTAGTTTTTTGAGTAACCTCCATACTGTTTTCCATAGCGGCTGCACCTAAAAAAAAAATTAGGTGAATTTCACATAATGTAAAACCAACCACTTTAAAACAAGCAGTTCAGTGGCATTTAGCACATCCCCAGCGTTGTGCAGCCACCACCTCGATCTAGTTCCAAAACATGTTCATCCCCTCCCAATACTACCCCACACCCGCTAAGCAGTCATTCCCCATGCTCCCCTCCCGCCAGGCCCTGGCAACCGTGAATCTGCTTTCCGTCTCTCATGGCTTTACCTATTCTGGTTATTTTCTATAAATGGAATCATATAACATGTGTTCTTTTGATTCCGGCTTATTTCACCAAGCATAAGATTTTTGAGGTTTATCCACATTGTCACACATACCAGCACTGTGTTCCTTGTTATGGATGAATCATATTCCATCATATGCATACAGGATATCTGTGTGTCCACCCATCTGTTGATGAACACGCGGGTTATTTCCACCTTTTGGCAGCTGTGAACGTGTGCGGACAAGGATTTGTCTGAGTCCCTCTTTTCAAGTCTTTGGGGTACATGCCTCTCTGTGCTTCGTTTCCTTTTATACCCCCCTGACCCTGCACCTGGTCAGGGCATTCTGGAAAGGTGACAAGATGGGCTTCATCACCTTGTTACCTAAACGAATCACACAGACCCCCTCCGCCTCCCCAGCACCACCTCTCTTCCTGGCCACACAGGCTGTACCCTCTAAGGAAGGGCTCTGAGAAAAGCCAGTGCCCTCCAGCCAAGATATTAACCAAGCCTCTGTGCATCGTCGGGGCCTCAGGGGAGCTTCTCTCTGAGGGCTCTTCCCCGAGCCAGCAGCTTCCAGCTCACTCAGATAGAAATTTCATTGTGACTCATCCTCGCTGGGGGGAGGGTGGAGCTCCCTAAATTCAGGGGAAGGTGCTTGTACAGCAGAGGAGAGGCGCCTTTGGTGTGGCCCCGAATAGCATATGCTTTTCAACAGTTCCCCCCGTGACCTCTGCCTTCCCTTGTCATCACCTTCAGAAGCAATGAACTTAACCCCTGGCCCACTTACTTGACACTATTCAGAGGGCTCTACCCACATCCCCTGCCCCCGGCATTGTCTGAGGAAATGTCAACATCATCTCCATCTGATAAGGAGAGAGAGGCTCAGAGAGGGAGAGTGACTTACCCAAGGTCAGCCAGCTAGAAAGTTTTGAAGCTGAGATTCAAACTCAGCATTGTTTCCAAAAGCTGCGCTCAGATCTCTGAAAAAACCATCTGCATTCACGCTCACCCGATCCTTCCGCTAGGAAGGATGCAATGGCCCACAGTCAGCTCAGCCCCACCACCTTGCTGGGGTCTGTTTATTGTCCTGCCCTGGGCATGCACAGCAGCGGTTAATATCTGTCCAAGAAGCACATCATTGGTTCAGGATCATTGCCATGGGCGAGTAGAGTTCATGTTTTCCAGTTTTATCTCTGTCCTGCCCCCAGTGGCTGCATTCCTGTGCAAAGGCCAGCAGTCCCACTAGATAAGGCGTGGACAGGAGCATGAGCCTGGACTACTGTAGATACAGACTCCAAGACAAGGATTCAAGCGCGTGTAGTTTATTTGGGAGGTGATCCCAGGAAACACTGAGAGTGGAGTAAAGTAGTGAGACAAGGAAGAGAAAAAAGCCAGACGAGGTGGATTAGCGAGTGCATCACTCTGCTAGGGCTGTAACAGAATGCCACAGATTAGGGGGCTTCAGCCACAGCCACTATTTTCTCACAGTTCTGGAGGCTGGAAGTCCAAGATCAAGGTGCCAGCAGGGCTGGTTTCTCCTGAGGCCTCTCTCCTGGGCTTGCAGACAGCCAGCTTATCCCTGTGTCCTCACCTGGCTGTTCCTCTGTGTGTACACCCCTGGTGTCTCCTCCTCATCTTATAAGAACCCCAGTCCTGTTGGACTAGGGCCCCATCCTCTGACCTCATTTAACCTTCATGACCTCCATAAAGGCCCTGTCTCCAAATACAGTCACATTGGGGTCACATTCAATTCATCCTATGAATTTAGGGAGACATAATTCAGTCCATAACAAGAACCAAGTTGTTGTGGCAACTAGGACACAGTCCTGCTGGGGTCCCTCTAGGAGACTGGGTGGGACATGCCTGAGTTGTCCCACCTGAGATCCAGGAAACCAGGGTACTTACTCACCAACTCTTATCTGTCATGGTTGAAGGCTGCTCCCCAGGCATCAACCCCTTGCCCCCTCCAGGCTGCCCTTGGTGCAGACCAAACACATGCCCTTGGCCAGAGAAAACCGTCAGCAGGGAGTCACAGGGGCCTGCAGTACGAAGCCACTGGTGTGCCTGGGCACAGTGAGCATCCAGGGGACATCCCATGGGGTCAATGGATCATGCAGACTCCCAACACCCACCACGGCCCAATGCCACTCAGCAGAGCCCACCCTGGGCTCCATGAATCCAAGGTCTCCCCAGCTTGAGGAGCTTCCACCCTCTATGTGCCAACCTGGCATAGGATGGTGAGTAACGCAGAGTCCTGCCCTCTAGAAGCTCGCAGCCTAGTCAAGGAGAGGGCAGAAGTCACTGTGAGCAAACCATCATGGAAGAAGTTCAGGGAGCTTGTGGGAATATACATTAGTGACCCAACTTGTCTTTGAAGTCAAAAGGCCTACTGAGTGCCAGACACTGTACCAGGGACTGAGAATTGAAAGTCACAAGAAGTATAACTATTCTTTTTCAGGACCTTTTCAGTTTCGAGTGGCAGAAATAAGTCCACCACTATAATGGTTTCAGGCACAGCTGGATCCAGGTGTCCAAACAACATTACCAGGCATCCATCTTTCTCCAGCAGTGGGGAGGCACTCACTAAAGACTGCCAGGCTCTCTGCCACTCGGGTCTTTGTCTTATTTCCTTTCTCTGCCTTCCTCTCAGCTCGGTTGGCAGCTAAGACATAGACGCGGGAGTCAGGCAGACTTGAGTTTGAATCTGCCCTTTACTCAGTATGCGACGTCCCTCTGGGTCTCAGTTTCCTCTTCTGTAAAATGGGCATAACACAACCTGTCTTGCAGGGCTTTCCAAAGAATAAGTGATTTGACTGCAGAAAACACATGGCATGGTTATGGGATTAGTAAACATCCTCTCTCTCTGTCTCTCTCTCTCTGGCTCTCTCTCTCTCCCTTTCTCTCCCTTTCTCAGTTGGAAGGACCATTACAGACTATACAAGACTTGGAGTTCTTAGCCCTGGGAAATTATTATAAGTGGGTCTTACAAACACCACAGACACCAACCCTGTCTGCAGAGCGTATAAGTAGCAAGTCCTATCCACAAATCACTTGCTCTTTCACGTGTGTGTGTCCAAGCCGTTGGTTTAACTAAATGCAGGTTGACGTGGACCCCACACCACATTCACGGTCACTTTCTTTATCATCACCAACCACAGGACCTGAAAGTGTACTCTCAAATTTATGGAGTCCACGATCAGTTTTCCTTTGAGGAAGAGACCATCGGACTGGCGAGGTCCGGGGCCTACTGGTGTCCCGCAGCCTCTTTGTTTATGGTGCCCAGAGCAAGGCTCAGACACCAGGCGGCCTTGCCCGAGGTCACGCGAGCCTTCCCCCCTCCCTCGCTCCTTGTTCTGCGCAGACCTGCCTCTGTCCTCCTCTCCTTTGTCCCCGGTGTGTACGTGCTGTGTGGGCCTGCTTCCTTGCGGGGCTGTGCCCTGTGTCCCTGCTGCTCCTTTGTCTGGGTTTTTGTGTCCAGACAACAGAGAAGGAGGACAGCGTGTGTGCCATTCTCATCCATCCCATCTCGTGATCCATCTGCAAACAGAGCCCCTCCAGACGCCCCGCACCTGCTCCACAGCCGCTCCAGCAGGGGCTGCAGCCAGCCTCTCCTGCTGCTGTGGAGAGCAAGGCGCCGCCTGCAGCCTCCAGCACAGCCGCTGCCTCCCCGTCCGCCCCGCCCCTCCCACCTCAGCTCTTTTGCGGTAAGGGCAGACGCTGGCTGAGCCAGAGATGGGGCCCAGAGGGAACTGGAAAGGGGGAGATGAGCCCGGCAGAGCCTCGCTCCCAGATGCAGTGCGCCCGCAGCCCCATCAGTGCATCCTCTTGTCGTTTCACCAAGTCCTCTTCACCCCACCAATTGCCACCAGGGTCTCTCCCTCCATCGTCCCCAGCTGGGACCTCCAGCTTCCAGGCCAGCGCCCTCCAATCTGTTCCCCCCTCTCCAGCCGGAAGACTCTCGAAATGCAAAGCTGACATCATCACTCTCCCTGCCCACAGCCCTTCAGGGTCTCAGGATGAAGAGGAAGCTCTTTCCCTTTCCCAGCAAGGCCCTGCCTTGGCCGATTCCTGATCATGGCTCCGTGTCCATCCCTCACCAAGCTCCTCCTCCAGCCACGCACCGCCTGGCCGCCCCCAGCCCTGCCCGAGCATCCTTGTCTCCAGTGAAACCTTCTCCAGCCTCCTGGTCAAAGTCAAGGCCATTAGTTACACACACTCCATGATTGACCCACGTCCCGCTCCTTCAGGGCTGATTTCAGTTTGAGATTATACATTCATTTGCTTGTCTGTTGTGTACACGCGCGCGTGCACACACACACACACACACACCATGCACACACCAGCTCGCAAGATCCTTCATGGGAGGAACCTGCTGTTTTTCCACCATCGCATCACCAGAGCTTGGCCCAGGGTCTGACTCACAGGTGGCCCTCCATGTACGTTTGTCGGAAGTACATCTGTGAACCTTGAAGTGTAAATGCTACACTTCTGGAATGCCTCTCAGAAACCATTTTATAGATGGACAAACAGAGACCCAGAGAAGGAAAGTGACTTACCCAAGGCCTCTCTTCCAATGCAGCCGTGCTAATGGTGTGATCTATGTCCCCAGGGTCCCCAGCTCCTTTGTCTTCCAAAGATCACACTCTCCTTTAGAAGCCAGTCAAGCAGTTCAAGCACCTGCGCAGAAATGGCTGCAGAAATGCTGTCCCCTTTCCGGAACTGGTCTGGCTCTTGTGCGTTGGTAGTTGTGTCTTCATCTCTTGTTCCAAACACCTGCTCCTGTTGCCTTGAGCCTCTCTTCCCGTTTCCTACCCTTCCTGTAGCCTGTAATCCTCTCCCCACACTCAGGCGCAGTGTGAACCCCATCCTCATTGCTCCCCAGAGCAGAAGCAATGCAAAGCTCTTGGGGAAGAGACTAAGGAAATTCAGGGCAAATATATAACAGTTACTGAGCATTTACTGTGTTCCAGCTCGTGAGTTAAATGCTTTAAGTGCAATGGCTATAGCAGCCCAATGGCACCGGTACTGATATTATCCCCATTTTACAGATAAGGAAATTGAAGCTAAGGGACACAGTTAGAAGGTGTCTGAACCAAGATTCAGCCTCAACAGGCTGCATCCAGCTCCTGCCCTCATGGAGCCTCTTCCCCACCCTGGCCCCATTACACCTTCCTAGGCTCTCAGCGTTCCCCCCACCCCCAAGCCGCCGCTGGTATGGGACCAGAAGCATATACAGTCCTCCCCACCTCCCGTGGCTCCTTCTAACCCAGGCTTCTCACCCCCGCGCAGCCACGCTGCAGCCTTTCTGCAGGAAGAGTACATACTTTATTTATGAGATGTACCTGGACTCTCTGCAAATCAGCTGGGAATGCTGCAGCGTCTTCAGGCAGGAGGCAGAAGGTTCTGGAGGCCAAAAGTCTTCCAGGAGGTAGACAGGGACTGGGCTCAGGGCGCCAGGCTCAGGCAGGGGCACCCAGTAGGTCTACAGAGCACAGAGTGGGTCTGCAGGCAAAGTGATCTGTTCTTTAGATCCCCTTTGCATCCCGGCCTGCCCTAGGCAAGCAGCAGAGAGCCCAGGGCAGGGGGTTGGAGAGATGGGAAATAAGGCAGGCACTAATATTTACCTGGCATCTCCCCAAACCCACACAAAACCCTACAGGGCCGGGATTCTTGTGCCCACTTTACAGGGGAGTAAACTGAGGCTTGCAGAAGGTAGGAAGTGCTTTCTGAATTTTTAATCCTGCTTTTTCATCCCTCTTCCCCACAAAGAGGGGAATTAAGGTGGTTTATAAGGATGCCCTCAGCCCAAGCAGAAAACTAAATATAAAATAAGATAGAAAAATGAGGCTCAGAGAAAGGAATATGGAGTCAGGGATTAAGCTCCTCTTCCAGATGCCTGCCACATGGTAATTTAGTTGCCAGTAGTGGATTGTACATTGGTCTGAGCATCCTGGCAGCCAAGGCAAAGAGGGAATGCAATTCGTTTCAAAGGTGTCCAAGGACTACAAGGAGAAAAAAAGAGTATAGAGACACAGGTGTGGCAGAGAAACAGAGAAGGAATCTCAAGCCCCTAATCAAATCTCAGATTCCAGAATTCCTAGAAATTGCCCCATCGATCCCTATCCCACCACCCCTTTCCCTATCCCATCCACCCCAAGGCAGAACAATCTCCTGACAGCCCCTTGGAGCATGTGTTTTTATATGTGACCACCAGGTGGCGGTGCGGCGCAGGTCTTGGGTGGACGTTTGTTAGATCCGGAGGCAGCCTGGTGGGCTGAAGAGGCCGGGAGGTGCCTGAGGGACCTCCACGAGTTGGTGCCCAGACTTTGGTTGAACCTCAACGAAGAAATCGGTTTCATACTCGGCAGAGCTAGGGTGCACTGCTTCCCCACAGGGGGAAGGAGGAAGAACCCTGGCCAGAGTGTCAGTCCCCAGTTCGAGTCCCAGCTCTGCTTCCGGTGCTCTGTGCAAAGGAGCACATTAGCTTGCACGCCTCAGCCTCAGTCTTCTCACCGGAGCAAGGGTGTGAATAGCGCCTGTTGGGGGAAGAGGAGACTGAGACCGGGATGGAGAATGATCTGGTCACTAAGGTCGAGAAAGGCCAGAGGGTAAAAGACCGAAAGCTTCTGAGCTACGGGCGAGAAAAAAAGGGGGCCCACATTCCCCGAAAGAAAAGCCACCAGGGCCCCTTGCTGGGACAAGGAGAGGAAGTGGTCAACTCTTCTCTGTTTCCCCTCTGGTGGGTTTGGAAGAGCCAGGACTTTTTCAAGTGTAAATTACAGAAACCCATCTTAAAATGTCTTAAGAAAAAATAAATAAATAAAACAAAAAACGGGGAGAAGGTGTTTTTTGGTTCATGTGATGAGCACAGGTGGCATTTGCATAACAGGAGCGTTGGGCTCATTCTCTCCGTTTCTGGCCTCTAGGGTTTTCCCCACCTTGGTTTTGCTTTCAGGGCTGCCTTCAAAGGCAGGTCACAAGCTTACACCTGTAAACTTCACAAGCCCAGAACGTAGAAAGCGTCTCTTTCCGAACGGTTCCAACCAAACTTCCAGAGCAAACTGTCATTGGCTCCCACTGGGTCACGTGCCCATCCCTTGGCCCAATCACGGTGACTGTTACCTGGGTAGCTGGTGTCTTCACCTCTGGAATCAGGTGAGTCAACCTCATTGGATGCGTTGATTCAGAGAGGAGAATGGGCAATTCTCTAAACCGAAACTGGGGTGAAAAGGGCAGACTGCCACCTCAGGGAGGAAAAGGTCATGACCTGCTGGCTTGCCTCCCCGAGGTTTTGTGTCAAGAGAAGAAAGAGCCTCTGCACCTTGAGATATTTCATCTCCATTAGTCTTGTAATTAGGCGACAGGTGAACAGCCCCAGGAAGTAGGGATGGGGGGCGGTCATCACCCACCGAGTGGGCTTGTGCCAGACTCCGCCCCCCACCCCGGGTGCTGTGGCTGGGTGGCGGCTTCCCAAACTCAAGTCCCTCAGCTGGTGAGCTGGGGGCGATGGCCTGCTTGGGGGTTGAGTGGGGGAGGAAATGGTTGAATGCCTGGCCCTGTGCCCAGCTTGATGCAAACCTCAATAGATGCTGTTTCTTTACAAAGGGCTGCGGTGATGAGCTTTGTTACTGTAATCATCATTGCTTTGGTCCTTGTTAGTGATGAATAGGTGTTCCACGCAGCCGCTTATGGCGGGATTTGCAGGAAAAAGCCCAGTATCTCCCTCCCTCCCTCCCTCCCTCCCCCTCTCTCTCTCTCTCTCTCTCTCTCTCCCCCCCCCCCCCCTCCCTCTCCCCCCCCCCCCCTTCCACTTTCATTCCAGGTGGTTTCTTTGCTTTCTATCTGACCGTTCCCACCATCACCTTTGTCACAGCCTCTTTGCTCGGTAAGACAGTAGTGTGAGGACCCTGTAGACCAGAGAAAGAACCGGAAGGGCGGGGGCGGGTGTGCAGAGCAAGTGAAGAATAAGAAAGAGAAACGGCACACAATGTCCCATCTCATTTTTTACAGCACTTTTTTTTTTTTCTGGTATTGTCACTTTTTTTTAAATTGAAGTATAGTTGATTTACAATGTTGTGTTAGTTTCAGGTGTACCGCAAAGTGATTTAGTTATACATATATACATATATATGTGTGTGTATATATATATATTCTTTTTTTACATTCTTTTTCAGTATAGGTTATTACAAGATATTGGCTATAGTTACCTGTGCTATACAGTAGGTCCTCGTTGTTTATCTATTTTATATAAGTAGTGTGTACCTGTTCATCCCAAACTTCTAATTTATCCCTCCCCTTTCCCCTTTGGTAACCATAAGCTTGCTTTCTATGTCTCACAGCACTTTCTCAAGTATCAGTTTCCCCTTTATGAGATAAGGAAATTGAGGCTCAGTGAGGCAAAGCACCCCCCCCCCCCCCCCCACACACACACACAGAAAAGGTCATCCTGTCTGGAGAACTCAGGATCCAGGATTCAGACTTAGGTGTGTGCAGTCCCAGATGTGTTGCCGTCCTTTGTGCCATGCCACCCACTTGGGGTGGGAGTATCTGGGTGATGAGGCTTTGGACCAGCCACGTGGATAGTGCTTGCTGTGTGGTCTTAGACAAGTCCCTTTCCCTATCTGGGCTAAGAGGACGCTGGTTTGAGATCCGCAGTCCCGGACCCTTTGGTCGGTCCTGTTCTCCAAGTGTGGAATTCTGGATGGTGGGTGTTCTGTGCTTGCCACTTACTTCTGAACAAATAGCATCAATAATTCAAATTCCCCTTCCTCTATAACCTAGGAGAATTTGTCTCCCAGCCAGATATGAAAAATAATTTCACGCTCTCTTTCCTTCCCTCCCAAGATCATCCCTGAAAAATTGTCTCTTTATTGCCTGTCTCTCCAGCCGTCATCTCGCATCTGGGGTCCCATTTTTTGTAGTTGCCAGTCTCACTCTTGGCTCTGACTGGGGCTGACTCTTAATAGGGCCGCCATCAAATGCCAATGAGGCTCCCCCTATTCATTCATTCCTTAAGCAAATATTGCCTGCTTTGACCCCAGGAATCCACAGCTTTCCTATGGTAGATGAGAAGTCCCCTGGTTATTCATCCTGAAGTGTGAGGGGCTACTTTCTTAACTATTTTAAAGGAGGACATGAACCTAGCAATTTACTGTTTATAAGTCCCATTCGTGCCTAGTATCTCTTTAATACTTCATGAAACCTTATACAACCGGTAGTGAGCTCAATGCTCATACAGGCTGGGTGGCCTCAGGCAAGTTGCTTGACCTCTCTGAGCCTCAAGTTCTTGATGAGTTTTATAGGGATAATAATAATGTCAAGGAGTTATTGTGAGGTTTAAATTATATCCCATGTGAAAGAAACCAACGCAATATGTATCATCAATGTCACCATCATCATCATTATTATGAGGAAGGCATACCCCGGGTAAGGGGGTTGAGGTGGAGATGGGGGGCTATGAAAGCAAAAAGACAGAGAAAGGTAGACTAATACTAATAGCAATACCAAGAATGATACCAACGACTTCCACCAACTTTTCCTGAGAGCTTACCAAGTACCTTGTATATGTTCTGGGCACAGGCATGTGTAATATGTCATTTAACTTTTCACAAACAAAGAGGTGGGTATCGTGTTTCCCCCGGTAACAGATAAGGAAACTGAGGTGACAAGCTGGTAAGCCCAGGATGCAAATCCAGGGCTGTGATGGCCTCTGCCTCAGAGGGTGGTACCAACTCAGAGCTGTCAGGGTCAGAAAGCTGCCCCTGTATGGTGGGTACAGCTTTAGGGGTACAACCTCCCTACATCCAGTGCCTTCTAGGGTCTCAGGGGCTCAGGGTGAAGACACTTCTGTTTGGAAGATGGTGACCAGGCCCAACCTCCATCCTAGGCCTCAGCAAAACCTCAGAATCCACAGTGATTGACTTCAGAACCCTCTCTCTAAATTGTCCTCATCCCTGTGTCTTTCTAATGCCCATTCCCTAAGACTGACCATGAAACCACTTCCTGGATAGTATCCCTGCTCCCACAGCAGCACTTAGCACTTCCACAGTGCCTTTCCTAAAGCCCTGGTGAGCGCCGGGACCTAAACGCCCCCCAAACTAAATCATACTAGGCTGTGAATGACTATCACAGCTAACTGCCGGTTTTCCCACCTATATTCCTCAGGTCACTCATGATGCAAGATGCTCCGCCAAAAAAATAAAAGATAATAATAGTTTCAAATAAGTTTGGGAAACTCTGAACACTCTATTCTCTCTTCCAGAGAGTCATAATACACATGAAACTCTTGCAAGCTGTGAGAACTCCTGCAGTGTCGACACCAATGGTACCCAAAGCTATAGGACATAATTTTTTTTCAAGGAACAAAGTAACAATATCCCCAAATGACCACTGATAAATCCTAACTGAGGAACCCTGGAGTGTGGGGATAACATCAGTGTCCCTCCAACTAGAATGTAACTCCTTCAAGGGAAGGGATTTGTATCTGATTTGTTCCCTTTTAGATCCTCAGTGCCTGTAATAGTGTTTGGTACATAGTAGATGTTTGATAAAAGTTTGTTGAATGAATAAATGAATGAATGAATGGAGGTGAGTTGGAGAATGTCAGGAGGTCTGTGTTCTAATCCCGACTTTGCCTCTAACTCACTGTATGTCCTTGGGCAAGTCCCCATCCCTCCCTGGTTTCTACTTCCCTACATGTAAGAAAGGGATGAGGCTACATTACACATTTACAGTGGGGGCAATAGTGCCCCCAAAGAGGTGAAAATTGGTTCTTGAGGAGCAAACAAACCAAAGAAACCCCCTAAACTTTATTCTTTTTATGTATAAAGCACAGATATACATATTGGACATACACAGATATACATTATATCTGTGGTATTAAGATTCCACAGAGGAGAGGGGTGGCAGTTTGGAAAGCAATGTCTAAAAAGACTCCGGAGGGTGGCAATAATGAAAAAAAGCTTGAGAAACACTAGACTTGATCTAGAAGGTTCCTTCTAGGTCTGACAGTCTGTGAATCCCTGATTCTAAGTGAAAGGATTGGTGGGAAATGTCTGAGGGAACAGGGAACAGCAAGAATCAAAAACCTCAGGGAGGAATAAACCTGGTGTTATGGACTGAAGTGTTTCCTCCCGAAATTCACAAGTTGAAGTCCAACCCCCAATACCTCAGAATATAAGGGTATTTGGAGAAAAGGTCTTTTAAGAGGTAGTTAAGTTAGGCTTTTAGGGTGGGGCCCTAATCCAAGAGGACGGGGGTCCTTATAAGAAGAGAAAGAAGCCCCAGGGGTTGACGCACAGAGGCAAGGCCACGGGAGGACACGGGGAGAAGGTGGCCGTCTGCAAGCCAAGGAGAGAGCTCTTACCAGAAACCAGCCCTGATGGCACGCTGGTCTTGAACTTCTAGCCTCCAGAACTGTGAGAAAGTAAATTTCTGTGGTTGAAGTCATCCAATCTGTGCTATTTGGTCTTGGCAAACATAGTGAACGAATACACCTTGGATGTTTAAGGAAGCATCGCTATAGGGACATGAGGTCAGAGAGATCACAGGGGAGGCAAATGATGGCCAGCCTTGTAGGACTAGGAAATGTTTTGTTTTGTTCTTGGAGTGGAATGGGAAGAGTGGGAGGGTTTCGAGCAGGGGAGTGAAGATCTGCCTTACATTTTTAACAGGACCACTCTGGCTGCTGGGCGGAAAACAGGTTGTTCAGAGGCAAAGGTGGGACTAGGGAGACCGAGGAGAGAGGGGAGGATGGCTTGGACCAGGGTGGGAACAATGGGGATGGTGATAAGGGACTGGGTTCTGTTCCATTTTGAAGGTGCAGACATCAGCATTTGCCAGTGGATTGGATTGTGGGTGTGAGAGATTTTGGATTATTCCAAAGGTTTGGCCCAGACAGCTGGAAAAGTGTAGCTTTGGTTTTGGATGGGTTCTGTTTGAGATGTGCATTAGACATCCACTCGGAGGCATCCAGGAGGCAGCTGGTATTCAGGGATGGAGTTCAGAGGAGAGGTCTGAGTAGAGACAAGCTCCAAGGAAGAACTGCCTCCCCATCCCTCTCCCATCATTTGCCCCAGGCCCATTCTTATCTACCCTACACACCTGTGCTTCCCCATCACAGCACGTATCACAGGATACTATAGTCCACTGTAGACTTGTCTGTCTTGCCCATCCAGCCTGATGAGAGAAAGGACTTTGTGTATCTTGTTTACCATTTCCCAGGGCACGGTAGGTCCCAAGCAAATGATTGTTTGAATGAATGGGATGCCACAAAGAGGGGTTAAAAATTACTGAAGTGCAAATGTTCCCAAACACTTCCCTCCCCTTCCTGAGCCAGAGAATGTTATCTTTTCCAGCAGGCTGTTCAGAACCCCACCCCTTCCTGATTCTGTCAGACTTACTTATGACAGAGGAAGATTGTCTAGAAGAATAGCCAAATGGCTTATGATTGTTGAGACAATCTATATGTACAGAACCAGGAGAGAGAGTAAGCAAGGGTGGGGGTGGGGAACGTATGCGTAGATCTTGCCACTCAGGCTGCAAATGGAATAGGAGTTCATTTAGTTTTAAAAACTTTTCAGGGGCTTCCCTGGTGGCGCAGTGGTTGAGAGTCCTCCTGCTGATGCAGGGGACTCAGGTTCGTGCCCCGGTCCGGGAAGATCCCACATGCCGCGGAGCAGCTGGGCCCGTGAGCCATGGCCGCTGAGCCTGTGCGTCCGGAGCCTGTCCTCCGCAACGGGAGAGGCCACAACAGTGAGAGGCCCGCGTACCGAAAAAAAAAAAAAAAGAAAGAAAAACAAAAGAAAAAAAAAAACTTTTCAGGTGGAAGATGGTAAATGAGACTCCAGCATAGTATGTGTGAGAAAGAACTGGGGAGAGAGAAAAGGAATGTGAGAAGCTTTAGGGGAGAGAACTGGCTCCCTCCATGCGTGGCTTTAAAAAACACAAGCTTGGGACAATTTATCAGGAAGACAGCAATCATAAATGTATGTGCACCTTAATAACAGAGCATCAAGATTCTTGAAGAAAAAAAAAACAAATCAGGAAGCAAAATTGGACAAAACCAAAGGGAGAGGCGGATAGAGCCAAATCATAGTAGGAGGTACTAACAGCCCTCTCTGAGGGATTGAGGAAAAACTGATTTTTTAAAAATTTGGCAAAAGGATATAGAAAAATTTAACCAACATTGTGAACCAGCTCAACCTAATCAACATTTATAGAACACGATATAGTAAGCCCCCTACATACGAACGAGTTCCGTTCCGAGAGTGTATTCGTAAGTCCAATTTGTTCGTTAAGTCCAACAAAGTTAGCCTAGGTACCCAGCTAATACAGTCAGCTATATACTGCTGCTTTTACACTTGCTTCTGGACATCCTAGGCTTAAAGCTACTGTACTACTGTACTCTATACAGTACTGTACTGTAAAGTATACAGAAACACAACCACTTGTAGAGGATGCACGCACGTGACAACGTACGCCAGACACGCGAACTAACTGACGTGACTCGACGTATGAACGCACGTTCGCATCTTTGAAAGTTTGCAACTTGAAGGTTTGTACGTAGAGGACTTACTGTAGCTAACAACTGCAGGATTTAAACAGTTTTCAAGTCTATCGAGAATAGACCATAAGCTGGGCCATAAAATAAGTTTCCGTTCATTAGAATATTGAAATCTTGAGTATGTTCTCTGACCACAATGGACTTGAATAACAAATCAATGACAGTAAACTATCTAGAAAATCCCAATAAAATATCTAGAAAATAAATATTTATATACCACACCTTTAACCCATGGATCAAAGAAAAAAATCAAGGGAGACTAGAAAATATCAAACTGAATGATCATGGAAACACATCAAATCAAAATTTCTGGGAAGCAGCTAATGTAGTACTTGCAGGGAAATTTATAGCTCTCAACGGCTCTATTGGGGGGAAAGAAAAGAGGGGCCAAAATTAATGACCCAAGAGTCTACCTTTAAAAGCTGGAAAAAAGAAGAATAAAGTAAACCCAAAGTAAATAGAAGAAAGGAAATGTTAAGAATGAGAGCAAAGCTCAGTAAAATAAAACACAAATGATAGAGAAGAATCAACAAAGCTAAAAGTTGGTTCTTTGAAGGGATTAATAAAATTGAAAACCACAGGCTAACCCTAGACTTTTTTTTTTTTAATTACTTTTAGTTTTTCGTGCTGACTGTGCATGGACTTGCCCACATGGGTGCTGGGGTCGTACGGGTTACAGGGGGAGGCAGAGGAGAGAGCATGGAACAGCCTCCAAAGCTCCTCTGTTCCAGACAAGCACATGTTCACTGCTCAGCGCTGGACCCCCTGCTCACTGCTGGATCCTTCGGATGCTCTGCACCTGGAAGGTCTGGGCATGAGAGCCCCACTCCCGGAAATGCTTGTAGTCGCCTGAGTGGTGATCACACTCCAGCACATACTGAAAACCTCGGTAGCCAGGAAACTGGGAGCCAACCCAGCTGGAAAAGGGAAGAGGCAGACTGTTACCCTGAAGAGGCACCAGCATAGTGATTAAGACAGGGACAAGGGGACCCCATGCTGCAAACACACGCCAGCCATCCTGGACTTCCTTCCCTGGCATTCCTGCCCAGAATGTGCCCTGCTCTCCCCACCACTGGGTCCTTTTGATCACGCTGTTCCCTCTGCCAGTAACACCATTCCAACCCTTCTTTGCCTGGTTAAGTTGGATTTATCCTTCAGGTCTCAGCTCAGTCATCACTTCATCAGGGCGGTCTGACAGTCCCCTATTGAACCTTTGTAGCACTCATGTAATTAGGTAATTAACAGATGATTTGTAAAAATGTCAGGTTCCTCTGCCAACAGGAAGCTCCTGGGTGTAGGGGTGTGTGTGCTGGTTCATCATTATCTAGTGCCTAACATGATACCCAGCACAGAGGAGCTCAATAAATATTTGATGAAGAAAGGGAGGGAGGGAGGAAGGAAGGAAGGAAAGGACAGAGGGATAGATGGAGGGAGAACGAAGTGGGGAGTCTTATTTTTTCCCCCTCCTGCCTTATTCAGGGGTACCTCCAAGGAAAAGGCTATTCTTTCAATTCATCGACCCCTGTGTTGTTCAGGACTAGATAAGGATTGGTGTCTCCTTTTCTGAGCTTCCCTTTCCCTTTCTGTAAGAGGGAAGTGGACTCAAGAATCACAAGAGGTCCATCCTACTCTGAAACAAGATCCTCTGGTGCTTCCCGAGAAAACTAAAAAAATAAAGTAACCCTACCTCCCATCTTTGCCCCTGCCAGCCAGGAGCCAAGGGGTACCTCAGAAGGTGACTCTCATATCCTATATAACCGAGGATCTCACACCTCAGCCATCCCCTGGGTGAAAAGGGTGGGAAGGGTCAGTGAGTCCTGGGCTTGAAGCTGGATTCAGTTACCTACCTGCTGTTGGATAACTTGCTGTTGGAGCAAGTTGCTTAACCCACATCTGTTTGTTTACTCCTGGGCATCCATCCTCTCCTCTTCTGGTGACAGACCCTGTCACATCCACCCGCCTCAGTCAACGTGGGAAAATCCTCACTCTAGCAATAAGCACGTGACCAGGTCTAGCCAACCAGAGCACCCCATTCCTGTGGGCATGGTGATTGGTTTAGAGTTGAACCTGTGACCCAAGCTGGACCAATGAGAGCCTTTCCTGGAACCTTTCGTGGAATCACTGGGGCTGGCTGGAATATAAGGATGAAGCTGCCATCTTATCTTCACATGAGAGGAACTTGCCTAAGAATACAGCCACGCTGAGGCAGGCAGAGCAAGAGGGGGAGAAAGACAGATCCCTACTGTCGCAGCTGGATCCAGCTGTGCCTGAAGCTAGTTATAGGGGCCAATAAATAACCTTTGAGCTCAATATCAGTGTGATCTGGGTGTCCACTACTTGCAATCCCAGAAATTTTGCCTGATAGCTCCCTGTGCCTCAGTATCTTCCTCTGGAATGTGGGCATCAGATCCCCAAAGTCCCCAGCATAGTTTTCACAGGAGGTGTCCCCATCCTTCTCAACATCCTCTCTGTCCCTGCCAAGCAGAGCCTTGCATCCACTTACGCCCCCGAGTTGACATGGAAGGAGCCCACTTCATTGCCATCCCAGCCCATGGCCTGGAGGGAGGGGTAGTCATCACTCAGCTCTCCTTTCTTGCCCAGGAAGTTCTCTTGCTCAAAGATGGTCAGCCTCGACTCGCGGTGGTTCTGCAGGTACAGGGAACAGAGTCAGAGCATCAGGTCCTCAGTCGGAAACCCAGGAGCCTCTGCTGGCCCCTACACCCCTGTTCTTGTCTCCAAAATCAGCCTTCCTTGAAACTTTCTGGAAGGACAGTAAGGCAACAGGCACCAGAAACCTTACAAGAGGTGTACTGCTTGTCCTTCCAGAAATTCCTGTTTCAGAAATTTACACAAAGAAGATAATCAAGGAGAAAAGAAGCCTTGTTGATAACAGGAGGGGGCAGGGGAGGGAAGGGAAGGGGGAAGGGAAGAGAAAAAACAACCTGAATGTCCGATAACAGAGGATCAGGTACACTGGGATATTGCACTATGGTTAAGAGAAGGGTGTGGAGATCTGGGTTCAAATCCTGACTCTCCACTTAGCAGCTGACTAAGCTTAATCATCTAAAGAAAAAAAGTATGGGGACTTCTCTGGTGGTGCAGTGGTTAAGAATCCTCCTGCCAATTCAGGGGACATGGGTTCGAGCCCTGGTCCGGGAGGATCCCACATGCCGCGGAGCAACTAAGCCCGTGCGCCACAACTACTGAGCCTGCGCTCTAGAGCCCGCGAGCCACAACTACTGAGCCCGCGTGCCACAACTACTGAAGCCCGCGCGCCTAGAGCCCGTGGTCTGCTACAAGAGAAGCCACCGCAATGAGAAGCCCGCGCACCGCAACGAAGAGCAGCCCCCGTTCGCCGCAACTAGGGAAAGCCCGCGCGCAGCGACAAAGACCCAACGCAACCAAAAATAAATAAATAAATTTATTTAAAAAAAACAAACAAAAACACGTCACACAGCATTTCTGAGCCTGTTTCCGCATCTCTAAAATGAAACTAACCACATCTGCTTTTCAGGATTGTTTTGAGAACGAAATGAAACCAGAAGTTGTAAACTGGGTAAAGGTAGGGATTGCATCTGTGAGAGTCCTTCCGAGTCCCCGCATTGGCGCAACGCCTGGGCCGTTTGTGAAACAAATGAACATTCACCAAATGATATACTAGGACACTATGGAAAATGATGCCACAGGTGAGATTTAATCATCTGGGACAGTGATTGTGATATACTTGCAGAGGGAGAAAAGCTGGTTTCCAAACTTTAGGTTCGTTATGATTCAACTTTTATAACTGAGTGATACGCGTGTATAGATATATAGATATAGATGGATATACAGATCTAGACATAGATACTGATATCAACACTGCGGATATAATCTGTGGGTAGCATATAAGACCAAGGAAATCTCCAGCACTGATAACAGTGAGCTTTTGTCTCAGAGGTGTGGGTATAAATGACTTTTATTTTCTTATTCGGCCATATCAGGTTTTCCCCTGAACCTTAAGTGATAAATGTGTGCCGTGTGGTTTAAAATCCATAAAAGTTGTTTTTGAAGGAAAAAAAAGTACACCTTTCCAAGCCTCAGTTTTTTCATCTGTAAGATGGGAGTAATAATGCCCACCTCCACCCATACTCTGTAAACAGTAGCAAAAATATAAAATCAAGAACACTGATAATGAATTAGGAACAAGAAAGAGAACGCTTCTTCCTCACTTGCCCTGCCACCTCTGGCACCCAGACTCCCCACTGTCCCTCAGTCATGAAAAGAAGGACACAGAACACGGAGGAGCTCATATTATAACCAAAGTTGCAATGGGCAGAACTTTTGTGGAGGGCTCTGTCCAGATGCTATACGTACATCCTTTTACCCCACAACATAGGTACTATGGCCCCATTTCAAGATGAAGAGACTGAGGCCCAGGGGAGGGACTGCCACCTCACACAACTTGAAGCAGTGACATGAGAATTTGAACTCTGGGACATCTGGTTCCCAAACCCCCACTGGAGGGGCTCAGGCCACCCCAGGCTCAGGCAGTGGCAGGACTCACAGCGCAGGCCACGGGCCGGAAGGAGGTGAGCCTCTCGGCGGGGTAGGACGTGTTGCCACTCCAGGCATCCCAGGACGGGTACTCACCCCGCTCCAGCACATACTGCTGCCCTTGGAAACCGGCGTGCTCAAAACCCACCCACCTGCGGACAGAGGGTAGAGAGTGCAAGAGGTTAAGAGGCCCCCCACCCTGAGTTCTAGACCAGTGGTGGTCACGCAGGGGTGACTCTGTCCCCCAAGGAGGCATGTAACAATGTCTGCAGGCATTTTTGGTCCTCGTGCCGGGAGGAGGGAGCAGAGGGTTTTGCCGCTGGCGTTTAGTGAGTAGAGGCCAAGGATGCTGCTAAACGTCCTCCAAGGCACAGGACAGCCCCCAGCACAGAACTACCCGGCCCCAAACATCCAGCCTGTTGACATGGAGGCGTCCAATCTAGACCTAGTAGCCCACTGCCTCGCTGTGCATACTGTAGGTAGGGGACCGGCTCCGTGCAGGTAGCTGGCACTCTTGCACGTGTCCCTCTAGGCCATGTAGATGAGGCTTGACCACATGCTGACTTAAGCCTTGGCCATCTCATGACTCTCTCTCTCTCTCTCTTAACAAAACATATCTCATGCTCAGAGCCTCAGTCAGGCAACATTGTTCAATTACAGAATGCTAGTATTATTTATTTATTTTTTTTACTATATTTAGTTATAGTTACCTTCTACTTTTGGTGAGTGATATTGGCTTTTGATTTGTGCCTAAGAGGGACATTTCAGATGCAACACTGGGTTTTAAAGGTCTGCCCCCGCAGGGCTGCCTCATCCAGTGGGAAGGCTCTGTGTGAATGGTGCCCCTTACATTTGAGCAGTGCACAACCTGCACGACCTTACACTGCCATCCTGCACACTCCCCAGCATCTCAGACCCAAGGAAGGCACACTGGTACAGTTAGAGCCTGGGAAGATAACACCTAGAACATCTAAAAGTCCCAGCACCCCTCTCTAGATCACTTCCTGTCTCCCCCACCCCGATTCCAATCCCCCTGGACTCACGCTCCACTCAGCACTTTCAAAGATCGCACAGTCTCAAAACCAAGCTCCAGCACACTGGGGCACTCAGCTGTGAACTCATGCCGCCGGCCTTGGAAGCCCTCCTCATCCCACACCACGATCTATGCCGGAGAGAAAAGGTGGAGATGCGCATCAGAGTCCCGCGAGCGGTTAGGGCTTCACCCCAGGACTCAGGGTGGGGCAGATCAGGTAAAGCAGGGATTGCAAACTCACATGCCTCTAGGGGCCAGGAAAGGAGCGTGAGGGCTGAGGACCCAGGAGCATAGGCCCTGTGGAAGTGGGTGGCATCTGCTCAGCGCCACCTACTGTTGCCACATGATAATGCAACCAACTGTTAAATTTCCCAAGACAACCCCTATATCTGGACTTTTCTGTGGACCTTCCATGTTTTCAAAGGCTGATGACAAACTCAAAGGTTGGGTTTTTTTTTTCTTCTCTTTTTTAACACAGAGGAAGTCAAAGAAATCATGCCCAGAGACTATGTGCCATCACCAGTTTGCCATCTCTGCCAGAGAGACGGTTGAATTTGGGACTGTAAGACACAAGTTCAAATCAAGACCCCAGTGTGTGAACTTGGGCAAGACCCTCTCCCTCTTGGGGCCTTGACTGCATCCTCTGTGAAATGGGCCCTCATTACCGCCCGCCAGGGGTGAGGTGGGGATTCAATGAAGGTGGGGGTGGTGGTCCCCAGGATCTGGGTTCGACCTGTGCCCTCCCACTTCCCAGACATCGCCCCCTTCCCATGCCTCTTCCTACCTTCCAGTGTCCCGCTGACTTGGTGCACTGCAGAGACATGTTGCTTGTTTCCTACACAAGAGGAGAACGTGATACGCTTCTGCCCTGACTCTACTCCTCTCCTTGAGGCTGAAGTCTAGTTTGGGCTGATTGGGCTCCAGATGGGGTCCAGATGTGCCTGCGGTTGGGGGCAAAGTGTGGCTTCGGCCTGTCCCTCTCCTACCCTTTCCATCTGTGACCAATACCGTCTGCTTTGCTTCCATCCTACCGCTATCTCAGAATGTACCCATTCTGGGTCCCATTCCTCTAAGCCCTGTTCTGTATTGTTTTATCTGCTCACTATGGGAAATTTTCTGTAGCTGCTGGTGGGCGGATGTTTCACCCCAGGCAAGAACCAAGGTGCTCAGCTTAAGATAGCCTCCCAAAGACAGCATCTGACCCAAAAAGGGAACTCTAATAGTGGAAGCTGAGGCAACAGGATTGCAGGAGTAATTCTGGTTTTAAATGGGGGTTGCAGGTACTGGTCTTGATGTCTGGGTCCTAGTTAGGATGCCTCGGTTAGGATGAGGATGGCATTCAGGATGGCACAGTGATGTCCCCAGGATTGGGGACCTGGGCTCCCCTCCCTCCCAGGATGCTCACCCAGAGCTCAGATCCCACTCCTTCTCCGAGCCTGGGACTTACCGAGATGGACCCAGAGAACATGCCAGACCTGGCACCAGCGGAGGTCAGGCTCTTATAGGCAGGGAGGAGAGAGGGCCCCTGGGGGACAGAGCCCTGACTCAGCAAGCGAGCAACGGGAACAAAAGCCAGCCCTGGCTGGAACTCCAATAGAGAGGTGTCAGCAGCATTGGCTTCGGCTGGGAGGGAAAGGTCAGGTTGCTCCCACTCAGGGATTACCCATGAAGAAGGCAAGAGGAGGAAGGTCCGCCTTAATCAGCTCCATGGGACTCCTGACTGGAGAAGGATAACAAGCGGTAGACACAGAGTCTAAAAACCTCGTCCTTCCTAGCTGTGTGACCTGGGGCAGGTCGTTTCCCCTATTTCTTCCTGGAAAATGGGACAAGAATAAACTATATCACAGGACTGGTGTGAGATTATGTAACATGCCTGGAACAGACATTCAACAAATGCCTATACGTTTCCCCCTCCCAGGTCCCTTCCTCTTCCAGTGGGAGCAATCAGGGTAGGCTTCATGGTGGAGGTGGCATTGAAACTAGGCTCTGAAGGGTGAGGAGGATTTGTACAAAGTGAGATGGAAGGAAATGCTTTTGCTGGGCAAAGCTGTAGAGGTAGGAATATGGGGCTGGTGGCCTGATGGTGCTGGAGTTCAGGGACCCTGAAGGAGAGCAGAGGGACACAGGCAGGAAAGGTGGCTGGGCCAGGGCCTCCAGGGCCCACAAAGCTCAGAGAGGAGTCCAGAGGGCTCTGTGGGCAGAATGAAGGAGCTGGTGGGTGTGAACATGCTTTGCAAACTGTACCACACCTGCTGAATATCCAGGGTTTGTAGAATTCGCTTTGTGCGCCCTCTCCCCACACTCCCACCCTCTGAGTTGGCCTAAGAGGGGGCTTTCACAGCATGGGAAAGAGCATGGCTGGAAACCAGATCGCTCTGGGTGACCTGGAGGATGTCCTAGGTCAGCTCATGGCATCTAAAATGGCAATATTAGTTCCCTCCTGAGAGGGTTAAAGGTAGCCCTATCAAACGCATAACTTTAGGGCTTCCCTGGTGGCGCAGTGGTTGAGAGTCCGCCTGCCAATGCAGGGGACACGGGTTCGTGGCCCGGTCCGGGAAGATCCCACATGCCGCAGAGTGAGCCATGGCCGCTGAACCTGCGCGTCCGGAGCCTGTGCTCTGCAATGGGAGAGGCCACAACAGTAGGAGGCCTGCATACCGCAAAAAAAAAAAAAAAAAGCATAACTTTAATATTAGTTTGCCATGAAGATTAAAGGCTAAGAATGTAGGCTCTGTAGCCAGACTGCTCAGGGTTGTGTCCCACTCTTGTTGGCTCGGTAACCTTGAGTATGTTACTTAATCTCTCTGAGCCTCAGTTTCCTCATATGTAAAATGGGTATAACAAAGTCAATTGGGTTTAACCTAAGAGATAGGGGTATTGTGAGGGTAAGTGTGAATTACACATGAACAGCACTTGCTGTTCCGGAACTTCGCCTGGGACATAACATTCGTCATGTGTCTCCATCATCATTGTCATCATCATTGCTAATAAAAAAAAATTACTATGGACACATCTGCACTCCCATGTTTGTTACAGCATTATTCACAGTAGTCAAGAAGTGAAAATAACCTAATTATCCATCAATGGATGAGTGGATAAAGAAGAGGTGGTATATAGATATAATGGGATATTATTCAGCCTTGAAAAAGAAGGAAATCTTGCCATTTGCGACAGCATGGATAGGCCTTGAGGGCATTGTGCTAAGTGAAATAAATCAGACAGAGAAAGACAAATACTCTATGATTTCACTTACATATGGCATCTTAAAAAGACAAAATCAGAGAAGTGGAGAGTAAAATGGTGGCTGCCAGGGGCTGGGAGGTGGGGGAAACGGGGAGATGGTGCTCAAAGGGTATAAACTTCCAGTTATAAGAATAACAAGTTTGGGGACCTAATGTACAACATGGTGATTACAGCTAATACGTATCGTATACTTGAATGTTGCTTAGAGAGCAGATCTTACATGTTTCCCAACAACAAAGTAAATAGTAACTATGTGATGGGATGGAGGTAGCAATCATTTTGCAATTTGCAAATGTATCAGATCAACATGTGGCACACCTTACACTTACACTATGTTGTGTGTCATTTATATTTCACTAAAGCTGGGGAACATGATTACCCTTAAATACAGGAGGGCGTCGTTTTTAAGAGCTTGGGTTCAGGAGTTAAAAGGATGTGGCTGGGACTTCCCTGGTGGTCCCGAGGTTCAGACTTTGCCTTCCAATGCAGGGGGTGTGGGTTCGATCCCTGATTGGGGAACTAAGATCCCACATGCCTCGTGGCCAAAAACCAAAATAAATAAATAAAACAGAAGCAATATTGTAACAAATTCAATAAAGACTTTTAAAAAAATGGTCCACATCAAAAAAAAAAAACTTAAAAAAAAAAAGATGTGAGTCCTAATTCCATTTTACAGATGAGGAAACAGGCTGAGAGAGGAGAAAGGGACTTGCCTCGGTTTCCTCGTCTGCAAGGAGGATTGATCTCAGAGTCCCCACCATCATAATGAGGATTATAGGAGCCACGTCAGTCAGATGCTCCCAGTGGAGCCATCCAGCATGGGGCCGTGCACCCCCTACCTCTGCCCTCGCTGGTTGGCTGGCAGCCCATTACCACAGGGATCATGGAACTGCCCCAGACATCTTGACCCTGAAACCCAGACCTGTGGGTGGCCCCTACCACAGGCATCTTAGCCCCCATTACAGTGGCTGCCCCATCCTGCGGTCGCTGGCCCCCTCCCAGGCCTTGGCCCAGGATGAAAGGCTGAGGGGGAGGCCAGGAAGTGAGGCGGGGGTGGAAGGGCACAAGGCAGAGCTGGCCCCAGGCCACGGTGACCTCCAGGCGCAGCTGGGCTCCGCGGGGAATCTGGGCTCCTGGACCCCCATAGAAGAAGCAAAAACCTATGCAGAATCCCCTCTCCCCGCCCCCCCCCCCCACCTGGGGCCGGGGAGTCAGACTGCAGGCTGGTCTGGCCCAGCAGCGCCCCTGGGTCCCTCCAGCCCTGGCTCTACTATGAGTTCGCCCTGTGTGACCTTGTTGAACTCCATTGTTCTACCCGGGCCTCAAGCTGACGTCCGTCTCTCTCTGTCTGTCTCTCTCCCCATCACCGTCCACCTGCCCCTCTGTAGGTCCATCTCCATCATCTCTCTTTCTCTGTCGCTCTCCACTTCTCCCAATCTGTCTCCCTCGCAACCTGGTTTCCCTAGCTCCCCCTTACCCTGGCCAGTTCCCGACTCTGACCTCTCTGGACCCTAGTTTTGCTCATCTGCCAAATGGGTACAATGAAAGTGCCAAATAAGGTGGGTTGTCCTGGGACCTGACCAGAGGCAGCGGTGATGCGTTTAGCGCTACTCATGGCCCCTTCTTTCCTGTGCAGCACCCCACAGGGACACCTGCGCCACTGATAACTGCAGACACGGAGGCCCTGAGGGATAGAGACTTGCCAAATGCCACACAGTGCAGAGTGGCTGAGCCTGGACTCAAACCCAGGTCCCCTACCTTCTGGGGGCTCCCCTTTTCCCTGCCCCGGGATTGGCAGCCAGCGGGGACCCTGTGGGCCCAGCCCCGGCTGGGGTTTGTGAGAGCGGCCCCTGGGCAGGGGCTGGGCAGAGGCGAAGCGATGTGGCTACTGGCCAGGGTTTCTGCTGTGCCTGCCGGGCTCACAATGGGAAGTGCTGCCCTTTGCAGGAACCCGACAGGGTCAGGCCTCTGAGGCCCCTGACTCTCTGCCTGGGGCCTGCTGAGCCAGCTCCCCCTTTGTGCCACAGACCACAGGGTCTGGTGTCTGCCAGACTATAAAATGGGGGGTCGGCCCCTTGTCACCCACTGCACCAGCCTGCCCTCCTGCCTGCCCTCCAGCAGGAAGTAGCAGGGCCCCAGGTAAGAGGGGACCCACCGCAGCTAAAAGCCCCAGGGGAGGGGAGGGGACAGAACAGAGGCAGAGAGAGGGGGAGGCAGAGAGATCAGGGACAGAAAAGAGTCAGGGAGATGGGGTAATCAGGAGAAAGGCAGAGAGAGAGAGAAAGAGAGAGAGAAAAGATAAAAATAGAGACAGGCAGAGAGAGGAGGAGAGGGAGGGAGGAAAAGAAAGAGAAGAAAGACAAAGAACAGATAGAGAGAGAGATGCAGAGGTATAAAGAGAGCAAGATACTGGGGAGAGAAACAGAAAGACAGAAGCATAGGCAGAGAGAGAAGTAAAAACAGAAATAAACAGGAAGGCAGCAAGAGGGAGGGGGAGGGGAAAGGGAGGAGGCGGGGGTGGGGGGGGAGAGGAGAGAGAGACTATTGAAGGGATGAGCACATGTCCAGAAAGCAAGGAACCCAGCTACCATACGAGGGGAATGTTGATTCATAGACTGACTTGGCCGGGGTCAGGGTGGGGGTAAGCAAGCGCCTGGAAGCCACGGATGTGGCCCAGATGTGTGGCCTTGCCCATCGTGGGCAGAGCACCCCAGAGTCACCGCAGTCTTTCTCAGGGGGAGACGCAGGGAGGGATCTGCTTGCCCCAACCAGCTCTTTCTTACAGAAAGTGTTCAGGAATCCACTGCCAGAGGGTCTTGATGATCTGCGCCCTCAGGGGGTCCTGGAGCCCCCTGGAAATTGTCTCCAAAATTAAAGGGGGCATTTTTTTCCCTGGGGACAAGGACAAGGCGTTCTTCAAACACTCAAAGGCATCCATGACCCCAAAGTAATGAGGAACCACTGGAATTGACCAAAGTCCTCTCCACCCAACGCCTACACAGCCACAGCCTCCTTTTAGAACCCTGCCATGGGCCAAACACGTCCTCCTGGAGCCTCCTTTACGCCCCAGTCCCAGGCCTGTGTCTGCACCCACACACCCGTTCCCAGGCAGTACCAGAGGCAGCAGTTTGACTGGGAAAAGAGAGAGGAACATGCATTCATGCAATCTCTGAACAGATGTTAATTGAGCATCTACTGTGAGCCAGGCGCTGAGCCAGGTGCGGGGGATGGAAGGGTGAATCAATCCGGATAAGTAAATGGCAAAGCCCAGTTGCTGGGTGCTTGCCCTGAAATTGGAGTCCTACCACTTAGTAGCTATGTGGCCTTGGGCAGGTCATCCCACCACCCCCACCCGCCTCAGATTGCTCAGAGGAGATAAGAGGTTACAGTGAGGGACAGATGTGTTCATTCATGACTGTAACAGAGCCTGGCCTCCCTTAGGCTTTCCCAAACGGGACTTCTTGTTATGAATCTGCTGAGGCAAGTTGAGGTTGTCCAAGCCAAGAAGCATGATAAGTGGTGAGAAGCATGATAAGTGACTCCGGGGGGGCAGAGGAAGGACACAGCAGGGGGACAGCGAGGACACGGCTTGGTGGAGGTACCGGCAGGGTCTGAGGCCTGGAGAAAAGCATAACAGGGATGAGTGGTCCCCAGACAGGAAATCCTTGACGGCAAAGGGAGATGGGGACAGAAAACAATTCAGGCTTCTGTTTTAGAAGGAGAAAGACTAGATGAATTCAGAGAAGCCTGAGCACACAGGGTGATGGGGGATGAGAGCCAGGGAGGCAGCTTGGGGGCGCCACCCCTGACTGAACCCAGGCCGAAGGGTTCTTTACAGACTTTTGCAGCTGGGAACCATGTCTCAGCCAGCGGCCAAGGCCTCGGCAACAGCTGCGGTGAACCCAGGGACTGATGGGAAGGGCTCAGCCCCGGGCTCCGGCCCCGCCCAGGCCCCAGCCCAGCGGGTGCCCGCTGCCAAAGGGGACCTGCCTCCCGGGAGCTACAAGGTGAGGACCTGGGGGCGGGGTGGCTGGGCTCCACCCCGCGCTTCCTCTCCCTCCTCCCCTTACCCCTCCCCTCCCTCTTCCTCCCCCTCCTCCGCTCCCCTCCCCGCCAGTCTGCGCAACCGGCTTGCACCTGCTTACAGTTTGTCGCATGCAAGAAACAGATGGAGAAGGAGAGAAAGCGGGCTGGCTTAGCAGCAGGAAACGGCTGTCCCAGGAGGTCCTCCAGGGCAGAAGGCCGGCCTCAGACCCTCTTGAAAAGTGTTCCAAGTGGTCGGTCAAGCTGAAAGGGCTCCTGGAAAGCGAGGCATCCGGTCCCTTCGGATTGGGTTGGGTTGGGTTTCAACCTCGGGTGCACAGAACTGGGTCATTTCACCACCCTTGGTTCATGACAGGCTGTCATGCAGTCCACCCCTGGCCAGATTTTATTTATGTAGTCGCTTATTTAATGGTTAATTTCAATTTAATTTTTAATAATACAACACGCACCAGCAAACCCACCACTTGTGTGAAAAGCCAGGACTTGGTAAACATCCTCAATCTAACTTCAAAGTGTTCCCGCCCCACTCCGTTCCCACCTCTCCAGCCGCCTACCCGCCCCCCACCGTCCCGCGAGCCCACCTCCTTCCTCCCCTACGCGAGGCTACTGCCATCCCCACCCCGTCTGTCATCTGCTTGCTTGCTTTTTTATGTACTTTGATGCATTGTTCCTTTAAAAGTATATATGTGTGTTTTATTTGTTTTTAACTTACTGAAATGTACCATATGTAATCTTTCTGGATTTTTCTTTTTTCTTCCTATGAGATTTCTAATAGTCACTGATACTGTTGTGCATTGCTGTGGGTGATTCGTTTTGGTTGCTGTGTGATGTTTCAGAGTGTGACCGTCACTCCTGGGTGATTGGTAGCTTTGCTGTCGTGAACGGCTTGGTCAAGGTGTTTTCAGCCACGTCACCTGCAAGAGTTTCTCTTGGGCAGATAAGTGTAGGAGTGGAAGGGCTGGGTCAAGGGTATGTGAACCTCTTTCCCTTTTATAGCTGGAAACTGAGGCTCAAGAGAAGGCATCCACTTGCCTCGGTCCAAGTGAATGGCAGCGTTTTCCCAACTTGGGACAACAAACAGATAAAAACCAAAATTGGATGCTTAGTGAGAGGAGGGGATTAGCCCACGTTTACACAGGGGCCCCTGCTTCTGGCCTCCCCTATGGTTTGTTGGGTAGACTGGTGAATGTTTCCTAAGCATCAGCTCTGTGGCAGGGGCTGGGGCTTGGAGATAAAGAAATGGATCCACCCCATTGGTCTTTGGAAGGGTTGAGTGAAAGGGGAGAGGGGTGCATAGAGATACCCAGAAGCAAAGCAGCAGTGACTGTGTAGTGTGTTACTTGTGCTGCTGATGGGATGAGCACAGTGCAGGGGGGCACTCAACCAAGCTCACCCAGGGAGAGGGTATCAGGGAGGGCTTCCTGGAGGAGGTGACATCTGAGCCTAGGACAGGACAGGGGACATGAGCTCCAGGATGGGGATATGTGACGAAGAAGGCATCCCAGACAGGAGAAAGAGCACAGATAATGGCCTGGAAGGAAGATCCATCAGTTCCTAAAGATGGTACTGATATTAAGTTCACAGATCTTGGCTCATGGCAAGCTCTCATGTGATCTGGGCACAGCCTGCTCTTATTTACATAGGTACTTAATGCATATTTGACCTGGAGCCTCTCCCTGCTCACTCTGCCCCCTTGACATGGGGGCTTCTCTCCTGCAGCTGGTGGTCTTTGAGCAGGAGAACTTCCAGGGCCGGCGGGTGGAATTCTCCGGGGAGTGCTTGAACCTGGGAGACCGCGGCTTCGACCGAGTGCGCAGCCTCATTGTCGTCTCAGGACCGTGAGTGTTGGGCAGTGGAAGGGCACTCCCACAGCCCTAGTAAAGTAATAAGAAAACGACCGTAGCTGCCATTTACTGGCCACCCGCTCCACTCCATGCCTATCACCATGCTATTAGAGACACATACAGTCATCCTTCAGTATCCGAGGTGGATTGGTTCCAGGATACGCAGTGGATACCAAAATCCTCGGATGCTCAAGTCCCCATAGTACAGCCGAACCTCCGTATCCGCAGATGTTGGATGCATGGGTACTGGGGCCAACTGTATATTATTTCCAGTACTTCTTTCAAACCCAAGAGGGAGGAAAGAGAGGTATGATTCTCCTTCCCATTTTACAGGTGAGGAAACCGAGACTCTGAGAGGTGATTTGATTAACATAAGGTCACACTGACAGTAAGTCATGATTCCAGGCTCTAGAGAGATGTTTTTTCTGCTATAGAAGGAACCCTGCCCATCATTGATAGCAGGAGGAGGCCAAAGAGCCAGGTGTCCATTAGCTGTCCCCTCTTCTGGGCATCAAGCAGCCTTAAAGGTAATACTAAGCATCTGTTGAGTACCCATTCGTGCCAGGCACTGACTGAGGGCTTTACCTAGATGATCCTACAGTGCTGTATGAGGTAGGGGCGATTCTTATTCCCATTTGACAGATGAGGAAACCGAGGCTCAGAGAGGTTAAGTCCCTTGGCCAAAGTCACCTAGTGGTAAGTGGTAGACCCTGGGTTCAACTCAGGTTGATCAGTTTCATCTCTAGCGCTTTAGTCACCATGCTCCACAGCCTGCCCCTCACTCTCTGGGCTTCTCTGGGCCTTAGTGACCCCCATATAATACAAGAATCATTGTCCCTTGGACATAGTGGCTGCACCAACTTCAGCCCCTGTGCACTAAGCTCAGGGTGCAGGGCCAGCCCCCGGATGAGACCCACAGGGCCCCCTTGCCTCTTGTCTCTCCAGCAAAAAAGCCCTCAAGGAGTGTGATCAGCCGGTACACCCAGCATACAAAGGGCAGAGATAAGCTTTGAGGTCAGGCAGGTCTGGGTTTGAGTCCCAGCTCCCCTGTTTGCCTTGTTCAGCGTCCAAGCCTCAGTTTCCTCATCTCTGAAATGGGCAGAGTAATGGTCCTCACTACCCTCCACTGGATTATTCTAAGGTCTGCAGGTGATAACGCAGCATGGGCCTGGCACTTTGGCGGTGCCCAAACATGGCAGGTGGCAGAGGATTATTTACCCACCCTGTTGCCCTGTGAGTTTAGCCAAGTCACCCTGGGCCAGGGTAGGCTGGTAACCTCAGCCCCACCCTCAGACTGCCCAGCTGGGGGCAGAAGCTGCCGGATGTGGCCAGTTTGGGTTTGCAGGCTTTTTTCATTGTCTGTGACTCAAACCCAGAGCATCTCTCCTCAAGCAAAGATGCGGCTGGTCTTTGGTGTGTGCTCTGGGACTGCACCTGATGGGAGAGAAAAGATCCTGTGTTCCAGGGCCCTGGCTCTGTGTCAGGACCAGCAGAGTCATGGGAAAAACAGAGGTGGAAAAAAAAAAAATGAGGGGATGAGGTGGGCAGGGGGAGGGGAGGAGAGGTGTGCCCTCACATAGATGGGGAGGGGAGGCATGCCTGCCTGAAACCTAGGAGGCCTCAACTGACACCTGACACCATCATGTGACTTTAGACCAGTGACTTAGCCCCTCTGAGCCTCAGTTTCCATATCTGGGAATTCAGATTTCTGCCCTACCTCTCTCCTTGCTTATAAGACTCAAATGAACCGTAGGAGATGAGAAAAGGCACTAAAATAAATATTGACAATTCCTCACTCATGTAACAGGTCCTCACTGGGCATTATGACTCCTGAATAAGACAGTTTTGGGGGAGGGTGGCAGGGTGGCAGGACCACATCAGTGTCTGTCTTTCCATAAGCTCAGATCTCCAGCAGCTTCCCTTCTTCTTTAGTCATGAAAGATATTACTGATTATGCTTTCTCTTTTAAACTCTCATAACCTCCTGACAAGGTAGGTGCAATCATTTCTTCTCCTTTTCGGAGGCTTAATGAGCTTAAGTGACTTGCCGAAAGTCATACAGAAAATAAATGATGAACTGGGATTAGAACTCAGGTCCATCTGTTTCCAAAGTCTATGTTCTTAACTCCTACAAGGCACCACCTTCCAAGGCTCCCTTCCCATCCACCCATCCATCCATCTGTCCATTCATTCTCCACCCATTTCTTTATCCCTCTATTTACCCCTCCCTCCATCCATCCATTCTCCATCATGCATCCATCCATCAATACACTCATCCATAGATCCAGCCATCTACCCTTCTATCCACCTGTCCATCCACCTGTCCATCCACTTATCTACTTATCCATTTAACCTCCCTCCCTCCCTCCCTCCCTCCCTCCCTCCCTCCCTCCCTTCCTTCCTTCCTTCCTTCCTTCCTTCCTTCCTTCTAGCTTCCTTCCTTCCTCCCTCCCTCCCTCCCTCTTCTCCTCTACTCTAGACTAGGGAGGACTGAGGCAGATTCACCTCTATTCTGGAAGAATCAGTCTGCATCTTCAATTCTGTCACTCCAGTGTGGGTTGGCGCATTCCTCAGACAAGACTTGAGGCTCCTGGGACACATTCTGTTTCAGTCTGTGGTGGTAGCCCATCCCTCCTCCATCTGCCGCATCTCCTTCTGGGTAGAGGAAGGTCCCAGCAGCCCCCAGGGAGATAAGACTAATGTCAGTGACCCCTCAGCCCTCTCATGTTCCCTCAGAACTCCTGAACACATAGAGGGCAAAGTTCGAGAGGCTCCTTAGTCTCAGCCTTCTCATCTATGAAATGGGTTTCATCTTATCTCCCCCAGAATCCCTGGCCCCTCTAACACAAGCTCACTGCCATTCTCAATCAGGCCGCACTGAGAAAGCCCCCATCTGACATCAAGCTTAGTTAGTCCTTTTAGAGAACTGAACACCTGCATATGTGCAATCACATTTAATTCTCATAGGTATCTGAGAGGTGAATATTACTATCGTTTCCCTCCCACTGCCCTCATACCGATTACTGTCTTCTGTATGCCAGGCCGGTCTTTACCAAAAATACAGGTGATTCAAGCACCTGTATCAATTTTTCCCTACCCCCATACCTCCAGGACTATTATTTATTTAATATATTTCATTTTAAATGACCCTTTTTTGACCCAAGTAAACATATATCAAAAGAACCTTTGCATCACTTTTACAAATGGACAGCTGATATCATCTGCTATAAGTAAAAGGTATCCGTAAACAAATTTATACAATGAACACAGTATAATAGCCTGCTCAAGGCTCTGGGCTGGTGGCCTGTTCTTCCTTTGCTACAAAGAGAGATTAATAAGTGTTAAAGACACATTAGTATCCAACAAAGACTTTCTCCTAGCTGGAATCCATTTTTTAAAAAATGTCTTCTTGTGTGTTATTTCTCCCAAGTCCTTATAATACTTAAATTATATGTAAATCCTACATCTGGGGAAACGTTTTGGTCGTATCATTACACACATTGTCTCATTTAATCCTTCACCAACTTCAAGAAAATAGGCGTATTAGATGAGGAAACCGAGGCTCAGAGAAGTGAAGCACTTCCTGTGGTCACACAGCCAGTCAGTGGCATAGCCTGGGATCAAACCCACCGGCCTTGGGGCTGCCTTGCAAGGGGAAGATCGGAAGGCAAGTGGTGGGAGGGGCTTCTGCTAAGGATTCCTCTCCTCTCTGCCTTTGCCCCTCCTGACTCTCCCCGCCCTCCCCATCTCTCTCATGTCCAGCTGGGTTGCCTTTGAGCAGTCCAACTTCCGGGGGGAGATGTTCATCCTGGAGAAGGGCGAGTACCCACGATGGGACACGTGGTCCAGCAGCTACCGCAGCGACCGGCTCATGTCCTTCCGGCCCATCAGGATGGTGAGTGGCTCCTGTACCGGGCCTGGGGGATTAGTGCGGCAGGGCAGGAGCAAGCGTGAGGTCTGATGGCCAGGAGAGCAAAGGAGTCAGGTGAGCAAGAAAAATAAAGAAGGAATGGTGGGCAGGGAGGCGCAGCGACCTCTGAGTTGGGCAATGGCTCTTGTGCTCAACAATTCATAAGGCATCCCTGATACACTCATCGTGTGTCCAGCTCCTACTAGGAGCCCAGGGCCAATGGAACCTAGTTTTTTCCTTCTCTGCTGCTGTCAAGAGTGGACTGAACCTCTCAGTTGTTGTCTTCCTTGACTCTCTTTGTGGAATGTTTCTAATTGCTGACTGCACATTAGGCACTCCTGGGGAGCTTCGAAAAATCCCAAGGTCCATCCAAATCATCAGACATGCAGGTTGAAGCTCGTGTAATAGCTGAAAAGAGGGATATTGTAGAAAGGCACCATGAAAGGCACCTTATCCTGATGATAAGACTATATACTGAATTAGCCCCTTTATAATGTTTAACTAAAGTAAGTAGCATAACTTCAAGACTCAAAGCCAAAATAGGTGGAGTTATCTCCAAGCCAATCACAAGTTTCTTCTAGAATTATGTTGATGATGATTCATGAACCAGCCACATCTTCACTCACCAATGTTAGTGTCTGATGGTAACCAACTTTTGCCATCTGAGATGGGAATTTTCGTGAAGAGTTTTTTTTTTTTTTTTGCGGTACGCGGGCCTCTCACTGTTGTGGCCTCTCCCGTTGCGGAGCACAGGCTCCGGACATGC